>NC_140483.1:159174580-159682080 GCF_964271855.1 Acomys minous | reverse complement strand
CTGCTGCTCCTGCTGCTGTCTTCTGCTGATAATGAAAACCCAGTTTGTTTAGCCTTCCAAATGTGGACTATAATCCTATGTTGTGGCTCTGTAGGATTCCTCCAACTCTAATTACCATATTGGGGCTGCTCAGGAATGCATCATCATGAATGGAATTATTTAACTGATTCTCAGTCTCTCCAGTGTACAGACATTAATGGTTAAAAATAATAAAATAAAATAATAAGATGCCAGGCAACAGATATGAAATTAGATGAAGAGTTAATTAAATGAACATGGGGAAGGGGGAAGGAAATCAAGGAGGCATACTCCAGAGAGGGAGAAAGACAAAGACAGAGACAGAGGAAGAGAGAAAGAAGTTAGAGAGAGGGAGGGGCAAGGTAGTTATGTCCTTTTATATATTGGGTGGTGCTATGCCCCCATGGCAGGTTGACAATGACATCACAGGTAGATGGATTGAAGTAGAACCCTAACATTTCTCCCTCTTCATGTAATTAAAACATCCAGCCCCTACTCTGATCTACCCAATGGATGAGATATTCTTCATTGTTATGTGGAGAACAGGGACTGACTCTGACATGAAATCTTGTGCTCCATATTAGACCATCTCCCCTTGGTGGGGAGGCCTGATGGCACTCAAAGAAAGAATAAGCAGGCTACCAAGATGAGACTTGATAGCCTATGACCATATAGTGAGGGAGGAGATCCCCCTTGGTCTTAGACATAGGGGAGGGGGATAGGGTGAAAACAGGAGGGAGGGAGGAATGGGAGGATACAAGTGATGGGATAACAATTGAGTTGTAATCTGAATAAATTAATAAAATTTAATTTTAAAAAATGAGAGATGTTGGATTGTTTTTATATAAGCTAAGTTAAAATGTGTGAATGTAGGTTCATTGGAAGCAGCTTTTGGCTGCCATGTAAGGGGAAAAGGAAGAGAGAAAAAAGCAATAGCAACAAAATGTCCAGATTATATAGTGAAGGTGAAGGAAAAACTTTGTCTTAAAAGTTCAAGGTAGAGAGCAGGGAATGTCAGCCATGTCCTGCAGCAGATAGGGACCAAGGAGTGCAGAGAGAACCTGGAGCTGTTTATCCCAGGTCTTGAGGACAACATTTCAGCTTTTTGTAAATGGATAAGGGGTGAAGTAGTCATCTTGACTACTTCCTGGTGACAGTAGGGCAGCAATACGGGATTTAAAGGATGAAATGTTGGCCAAGTTTGGGAAGAACAGGCTGTTCAATTTGCTGACCAGGGTCTGAGAAACATCTGTGGCTGGGAGGGGCAATGGAGGTCCAGCTATGATGATCTGTGATGTTAGACTGGAGCATGTGTGAGTAGCTGCTTTGACAATGTCCTGGATGTAAGAAGTCTGTCAGGATACTTGAACATATATGTGAGCAGAAGACAAAGCTAGTAGGTTAGGGAAAAAAATTTCCTTTATGTGTACATTTGAAACTCTTAGGATAGCAAAAAGAAAAGGCATGAAAATGAGGAAAGAGACAATATTGGCAATGCTTGAAAATTTTGGAGGAGCAAAGAAAATGTTTGAACATGGGAAACTTCCTTCCATTTTACCCAATTGTTGGCAATAATTAAAAAGGCTTAGTTTTCCATCGGTCCAAGTTTGGTTGAAGAGACATGTAAGCTTGGCAGCCCTTAATGAGGGCATAGGGACTTGAAATTCTCCAGAAGGCTTCCCAGAAGTACCTGGAAATATGGGGCATGGACTGTTTCTATAGGGAGGTGAAGTCAGTAATCCATTCACATGCCCTCAGAAAAAGACAGTGACTCAAAAGATGGATTCCCAGACTGTTCCAGAGACTTGTCAGTTCTAGACAGTGACCAAAAGAATGCAGCTCTATAGCTAAGCTAACCCAGGAACACAGCCCACCCAGTACTAGGATTTTGTGGTGGTGGAGAAAGAGCTGTGGTAGTGGTTTCACCCAGTGAAAAAGTCCTACTTGTAGGTTAATGAAAAGGAACAGCCATAGTCATACAGACTAGGGCTGTCAGTTGGTATTGGGTGGAGAATGGTGGTTATTGGGTATTAAAGGAGATGAATGTCCCAAAACTAGTAAAAAGAGGGAGAAATCTAACCCTCTAAGAAGAGCAATAGGCAAGAGACTTAGGCTGTTGATTGGCAGTACTTATTTGGATTTCATTTGACCTGAGAGGTGGATTTCTGTAGCTTAGGAGAATCCTTTTAAGCTTATAAGATAAATTTTAGACATGTTAGCATCATCACTATTTGCAATCTGCAGTAAAACACACATTGTTAACTGGGCAGTGGTGGAATATGCCTTTAATCCCAGCATTTGGGAGGCAGAGGCAAGTAGATCACTGCGAGTTCGAAGCCAGCTTGGTCTACAAAGTGAGTCCAGGACAGCCAAGGCTACACAAAGAAATCCTGTCTCAAACAAACAAACAAACAAACAAACAAAACACCCCACATTGTTAGACATATACATATTGTAGGAAAAGACAGTAGATATATAGCATAGTAGAGGCTTGGGAAAAGAAACTTAAGTTAAAAGCACAAATGCTCTTTGAGGTGAGATTAGGAAAGGCAGAGCCTTATGGATCTTTCTGACATCTGTATAACAGTAATAGTTGGAGGACATAAGTCTTCTATAGACCAGAAGGGAAAAGGCTTACTTCAGCATCAGTACACATGATGAAAGATGTCTGCCAAAAGACAGGATGCATATAATTTTAGCATAATGAGAAACATTTTAAGAAAAAGATAAATAAAAGGAAATTTAAAATCTTGAGCCTTGAGTTATGGTACAGGATCATGTAGTGGAATGTTTTACCATAGTTGGTTTAGTAAATCAGAACTCTATTGATCAGTGTCAATACTCTGAGCAGTTAATATAACAATAGCATAAGAACCAGAAGAAATAAAGCATCCTTTTAGACATGTTGACCTTCATAACTTGCATTTACCAACTTAAAACACACTCCTAGACTTTCTAACATTCATAACTCACATGTATCAACCTTAAAACACCTTCTTAGACCCTCAAATATTCATATCAGTCTTAAAACACCTTCTTGGAACACTTTCTTAGACCTTCTAACATTCTTAAATTATATGTATCAACCTTAAAACACCTTATTGGACCCTTCAACATTCATAAAACATCTTTCTGTAAGCATTAAGATATAGGTGAAATTGTTGTAAGTAATCACTGTCCTTTAGCTAAAAGAAGCTTGGTAACAAGACAGACTGTATCTAGACCTGACAGTTGCTTTAGGAGTGAGGTTTAAAGTTTGGTCTTCTGTATATAAAGAGGGCAGGGAAGGTATCTGAAACCTTGCGTGATAGAAGTTGGCAGTGTAACTGTGTAGCCATATTATGAGGTTAAGGAGTTAAACTACTTTTACCATTTGCTTCCTATATGTGTGTTTAAGAAACTTCCTCAGACTTGTAGTTAAGATGGCAGCAAGACCAAAGTCTATCTTAAGAATATGTAGATAAACAGACTTTATTTATTATTTATCTCAATACTTACAGATTAAGACTTTAGGTTTTATCCCCGTTAACTTGGAGCATTAAGAACATAAGCACAATCCAAAAACTAGCAGTACTTTTTTGAATGATCAATAGCATCACATTTAGAAAATAAGACTGAACATGTTTTAAGGCAGTGATTTCAGTTTTAACATCGCAAACAAATAATGTTAATACAACAGAACATTGTAGAAAATTTTAAAACCATATCAAAACTATTAGCCAGGAAGCCTGTAGTTGAATCCAGAGTAGCTTGTGGCAGGAGGAACAGTATTTATTTAATTGTCTAGCAATTAGTAAAGACATACATTAGAAACAAAAACATCTTGGATGAGGGTAAAAACATAATCTTGAAATGAGAAATACTTAGAGCCAAGGAACAATAAAATGAGACTTGTTGGTTCCTTTATCTAAAAGGAGATAAACAGAGGTTAATTTCAATTAAGATATTTTATTTCATATGGTATAAACATTACATCCAGTAAAAAAATTATAAATTATTAGATAAGAGTTGAGTGCAGGAAAAGAATTCAGAATTTTTATTTTTAAGAGTTGTACATTACAGTTTTAAAGAAATGAGACAAGTTTTTTTTTTGGTTTGTTGTTGTTGTTGTTGTTGTTGTTGTTGTTTTCTTTAGTAGAGAGCATGGTGTATCTGACTCGCTTAGCAAGGGATTTAATAAGCAATTGCATCTGCCAGTCGCCAGTCAGGAGGCCTGGAGCTCATCACAGTGGAGGATGAAGACTTCACCCTTGGTCTTCCCTGGCCAGCCTGCAGCAGGCAGGGCTTCAGGCATAGGGGTAGTGATTGAGCAAGCTTATCTCCTGTGCCTTCTAGCAGACCTGCTGTGGGAAAGGCAGAGGAGCCAGGGTAGCAGCAGGAGGCAGATGGTGGTCACATGGTATGGAGGACAAAGGCTTTACCTCCTCTATCCCAAACCAATATTGTGACTTCCACTTGTAAGCAACCAGTAGTAGGCGGATTTTGAAAATGTTATCAAGCTGTTGTGACTCAAGGTGGCAGAGTGCAGTGTTTCAGCATCTGTGGAAGCACTGAAGCAGCCGATAGCTAAGGGTTCTCTGCTGACCCCTTTCTGTCCAGGCTCTGTGCACCCTAAATGCTGCTAGTGCGGCAGGAGTGGCCAAGCTGTCCCCAAGATCAGTCCTTAAAACCTCCAGAGCCCGAGGCTACTAGAGTCCCAGACCAGCAACCTCAGTGGCAGTAGGAGCAAGTGTCTGGGTGATCAGTGACTCGTAGGGCTGCAGCCATGCTGGTTGAAGGAATCACCTATGTACTGTGAGTGGCTGGTGAAGCGTGGCCTGCTCAAAGTCGCTCTCGCACCAGAGGGACCCAAAATCGGTCACACAATATGGTGGACATTTGCTTACCAACAACAGTCTGTCAGGAACAATGGTGATTTCATGGCGGGCATTCAGAGAGCAGCCAGATTACTCTGAGTTCAAGCCAGTGGAAGTCTGCCAAGTATACAACAAAGAGCCTTTGGGTGGGGGAGGGGAGCAGCCACGGGCGGAGCAAATTACCTGCATTATGTGCTGCACTCCGGGAGAGATCAGAGCAGCAGAAATTTACCTCAGCACAGAATCTAGGTCTGAAGGCGGGGCAGTGATGGGTACAGACTGGAATGGATGGAGGTTTATACTGAAGTTTGGAACAGAAGAAAAATTTTTGTGGTGTTTTAGATCAAATGCGTTCGGTAGAAAAGGATTCCAGACTTAAGGCAATTCTAGAAGAGCCTTCACTATATAAGCCACCAGTTAATAATAATATTAGATTATATGAGGTTTATTAAATGAAAATGGGGGGAGAAGGAAAGTTGCAGGGACAGGCAGAGAGAGAGAGAGAGAGAGAGAGAGAGAGAGAGAGAGAGAGAGAGAGAGAGAGAGAGAGAGGAAGAGTGAGAGAGAGGAGAGAAGAGCTAGAGGCAAGGTGGGTCTGTCCTTTTATATGCTAGGCTGGGCCATACCCCATGGAAGCTAGGCAATGACATCACATATAGGTAGACTGAAGCCGACTCCTAACACAGGCAGCCATTGTTGTCTACCAGGTGAGTATCATGTACGCCAATCTAGCCACTTCATTGCGCATATATATATATATATATATATATATATATATATATATATATATATATACACATATATATATATATGTATATATATGTACATATATGTGTATATATATATATACACATTCTATAGGTTTTATTTTTCTAGAGAACCACAACTAATAAATTCACATTACATGTATTCTTACATAAAATGTTTCACACCAAATAAAATATCCATGTCTTTGTATGTAAAACCAAGTTTTTGAACTAGAACAGGTTCAAACCAGGACTTGAAATGGGACAATTCTCAGTTGCTTCAACTACATATAATCGCACAGTAACCACCTCAGAGGTTTATATATGAAAATAAGCACCAACTCGTTTTTCTTTGACAATTCTGTGGACTGCTAGGCTCAACCTGGTTATGTTTCTGCTTCATATAACACTGGCGAGTTCTGAAGTCATCTACGGATGTATTGGGCTGAAACTCCATGATGCCCAACCTACGGCTGGGCAGTAATGTTGGATTTTGTCCAGAAATTTAACAGAGTCTGCAATGAGAGCACTGTCTCAAAGCTTGGTTTAGAGGATTACAGTTACTTACTACTAGGAAACAGTCTAAAATTGACTGTTCAATGAGGGGAAAGTTATTAATGCTCTTAATGACCATCTCTTTTTCTAGTATAATGTCCCTTCAATAACCATTTTAGGAACCAGATCCAAAGAGATGAAGAAGCAACATGTCACCTCTCATTAGAGCAAATGACAAAGGCATCTGTAGTCAGGTAATTTGCTAATTACACACACACACACACACACACACCACAAAACATCAAAATCAAAAACATTTTTCCAAAATACACTCTTTTAAAAAAGTAATTACACTATTTGTTTTCATTAAAACAGATTTTTGTCATGAACTACATTCTAATTAAGGTTCCACTACCTTAAAATCTTCTAAGAACCCCCAGCTCCACACCTACCCAAATACACACCCTTTCTTGCTCTCTTTAGAAAACAAATACGTATCTATGAATAATAAAATATATAAAAACAAGCCTGAATAGAACAAAACAAAAAAATTTTTTAAATCCATCAAACAAACAAAAATGAAAGCCTAAGAAACATATAGACTTGGAGACACACAGATTGGCAAGCACAAAAATTCAGTACAAACACAAAATTGGAAACAGTAATATATAAGCAAAAGACCTGTAGGGGGAGAAAAAAATGTCTGATCAAAGCATTATAAGACAAAAGATATCTCTAAAAATATAACTGAGCCTGTTTTCTGTTGGGAATTTACTGATGGCCATGGAGCCTGATCTTAAGAATGGTTTGTATACTGAATGATACTCTATTTTAGAAAATCAGTCTTTTATTTGGAAGTGGTTATCAGTTGCAAATTGTTTCTGTGTTAGGATTGTGGCTTTTTGTGCACTTTATCTCACAACACTGTGACCTCAACAGACTCAGATCTGTGCAGGCACTGTGTGTGTACTGCCAGTCTGTGTGAGTTCATATGTGCACAAATCCAGCTATGTTTAGAAGGCCTTGTGGATTCCACATCCTCTGGCTCTTACAATCTCTCTGCCTCCTATTCTTCACAGTTCCTTAAGCCTTGAGGAGGGAGAATTGATAGAGATATGTAAGTATTTCAGTGTCTATCACACTCTGCACATGGTCCAGCTGTCTGTACGTATGTATTTGTTCCCATCTATTGCAGAAGGAAGCTTCTCTGATGATGGCTGAGCAAGACACTGATCTATGAGTATAGCAGAATATTATTAGGTATCATTTTCCTGCTGTATTCCCTTAGCAGGAGAGTAGCACTTGTTTTTACCCTAGTTCCCTAGTCTATCTAGTCTCAGGCTCTCAGTCACTCAAGCAGAGATAGGGATGGGCTCCATCTCATGGAGTGGGCTTTGAATCCACTCAGCATTGGGACATTCTCACAGGATTTGTGACACTATTGCATTAGTGCATCTTGCATGCATGTTCCCATTGTCGAACAAAGGTTTGGAACTGGTTTGTTGTGTATACCTTTTTCCTTTGGTACCATGTAAAGTACATGATTGTACCCTGAACTAAGGTGAAGGCATTAGGCAGGCACCAGCTCTACTTCTCCATATTCAATGATTTATGTAGGTCTTGTCTTTATCAATTGGGCCTTATCATTTCTTGAAATACAACCAAGTGGCAACAACCTGAATTTTGGAGTTTCAATAGCCCCCTTTTGTCTAAAAACTCTATTAGATAAAACCCCTTGCAAGAACTGAAGGTTTCTTTTGGTGACAGGGGATATCTAAATGAGTGGCCATCTCCCCCATTTGTTGACTCCATTTATATCAGCCCCATATATGTGTACATTTTTAGGAAGTTTCTATGTATTGAGTTTCCATATAACCATTTAAATGGTTTTTAGTTTTAGCTATCCCTTCCCATACTCTTTCCTTCATCCCCTTTTCTCTCCCATTTCCATTTTATCCACCCCTTCTACTCCCAAAATCCATTCATAACTACCTATTCAATTCCCTTGCTAGAAATTCCTGCCCTGATCCCTTACTGTATATCTAACCTCTGTGGCTATTTGTATTATGGCCTGCTTTTCAAGTTTTTTAAAATTTTAATTTTATTAATTTATTCAGATTACAACTCAATTGTTATCCCATCTCTTGGATCTTCCCATTCCTCCCTCCCTCCCACTTTCACCCTATTCCCCTCCCCTAAGTCTAAGACCTAGGGGGACCTCCTCCCCCACTATATGGTCATAGGCTTTCAAGTCTCATCTTGATAGCCTGCTTATTCTTTCTTTGAGTGCCGTCAGGCCTTCCTACCAAGGGGAGGTGTTCAAATATGGGGCACCAAAGTTCATGTCAGAGTCAGTCCCTGTTCTCCACATAACTGTGGAGAATGTCTCATCCATTGGGTAGATCAAAGCAGGGGTTCGATGTTTACTACTTGTATTATTTAATATCTAGCTTCTACATATAAACAATTGCATATCAAAATATACTGTTCTTTAACCACTATTCTCAAAAAATTCTTTTGTGTTTCTTGTTTGATTGAACAACAGGATCTCATTATCCAATTGAAGGCCACAGGATATCTTGAAATCCTGACAAACTAAGGAACAAATCTGTCTCTAGAAACTAAATACATTAAGTGAGTGAGGGAGAGAGAAAACACAATTTCTTTTTCCATCCTAAATTAGGCCAATCATTTCATAGCCATGAGTCTCTAGATGTAGGAGGAATATCGATTTGTGGCATTTCCTGATTTCTGTGTAGTAAATAACTCCAACATGAAAAATTTTAACCTATTAATGAGCTGTCAGAAATTTGCAGAATTACTAGAAATTTAACAAATAGCTCTGACAGAACACACTGTGCCCCAACAAGGGCAGTTGAAAAATACTAATCACACCAGTTGCGTGCACAAACTCTGAAATCAAGCTGAAAACAGATTGGCTTGTTTGTTTGTTTGCTTTGTTGACAATGTATTAGAGAATAGGGCGTTGGGAGTGGTTCTATATGTCTTTTAACTATACTCTGATTTATCAGTTTTTCCCCTTTCTGTATTTAACACACACACAAGCACACACGTAGACACACACACACACACGCACACACACACACACACACACACACACATGATACTTACATATAATGAGTATTTTCAGTTGTCATTTTGAACATAAGAATTTTGAAGTTAAAATTGTCTTTCCATTTTTATTTTATACTGTTTCTATCAAATTACCTTGTAACATAAAGAAGAGACTTGATACCCTTTGAGCATATACAGGGGGAGGTAATCCCCCTCAGGAACAGTCATAGGGGAGGGGAATAAGGGGAAAATGAGAGAGAGGGAAGAATAGGAGATACAAGGGTGGATAACCATTGAGATGTAACAAGAATAAATTAATTAAAAAATTTTTAAAGTGTGTACGTTTTCTATGTAACAATTTATAACTCAGTCCATAAGGGAAAAGAAAAGAATCACATGGCCCTATTTTAAAGCTGGTTCCTCATTACCTTAGCTATGGGCACAGAGTGATATGGACTTCCCCTGAGACTGAAAATGTTAACCAAATTGGTATAGGGTAGATGCCCTTTTTGAGAATAAGACTCATAGCCTCATAAAAAGGCACTAGCTTCAGTGTCCAAACATAGGAGAGCCTTTAACAGCTATGTATCTGAAACTTCTTGTTAAGTTATATCACTTTAGCAATGCATTAGCTTTGGACACTGTCTACTAAATGTGTCCAACTTGCAAATCTGGGACAATATGTATCCCAGGATAGCTCTGAATGCAACCCAACACGTTTGCTATGTATCAAAAGATTGTAATTGAAAGATTACAACAGCATTCTCCACAGTAGAGTGGAGAGTGGGATATGACTTTCTCACATACTCTGGTGCCTCACCTTTGACCATGTCCCATGGAGGGGGAGACCTGGTGACACTCAGAGGAAGGATAGTAGTTTACCAACAAGAGACTTGATACCCTATAAGCATATACAGGGGGAAGAAGTCCCCCTCAGGAACAGTCATAGGGGAGGGGAATAAGGGGAAAATGGAAGAGAGGGAAGAATGAGAGGATACAAGGGATGGGATAACCATTGAAATGTAACAAGAATAAATTAATAAAAAAAGAAGAAAAAAGATGAAAGATTACAACAGTATTAAAAGATTAGACATTCCTGTGGGGGTGATAAACAATCACTTTAGAGAAATATCTTTGAAAGTGTTTTTTAAATTCTTAATTTAGCAAAAGATAGATGAAATATTTTCTCTTCATTCTGCTTAAAATCAGACAGCACACTACTTTACTTCATAGACTCTCTGCCTTTGAACCCATTTAAATGGGGATGGTTTCAGTTAGTGACCACTTTAACACTCAAGTAGATCATCTGTCCTTAATTCCCCAGGTCCAGTGAATTAGTTTCCAAATCTATGTTACCATATATGACAGATCAAGCATGAAGATTTTCTTAAATGGTATAGCAGCCTCTTTATTCTTCCAATCCTTCTTAATGTATTACTTTAAGTAGAACTATATTCTTTCCACCTCACAGTGAACAAACTGGTGCTTAACAGTCACATATTTGCTAAGACAATATCATAGTAAATAAAAATTCGATTTTGAATTATTTTCTTCCAGAATGTTTAACAACTTTAATCATCTAAACTTGAAACAAGAATGTTTCCCCATATAAATTCTATTTGAGATGTCTGAGCTACTTGGAATGGTTCTTTTCTTCCTGAAATATTGATTACCTTTTATAGTCTTCTAAGAACTTGATTTGTCTAGAACATCATTCAGATGCCTAAGGGTTAATCTTGGCAAATATTAATAAACTCAACAGCTGCTTCTACAAATAGCTGATCTTATCTTTCTAGGGACAAGCAGTCATGTGGAAGACGTATAGGAGGGGGGCATGAGAAGAAAGTCATGACCCCCTTTTGATCTGCCAGACTAAAAACCCCAAACAAAACCAAGAAACCAAGAAAATATAAACAACGTTATTTAATTTATTGAGGCAAAACATTTTTAAGCCACTTAAAAGAATGACTTTGTCACTGGGATGATCGGCCATGTCTGTGAAGCCAGATAATCAGCACTGATATGCAATGATTACGAATTCAGAGCCTTCCTGGTCTACAAAGTGAGATCGAAGCCAGCCTGAAAAAATTACTAAGACATTGCTTCAGACTGAAAAGTATAGTGCAGACTAGAAACGTAACTTTCTGATATAGTAATTTTTCAGCATGTGGGAAACCCTCACTTTGGTAGCCAGTATTTTAAAATATAAAATATAATTTTGTTCTCATTATTTTTGTGAGTTTCCATAGGCTATATGTGTCAAGCTCTGTCATTTTTTTTCTTCCTGTCTTGAACTAATATAGCTACTGAAGTGATACAGATTCTGATTTTGGAGAGGGCTTATACCTAATTTAACCCTACTTTTAAATAACCTGGAGCAACACTCAAATTTCCTTCTTGGGGTTTTAATGCTTTGTATCAACATATAATTCCTTTTTTTTTTTCATTTCTGCAAATGAAAGACTAATTCAGACTTTGAATCTACATGCTAATATCTACATACCGAATCAGCAATTTTCAAGTGACCTTGCTTGAATGAGTGTGTTTCCCTTAGTGTTCTCATTTGTGATGTGTTGAAAATATTTTTTAAGAGACTTAGTATGAGACAGCTTATTGAAACAGTTTTGTAAAGTGTAGTATATTTGTATGAATCATAATGGTGTTTTTACTAGGGACTCTTCAGCAGAACCCTCTGGGGAGGCAGCTTATCTTACATGGAAAGCTGCACTGACTAGATGAAGGCAGGCAGCTGACATTGACTGTATTATTGACAGAAGAATCCTCTGTCTGCAGCCACTCCATGCTCTGTTGCCTTAAAAAGAAGGCCATCCACCATGGGCCCCATCTGGCTCAGGCAGCCAGCCAGGCAGCTCCAAGCTGTCAACCAACCACCTCCTAGCTCAGTTGGGTTTCTCCATATTACATCTCAAATGCCAGTAATTTCCATCTGTTTTGATACTTGATCTATGGAATGCCAAGCCATCATTTGTCTAATCTGGGTCCTGGTTTCTCTAGGTCTTTTAGAGCTATATAGGAACATGGTTCACACAGAGAAAATAGTGTACACCCCAGGGCTCTGAGACTATGGGAAAGGTTGCTTGGAACACATGCTATTATTGCTCCCAAACCTCATCCATGCCAAAATAAATCATAATATGGAGAAAAAGATAACACCATGCAACACAAGAAAGTGTTATTTAAGTCACAATTGAAAAACCCTACTTTTCTGTACCATACACTTACCTTTCTGACCTAGTTGATAACCTACTTGAAATTTTATACCTTTACACTCTTGGGAAAGTAAATATAATTAACAATTTTTTTCATGAAACAAAATCATACTTGGATGGCATAATTGAAATAATTCACCCAATAAACAAATCTGGAAGGAAAAGAATAGAAGGTAGACAATATTCAATAAGATTTTGTATCTCTGTTAGAAATGAGATGGCATTAGATGCTTTATTTATTTATTTTTACATCACAACTACTTTTCCATCACTTCTCTTATCCCAGTCCTTTCACCCACTTTGCCTCCACCACAACCTCCCATCTACTCCTCTTTTTCTCTTCCGAAAACGGGAAGTCTCCCACGATCCCAGTAGGAGGAAAAGGTCCTAAAAGCAAGCAACAGTGTCAGAAATAGTTGTCGCTAGTGCTGTTAAGAGTTCCACAGGAAGACCAAGCTATACAAATGTAACATATATGCACGAGGCCTTGGTCAGTTGATTCTGCGGGTTTTCTTGTGGTGTCCTTGATGCCTCTGGCTTCTCCAATCCTTCCTCTCTCTCTTCTAAAGAATTTCACCAGAACTGTGTGGGTGTGTGCCTCCACATCTGTTTCCATAAGTTTCTGGGTGAAGCCTTTCTGATGACAATTGGTTAGGCACCTATCTATGAACATAGGAGAATTTCATTAGGCATCATTTCCTTGACACCATTTGCTATGAGCTCTCCCTCAGTCACAGTCATAGGGAAGGAGAGTAAGGGGAAAATGGGAGGGAGGGAGGAATGGGATGATACAAGGGATGGGATAATAATTGAGATGTAATGCGAATAAGTTAATAAAATATATTTGAAAAAATAAAAAAATAAAATAAAATATATAAGACACTGGCCTTCAGGCCAGGATTGGGTAAATTAAAGCATTTTATGATAGATTTCAAGTTGTGTGGAAGGACTTCAAGCAGAGATAGAGAAACTGAAGAATATAATCTGTAAGGGGTGGTAGAAGCTCACTTCTCCAGGTATTATTATGTTCATTAATGTCTATCAAGTGTTAATCAGACCATGATTTTGGGAAACGTAAAAATACTCATAATATTTTTGATCTCTCTCCTGAATACTATGGCTTTTTTGTTCATTCCTATTAATGATTGGATGTGGAGGGAAAGATAGTATGTCCATGAGGAGTCTAAGAAATAGTTGGCTTGGTTTGAAATACTATGTAAAGAAGCATAGAAAAGACATTCAATACATATATTTCTCTGAAATAGGAAAAACAATTATCTTCAAGTCATATAAAAGAAATTTTAGTGCATTTCCAGGATAGCTTAAAATCTAAAGAACATATAACATATATGAAAGTCTTATATGCAAAAAGGAATAACTGAGGCAAGAAAAAGGAACAGAATTATGAAGTATCTCCTTAACAGTGAACAGAAGTTGCTTTTGACCAACAGGAACAGTTTATGTGTTAATTCAACATTTTTCATTTGATTTTCTTTTCATTTTTTATGTTTTGATCTCATCCTTAAGTTCTGCTCAACACTCTCCATCTCCATCTGCCTTGAAATTTATTATTTCATTATTTTCCCCAACAAAAAAGTAAAAATCCAAACCAGTAAGCAAGCAACAAACAACAACAAAAAATAAAACAGAATACAAAATGTAGCAAAATAAAAATCCCACAAACATCAAATACTTCAGTCTGCTTTTGCTGGCCAACTACTAGGCCAACACATTGCCCTGTAATGAGGTTTATTGACCCAATAAGAAAGAAATTTTTTTTCTTTATTGAGGTATTAGCTGAAAATAGTTTCTTGGTTAGTTTTGGGATTTTGTATCCTTGTCACTTCATGTTACTGGAACTTTAAAACTCCACATATGTAATAAGTAAAAAGTAGAAGCACCTAATAATTGGATAAGAGAAAAGAGAGGAAGTGTCTGCTAGTTTACTTGGGGAATCAATTGATATGGGCTAATGAAGAAAACGAGGACCAATAGGTAGAAAACGTACTTTCTCCATAACATATACATGATCCAAATTCTTCTATAAAACCCAATATTTAATTTCTAGGATTGCATGACTTTGAGATTCTGGATGTGGAGAGACCTGCTTAGTGGCCACTGAACTAGACCAGATGAAAGGTAATAAGTTCCAGAGTATGACCTCAAATACAGGAATGGAAAATGCAAAAGATTTCAATGATGTTGAAAAAAGAGAAATAGCAGTTTGCTAATTGTTTCGTTGCTGTGGGCACCAAACAATCTAGGCTGGCTGTGGTCGAGCCCGTGGTGAATCACACTGTCATCACTTTGCAGCACATGAATTAGTGGTCTGGGTATTACTGCTGGCTACAATGTGTGAATAGTTTTGGGGGTGAGACTGGGCCTGTAATGAGAAACAGATGTAGGGAAAGAACAGTGAGAGCTGACTGCAGCAATGCAAACTGCAGCAGGCGGTGGCTTTACTGATGAGGACACTCTACTCTCACAGCTCACTGCGACCATCATAGAAGATTTCCTTAACTCTGGCCATCTGCTTCCTCCTCAGAGACAGGCTGCTCCTCCATGCACATGCCAATGATGGTCTTCTAAACAAAATGGAAGGGAAAGGGGAGAGGAGGAAAAATTAAGATCATCTCTCCCTATCAACTCTTCTCAGGTTGAACTTCATTGAGGGAGAGGACAATGCCAAGTTTGGAATCACAGGTAGAAAGCGTGCTTCTAGCATACACAAATGATAAGGCAGTTCTACTTAGTTTAAATAAATTGATGATGGAAAAAGCCCCAAATCTATCTTTTCCACTGCCTGCTTTGGCATTTCTAATGTCCCTTTTTTAGGACTGTGGAAATATAGTTGGAAAGCCACTGATCTAGAGCTGGCAGTGAGCATGTTAGGAGTGCTCAGGTGAGAGTTAAAGGCCGCAGAGCTCTTTAGGGACAAGATGGTTGAGCTCAAATATTAACTCTGTACTCTTCTTACAACATTGGGTATATCAAGAATTAACACCTGACCCTCTTCTGTTTGTGTAATTTTTTAAATTCCCTTTTTATTCTGAAGTTTTAAATTGTAGGTACTTAATGATGCTTGTAACATTACTTCTTCAAGTTCAAAAGCCATTTATAACAATACAGTGTCTTTTGACACAATGTCTGGCTTACCTAAGGCCACAAGCCTGACCTAGAAAATGTTCATATTGATTCAAGGAGTGCCTTGGCCTTAAGAAAGCAAAGAGCAACACTTACTCTTAGACAGCTCAGAAGGTCAGTGTAGACTTGATATACATCTCATAATCTGAGTCTATTTCAAGGTACTGATACCTGCACAAGAGATGAAAAATTGTAATGTGCTCCAGTTATACATACAGAGAATAATAGAATCTGTATCGGAACCCATATTGTAACTAACCCATGCTTTAAATCACCAGGCTATATGGGCTGCTTAGCAGCCCTCATTTCTCACATAAACATTACCAGTGGAAACTTTAGAAAATGAATATGTGTTTCCTCCAACATTTCTAATAAATTTTGGCATGGTATTATTTGCACCAGAAGAAAGAGAAGAATAGTTCACTCTTTTTTATTAGAGTTGTGATAGTTAATAAACCTAATATTGGTGGAAATAACCGATATTCTAGGTTTACTCATTAATGGGTCTGGGGTAGTATCTCCAGTGATAGGAGAATGGATGTCTCTCCTCATAAATATTTTAAACTTCAAGGTTAACTATTTGCAAATATTTGTCAGTGTTCTGGTTCAGTAATAACCAAGTTCAAGGAGCAAATTAAGTGGTTTATAACTACTGGATAAATAGGTAAATTATTCACTATGGCTCTAGATTTTCACAATAGGATTCTCCAGTGTAAAATGTCAGGTATTTTTCACAAGCCTTTCCAATGGTCTTTGGAGAATAATCATATGTGAGCAGTCACTTCAAGGCTGTTAGATTTATTATGTGGGGCCAAAGTACATGTATTTGGAAACATAGTATTTAATCTACATTTAATTTGTCATCTGTGTAAAATGTATAACATAAATACTTAAAATAATTTTAAAGTTTTAAATTCAGTTCAGTGGTACTGGGTACATTATAGTGATGTGCAACCAACATTACGCTCTAATAAAAATTTCTCTACCACGAAAGGAAACATGTGACCACTACTGGGTTACTTTACCTATGCTCCTCTCTCAGATTTCTGATAGTGGCTACACTGAGTTAACCAACACAGTTCTTCTGGGAAATAATTTCATCAATTGTTTTTCTACTGATCCTAATTAATTTAATCAAGCTTTTCCATATGTTCTTATTTACATATCATACATATAATTTTCTCCCATTAATGTGTGCATGTTTTGTGACACACTCTTTAAATTATAATACGTGAAGCCTGGTGTGTTTGTAACAGAAAGTATAAAGTAAACTTGTCTCATATGTGGAGTATAACAATATACTTCTTTAATTTAGTTTTCAATTTTTTTTTTTTTTTTAGTTTTTAGAGGAGCTGTATTCAACTGCTAACATACATTGAACTTGAAAAGCAATGTTTAATATGCTACTTGTGTTCTATTTTCTTCTAGATAAATATGTTTTTCAAAATATAAATTAAGGATTTCCAATTTATCATTTTAAATTTTGTTTAAAGCAATTTCTACTTTACTGACATCTCTTAAGATCTGATTTTTAATTAATTATTTGACTTTTTCAAGTGAATTTCAAATGTCATATTAAGTTGTATGACTCAATTCTTCTGACAAGGTTTATGTAACGCACACACTAGTATATACATGCACACCATATGCTGGATTTTATGAGTTTTTAAGAGTCTTGAGAAGGCACAGACAATGTCATAGAAATATCTGTTTTTCTATATGAAAATTTACAATATCTATTTAGGTCCTAACAAATGCTTGGCACAACTTCAGTGTATTGTTAACATTATTATGGAAATGTAGGATTATACTTGCAAACAATATGCTGGATTTTATGAGTTTTTAAGAGTCTTGTGAAGGCACAGACAATGTCAGAGAAATATCTATTTTTCTATTTCAAAATTTATAATATCTATGTAGGTCTCAACAAATGCTAGGTACAACTTCAGTATATTGTTAACATTATTATGGAAATGTACGATTGGGTTCTTACAGTATTAATCACTACCATATGGTGAATTTCACTAATAGCCACTCAGAATTATTTGTCCTACTATATTTTACAAAACCCTTGATTACAGTATATCCCTCCAGTGACTATGCTGTTTTTGCATATTACATCATAAGTTTTGTTTTGTATTTACATAAAGTTGAATAAAGTAGCAAGATGGTGTTGTATTATCTGAGAAAACCCTTGAATAAGCCAACCACCATTTAAGAGCAGAGAGTTTTATTTCATTGTTGGAAATACGTTCAGAGTGATTCGAAGAATAAGATTACGGTGGAACAGGTGGTTGTTGACTTGAATATGGAAAGGGAGACCATGTGAGAAATCACAAAAGTCCTATATATGGCTACATGAGATATTGGGATAGAAATTGAGATCTCAGTCTCATGACATTGAAAAAATGAATTATTTCAGCAACATAAATGAGTCAGAAGAAGATTCTTCCCCAAAGCTCCAGATAGGAGCCAAGTTCAGCAAACACTTTGATTTCTCTTGTCAGATCTGAGACAGAGCATGGAGTGAGGCCTATTTGTATTTTTTTTTTTTTAGCAGCAGAGACTGAGTTATTATAAATGGTATTGTTGGAACTCCCAGAGTTCTTGGTAATATGTTATACAGCAATAGAGATACAACATAGGAAGAGACTGGTTAGGAAAACAGCAACAATACACCATCCTACAAATTGAGGGAATTTAACTGATCAAACAGATGAGGGGAAATAAATCTAAGAAGCTTGCAAGAAGATTCAGAGCCAATTTAAAGACTGAAAGATAAAGAAGCCACTGTCATGTCTAAACCAGGATACATAATGAGAGGTAAATTTGCTGCATTCCAGAAAATGCAATAATCTTGAAGACAGGCTAGTGGAAGTGAAGTCTAAGATTAGATATGGACAGAATGCGAAGAGAATCAGAGAATAAAATGATGGAGACAAACTCTAATTTTCTATTTATTTTGCATTATTCCTCTTATTACTGACTAACATTTTGAGAGACAAAAGAATAAAGCCTTCTAGAAAATACCATATTGTCTTTACTGATGATTCAAACAAAGGAACAGATGTGTTGACAAGAATTTAAATGATCAGCAAAGAGGTCTTTAAAATATGGAGACACGTGACGATTAAATCACATAAGAAATTATTCATTTGCCATCAATATGGATCTATTCTTCAGACAGGACATTTCACATGTATATTTCTTTTTTATTTAATTAGTTTATTCAGATTACAACTCAACAGATCACATCACTTGTATCCTCCAATTCCTCCCTCCCTCCCGCTTTCACCCTATTCCCTTCCTCTAGGTCTATGACTGATGGGACCTCCTCCCTTACTATATGTTCATAGGCTATCAAGTATCATCTTGGTTGCCTGCTTATTCTTTCTTTGAGTGCCACCAGGCCTCCGCACCAAGGGCAAGTGGTCAAATATGGGGCACCAGAGTTCTTGTCAAAGTCAGTCCCTGCTCTCCACATAGCTGTGGAGAATGTGCTGCCAATTGCCTAGATCAGAATAGGGGTTCAATGTTTACTACTTGTATTATCCTTGGTTAGTGCAGTAGTTTGAGCAGACCCCCATCACAATGTTCTTCTTGTAGGGTTTTAGTACCCTCTGAATCTTTCTATTTCCCCATCTATATTTGTCTTACCTAGAGTCCCAGTATGTTATCCTCACATCTATCCCAATCTTCTGTTATGTGAAGACTCTCATGGGACATGCCTTTTGAGCTAGTGTCCAGTTATAAGTGAGTATATACCATATGAATCTTTCTACTTCTGGGTTAACTCACTCAGTATAATTATTTCTATTTCCATCCGTTTGTCCACAGATTTCTGGATTTCCTTGTTTTTAATAGCTGAGTAGTATTCCATAGTGTAAATGTACCACAGTTCCTTTATCCATTCTTCATCTTAGGGACATTGATGCTGTTTCCAGGGTCTTGCTATTAGGATTACAGCTGCTATGAACATAGTTGAGCATGTGTCCTTGTTGTGCCGTGGAGCATTTTCTGGATATATTCCAAGGAGTGAAATAGCTGGGTCTCAAAGAAGCCCTATTCCCAGTTTTCCAAGAAAGCGCCATATAGATTTCCAAAGTGGTTGTATAAGTTTGCATTCCCACCAGGAATGAAGGAGTGTTCCTCTTTCTTCACATCCTTGCCAGCATGTGGGGTCACTTGAATTTTTTTATTTTATTAATTTATTCATATTACATCTCAATTGTTATCCACTCCCTTGTATCCTCCCATTCTTCCCTCTCTCTCATCTTCCCCTTATTCCCCTCCCCTATGACTGTGATTGAGTGGGACTTCCTCCCCTTGTATATGCTTATAGGGTATCAAGTCTCTTCTTGGTAGCCTGCTGTCCTTCCTCTGAGTGCCACCAGGTCTCCCCATTCAGGAGATGTGGCCAAATATGAGGCACCAGAGTACATATGAAAGTCAGACCCCACTCTCCATTCAACTGTGGAGAATGTCCTGTCCATTGGCTAGATCTGGGTAGGGGTTTGAAGTTTACGCCCTGTATTGTCCTTGGCTGGTGCCATAGTTTGTGCAGGACCCCTGGGGCCAAATCTGCCTATCATAATGTTCTTCTTGTAGGTTTCTAGGACCCTCTGGATCCTTCTACTTTGCCATTCTCCCATGCTTCTCTCATCTAGAGTCTCAATAGGATGTCCTCCCCTCTGTCCCAGTTTTCTTGTTAGTGAAGACTTTCATGGGACATGCCGCTTGGGCTAGTATGCAGATATAAGTGAGTATATACCATTGGAGTCTTTCTGCTTCTGGGTTAACTCACTCATTATGATCATTTCTAGTTCAATCCATTTGTCCACAAATTTCAGGAATTCCTTGTTTTTAGTAGCTGAGTAGTATTCCATAGTGTAAATGCAACACAGTTTCTTTATCTTAGCCATTCTGATGGGTGTAAAATGGAATCTCAGAGTTGTTTTGATTTGCAATTCTCTAATAACTAAAGATGTTGAACATTTTTAAAAATGTTTCTCAGCCACTTCCTATTCCTCTGTTGAGAATTCCATTTAGTTCTGACCCCATTTCTCAATTGAGTTATTTGGTTTGGCCACATTTAATTTCTTGACTTCTTTATATATTTTGGATATTAAAACTTGTCAGATGTAGGATTGATGAAGATCTTTTCCAAGTCTGTAGGCTGTCACTTTCACATGTATATTTCAAAGGCTCCTTCTAGGATATTGCCAAACTCAGTATTGCAAACTGATATTGTTACCTACAGAATTCACATTTCAGAAAAAGAATCTATTTCCATAACATCAGGGAAAATCTATTTTATTTTATTTTATTTTATTTTAATTTAACACACATTTATTTTATTTTACATAAATAAAACAAACTACAAACTACAGAGAGAACCATGAGTATATAAATGTTACATTCATAGTGATTTGTCTATTTTTATTTGTCAAACTTGAAGTAAACATCTTTCCTTTCTTGTTGGGTCTAAATTTCTGAATAAAATTAGATATCTCTGATATCTCATCTTTATTAACATAAATCCTTTATCTTAATCTGAAAAGATCATATCCCCTAACCAACTAAACTTGATTGTAAAACTAAACTATCTGGTCTTCAACCCCCTCCTCAGAGACTTAAAAAGTAATAAAAGTTAAGTGCCCTAGTGAACCGGTAGTGCAGGTCAAAAAATGAATGAGACTGTTTCTTGCCTGAACTGTCACCTGACACTCTCTATAATGTTCGAGCCTCCTCTTCAGCTTTCTAACCCAATATTTCTGTCAGACTTTTTCATGAGGCAGGAACTATTGAGGACTTGCTTACCCTGTCTTTGCAGAGTTCAGCCATCGACACTGCCTGCACCTAAACTTGCCCATTTTTAGGCAGAATACTATCTGCGGTGGAAATGAGGACATTTTGCCCAGTGGCTTGCTTGCCACACTTTAAACCAACTCCATAAGGAGGTTCTTTGTTGCTCCATCTTCTTTGAGGTCCACTGGGTATTGTCACGAGTTAACTTGTCTTCTTGTCAAAGAATCTTTAGAATTATAAACAATATCTTTGAATGCCATATTCTATGGGTCTCTGAGGCCTGTGAAGACCTTATTTAACTATTTTACCTTATATATCCATAGAATCATATCTATCTGTTAGATTTTGGATATATATTCTTGTGCTAAATCAGACTAGTATTTAACAAGACCATGATTTGCATCAATATACAAAATTCTATAGCAGTTACTTAGAGATAACCTTCTTTGTGAATAACATTAAGGCCGAGTTAAGGAGTAGGTTCAGTCATCTACCTTTTATTCTATCCTCCTTCTATATTTCTATATCCCTCTTTCTTTCATTCCAGCTCCTATCTCCTTACCTATGGATGAAAGATAAAGGAAAAGAGAGACATTCTTAGTTAAGCTTAGGATTCTCTATATATAAGACCAATAATAACTTATAACCTCCTCCCAATGAAAATAATCATTTGTAGACCAAGAGAACAAACAGAAACCTACCCAACCCCCATTACAGGGAATGGGACATAATTCTCTTAAGGTTTCTTCAGGCTGAATTGGCATATAATACCTTATAAGGGGCCAAAAAATGGGGAAATGGTTAAGCAAACCTACGATTGCATTTGTGGTCCAGTTTCTAAATGTTGAGCGATTTCAGGATTAATAGAAGATCTGTGTCAGGCAGATTGAAATGCTGGACCAATTGAGATCAGAAGCTTTCTACAACACTGTCTGAGGATCTATCCAATTCTGAAGGATAAAAGCAACAGAGGCATCTGGGGCTGGAGCAAGGAGGATGCAGGATGTCAGTGTCCAGCATGCTGAGAGAAATAAATCCTGTCAGGTTTGATCCAGTGTTTGTGTATGGTTCTTTAGTTCTGAAAACATAATTTCTTATAACCATTATACAGTGCTAACATTATAATTTTATGAGGTGTGTGCAATGTACAGAGCAATTAAGACTGATTCTCTATTTTTTTTTTTTTTTAGGTAAACTTACAATTTGCTTTGGACTGCACTGAAAACTGTCCTTGTCTATATGTGGCCAGGAGAATATTAGTTAAAGAAACATGCAAAGAGTTAAATTGATTACATTGGCTCAACTCCTCACCTCTCTCCAGAATTGCTGTTCTTGCCATACTCTTATCCTGGGCTAAGTTACTTTCTTGACGCCAACTTTAAGCCTCACACTTTTTATTTTGCATTGGCCAGTAATGTAAGGGAGTTATAATAATATAATCATTTCAAACATGGGCCCAGAGAAATTTCATGGTTTGTCAAGGTCTCTTTTGCCGTTGCTGTATCTTAATAAGAATAAACTGTGTCATATCTGTTATTTCAAAGACGTTATGATGCCTGAAATGTAGGTCCATGGAGCATTGCAGCAAATAAGCATGGGATGGACTGCTCCGGTCTCTCAGAAGAGGAGCCCCTTGTTTGAAGCCATTTTCAGACTATCTGTGTGAGCTGTTGTGTTTTGACTTGTCCTGCTATGCACTAGTACCACAGAAGAATAGATCTATGCATTCTGATTTCAATTCTGGGGCCATAATCTAAGAGAGTTAAGGCATTTAAATCTAAGATCACTAGCGTTAGAAAGCAGCAGAGATGCAATTTAAACTTAGTTCTATCTGTCTTCTGACCCTATGTTTCTTAGTAAGCAGGATAATATTATTTTTTTTTAATTAGGTTAGGAATAAGAAGTGTGGTTTGGTGATGATTTTGAAAGCACATTTCTGTGTGTGTGTGTGTGTGAGAGAGAGAGAGAGAGAGAGAGAGAGAGAGAGAGAGAGAGAGAGAGAGAGAGAGAGAGAGAGGGGCGGGGGTGGAGGATTTACATGTGCATAAGTCTACATCTATACTCATATAGTCATGTAGACACGGAGGCTGGGGAGACACTGAGCATCCTACTCTGTCTTTTTTCTTTATACTCTCAAGATAGGACCTCCTATTATACTTGGAATATGATTCTTCTGTTGTTTTGCTCATTTTGTTTTTGCTTTTTGGTTTTCCCTTCAGTGAGGCTGGCTGTGCAGCAAACACCAGAGATCCAACTGTCTGTAAGATAACCCTCTCCTAGCAGTAAGTTTAGCTACCTGCATAGCCACGATACACTCTTACTGGGAGTGACAGTAATATAAACTCAGATCTTCGTTCTTGTTCAGCAATTGCTCTTGTCTGTTAAGCCTTCTCTCCAAGCCCAGGTTTGCCAATTTCCTATGATATGGCTGCCAGAGTGGAATTTAGAGATAAACAGGAAAATCCAACATCCACTGAGGAGAAACAAACATGGATCCTAGCAGCTGTGTGATTCCATGTCATCCATCCATTGTCCCTGAGCTACTCAAAAGCAACGATGCAGTGTTCCAAGCTGCCTCTGAAACAGGGAACAGCTGGACTGAAACAGAAAGCTAGTGATTTAAGGTGATGTCTGCACTACTCCATGCTGCCACTCTGCCCTCAGAGGAATTCACATAAGTGGGAAGAAGATGAGCTCTCAGGGGATGTAGCAAGGCCAGTGGTGCTGAAGCACAGTGAAATTTATGACCCTATTTCCAATGGCTGCCAGCAAACAAGTGACGCTAGAGATGTCTAGGAAGTCTCTTTCTTGCTTAATTACAGTACTGCAGTGATCAACCAGTTTTGATCATCACTCAAGGTCTAGTCTGCTTATTCTTCCCTCTACTGCAGTTCAATTATCCTTAGATTTCTGTTTTTATATTATCCGCCTTGGTCATAGAATCATAATGGGAAAAGTATAAATATAGGAAGCAGGTGGATCTTGAGGAATAACTGTCATCATGAAGCATTTGAGTACCCTTAAACAAAAAATAATTCAAACTCTGAGTTTCTGCAATATTTAAATCTCTTCCCATGGATCTCAGCTCCAGGAGGAAAGTTCTATGTCTGACCTCATGAAGAAGGACAAAGTAAAAATGCCGGTTTTCCCAAAATATAAAAACTACTTTCAGGATTTATATATATTTAAAACTTGAATGAATCTCTTATTGGACTTGGGCTGGATCCTTAAGATATACCATTATGTATATGAAAATATTCCATGACTCAAAAACATCTAAATTGAAAGAACGATTGGTGCCAGATGTTTGAATAGATTATATGCAACAACTTATGTAATTAGAGAGTTAACAGATTTCCTTCACTATGACAAAATGCCTGATATAATCAGCCGCAGGAAGAAAGGTTTATTTTTACTCTTGACTTTCATGATTTAATCCTTGTTAACTTTTTCCTATGGCAAAGCAGCATATCAAAGATAGGAGCATGTAATGAAACAAAACACCCCAGCCCATAGTGGCCAGAGGGAGCAAGAGGGTAATAAACAAGAATTCCAATATCACATACGAAGGTTTGTCCACAGTGGTTGGACTCGTTTTTACTAGGTCATACCTCATAGAGTCATAAGTACTTAAAAAACTACTACAACTACTGACCAGGCTTTCCATGCATAGACCTTATGGAGAGAGCCAATAGCCAACTGACAACACTAACAGGATCTATAAACTAGGGACATGATCCTTCTCACTTTCTAAGGTTAGAAAATGTGATCCCTGCCCAAACTCCTATAGCTAATTAGTGACAGAGCTAGTAATGGGTAACAAAATTCATCTTGAATCACACAATCTTGTTTTGAAAAATCACAACTTGAAGTGTTCAGACATTTTCCTTCATCGTGATAATCATTGGGCTAATAATGGCATTGTTTTTTAGACTGGTTTTCTTTATAGTTAAAAAAATAATGATTGGTATATTGTCCAGGATTCATTTACTTTCAAATAATAGAAAACTCATTATATTTTTTTATTTACAAAGAGAAATCAGACCTCTCAGCCTTACTGCCATCCTCTATGGAACGCCTATGCTATGAGATCAAAGATGAGGAAGGAAATTTTCAAACTGAAGCTCAAGAGAAGAAAGATGATGCAAGGGTGAAAGTAAAATAGTTTGTGAAGGCACAAAAGCAGAAGGAGCAGAAATAAGGGATGGTAGAGGCCAAGACACTGATACAAGAGCTTGAACTGTTCCAGTGAATCTGGAACTTCACCATTTCCTTGCCGATACCACCTTTGAGAGACTGCCTACTTTACAAGAGTAGACTCCGTTAGCCCTCTGCTCTAGGCCTGGGGCACTCTGGACTAGTTCTGATCTCACTTGTGGCCAAGCACAACTTATTTACAATAATCAATTATCTTTTTCGCTGTCTCACCCTAAGAAAACAAGCATCAAATCAAAATAAAATAACAAAAACAAAACTATTGGTGTATGTAACCATTGTGTTGCATTTTTGTTTGCCTTACCTTATTTTATTTTTCTTGGAAGCAGAGGAATAATTATTAATTATTAATTTCATCCCTCTTTCTTAAAGATTTTTATTGTCTCCTAGCTTCATTCTATATAGAATATTCATAAATTATTTTCATGGTTAGTATAGGTTATAGCCTATAATCCTAAGAAAATATCATTTTGGGAGTAGTTTTATTAGTTCATGAAGAGAAAGTTGTTGCACTAAAGATACATTTACCAACTGAGAGGGGAAGACTGTGACAAAAAATAAACACACATATACTGCCACTCAACAATTTAGAAAACTGGCATATTATAAATGTTCTCTAATGTATATACACATAATAAATATGAATCTACCCTTATTCTGAACAATGCATTTTTGTATAACTAGGGCAAGTATTCTTTTTATTTTTACATTTTTTCTCCTTTATTAATTTATTCTTGTTACATCTCAATGGTTATCCCATCCCTTGTATCCTCCCATTCTTCCCTCCCTCCCATTTTCCCCTTATTCCCCTCCCCTATGACTGTTCCTGAGGGGGACAGAACACTCTCCACAGTAGAGTGGAGAGTGAGATATTACTTTCTCACATACTCTGGTGCCTCATCTTTGACCATGTCCCCTGGAGGGGGAGACCTGGTAGCACTCAGAGGAAGGACAGCAGGTTACCAAGAAGAGACTTGATACCCTATGAAAGTATTCTTATTTAATTAAATTTGCAGTTGGAGAAGCCATGACTTCAAAAGAATAATGAAATTTTACAACATGCCACTGTCAGTAATTTTGAAATTCATAACTCACATCCAGTACTACCAACTACAGATTTTGTGCACTACCTTTAAGAACTAGGATTCATCCTGGGACTTAAAACAGAAATATATTCTCTTAAGCAGCAACCATCTGTTGTGCAACATTTTCTGGTACACAAACCAATATTTGAAAGTTTATTTAGAATCATCTCTGCCAGACTATACAGAAGGGACATTGCCCCTACTTATCAGAAATCCACTATCCTGAAAGATTGTAATTTAAGGGTTGGCATTAGCTTTTTAATACTTCTTTCCCAAGAAGAACACTGAGCTATTTGGAAAAAACTACAACCTTTTCTATGTATATTTCCATTTCAGATCAATAATCTATTCCAAGAGTTCAGCCGTAGACACATTTGACTGATAAGCAGATATTCTTTTTTTTTCTTTTTTTTCTTCATTTATTCTTATTACATCTCAATGGTTATCCCATCCCTTGTACCCTCCCATTCTTCTCTCCCTCCCATTTTCCCCTTATTCCCCTCCCTATGACTGTTCCTGAGGGGGAATTCCTCCCCCTGTATATGCTCATAGGGTATCAAGTCTCTTCTTGGTAACCTGCTGTCCTTCCTCTGAGTGCCACCAGGTCTCCCCCTCCAGGGGACATGGTCAAATGTGAGGCACCAGAGGACATGAGAAAGTCATATCCCACATGCAGGGATGGTTTAATATACAGAAATCCATCAATGTAATCCATCATATAAACAAACTGAAAATTAAAAACCACATGATCGTCTCTTTAGATGCAGAGAAAGCATTTGATAAAATCCAACACCCATTCATGTTTAAAGTTTTAGAGAAATCAGGGATACAAGGCACTTTCCTCAACATAATAAAGTCTATATAGAGCAAGCCAATAGCCAAAATCAAAGTAAATGGTGAGATACTCAAGGAAATTCCTCTAAAATCGGGAACAAGGCAAGGCTGCCCACTCTCTCCATATCTCTTCAATATAGTACTCGAAGTTCTAGCCAAAGCAATAAGACAACAAAAGGAGATCAAGGGTATCCAAATGGGAAAGGAGGAAGTCAAATTATCCCTATTTGCAGATGATATGATAGTGTACATAAGTGACCCTCAAATATCCACCAGAGAACTCCTACAGCTGATAAGCACCTTCAGCAAATTGGCTGGATACAAAATTAAGCAGATATTCTTGATCTAGTATTTGAGATGATCATTTAAGAGATAAAGAGTGAAATTAAATCTTGGAAAGGAATAAAGGAATACTGCAGAACGGCATTGAGAGTCTATAGTTCTTCAAAAACAGAGCTTCAAGAAAAACTGCACATTGGAACTCCTCATGTACTGTTGTAGAACCATGTATTATGTCTCCTGGTGAAAGGGCCTAAGACGCAGGGTGGCTTTTAGGTTATATAAATAAAAACATCAAAACTTTTGAGTATCTTGAAGCTTAGGCTTTAGCTGGGCATACGCTCAGCTAGCTCATCTAAGGCAATCCCACCAACTAGCCCTATCCAGCCTCATGCTTAGCTATACCTTCCAGGCCTGTGGTCACATCCATCTCCTCTCATGACTCCTGAAGAAAGGCCTTCGCCTTATTCTTCGCCGCATTCCTCTCTTATTACCAGGAAGTCCTGCCTTCCATTCTTTCTCTGCCCAAATATTGGCTGTCAGAAACTTTTATTAGGCAATCAGGGACTATTGCTTATTTAAGAGATAAGAGTCACACAGTGTCTTCTGGAATATATGAGAATCTGCCCATGGGGCAACAAGGATCCTGGAGGGAGCTGGGGTGGATGGCAACCAACAGGTGAGCACATTGTAGCTCCAGATCAATCCAAACACATACAGAAAAGCAGACTGAGGCAATTCACCGTGTCTGAACCCACATGTATACAAACTCTATTGACATATTAAATAGCCATTTAATACAATGGTAAAAATTTTCTTCACTGGAAAAAGTGAAAAGTATACAATAGTGCTCAAAATATGGAAAGATAAGCTTTGTATTATCCAACTCGTGTATTTTCCTAATCATCATTATGCAACTTTTCCTCAGTAAAACAATGGACTGTTAACACCAGACAGGATACTGATAAGAGACCAATGAATCAACTTCACCCAAGTCTGACTACTACTGCTTGATGCAAATCCTTGGACATGACCTGACTACCTTCAATGTGACCTGGTAGTATAAGCTGAAATAAATGCTTCCAGCTATAAGTTACTCTGGGTTGTAATGTAATAAGTGTAATAGAGTACACACACACACCCATACACACACAAACATAAATATCCTGTAAATTTTACAATAGTCTTTCTTTTAAATAAAGGTACCATGATATGTCTTTTTTTTTTTTTTTTTTACTCTTACTTAGGATGACTTCTCTATTTTTTTAGAATTATAAAGAAAATATAAAAATATGTCTATGCAGTTACTCAAATCACTATGGTAAATTAAATAAAATGTTATCAATTTTTATTAATAAATATTAAAATAAAGTTATTTTATAATACATGTGGCATTTATCTGAGCCCCATGGGTTCAAAATATAGAAAATACAGACTTTTCCTTCAAAGAGTTTAATATCTTAAATGAGTTTTGACCTTTAAAAATAAAGTATAAGCAAGTCCTAAAGTAGTGCTACAGCCATCCAGCTGAAGGTGTGAAGGATGAGTTTCTTTGTATTAGCAGCATTAATGATGTCTCATATTCACAGAAGTTTAAATGACTCTTAAAGCCATAGTGTCCACTATCTCATTTGATTCTGAAAGTATTTAGTCAAAGTCAAAGTCTTGCTGCTGTCAACTGCTAGGAAAAGTAAGGCTCCAAGAGCAGAGTGACTTCCATAGGTTTGAGATCTCACACAAAGCATTAGATGGTTCTCATTGCTGGAGGCTGGCTGCAGGCTTGGGGCTTATTTTACCTGAGAGCAAAGCATCTGGCATAGAATGTTGTACTAATATATCACATTTATCTTATTTACTTTTACAAAAGCAATTAATTTAACTACTTTATGAAGAATACTTACTATATGGCAAGGAAAGTGGTAGGTTCTGGGATATAAAAGTGAATAAACTCCAAAAGAAAATTGTATTTGGGGGATTAAACATTGAAAGCATAAATAAAAACTCAACTACTGAGAAAAGAATATTAAAAAAGATTTCCACCCTTCATTCAGTTAGTTTTCCAACTCCATATTTCCATAAATATTAAATTGATTACATTCTACTTTCTTAAAAATACCATAACATTTTCCCAATCCATTACACATTTTTGTCTAAATATATTAATAACACACTCTCATGTTCAGACATAGAAATATAATCACAGCATATTAGATCTCCAAGCAGCATTTAAGCATGACAAAATAGAAATATTTTTTCAATGAATGAACAACTGAATGAAAAAAAAAACATTCTTTCTCGAGGGATCTGTGAAAGAATCAACTGTCATATGTCTTCTCATGAAGAAAAAAAATCCCTGAGGTTCAAAGTGGAGTACTTCCTATTTCACCTCTACCTTGAGACTTTAATGTTAGAATAAACAAATATAATTAAATTGGAGAAGATGCATGTGTCCTTCCTCTGTGTGTGTGTGTGTGTGTGTGTGTGTGTGTGTGTGTGTGTGTGTGTGTTGTGCAGTATGCAAAGGAAAAAATAAGTGGCCAGTATTATTTAACACTTTTAAATGATAATCATGTCTTAGCTTACTAAAACAAACACATTAATGGCATGCAATACACAGCCTCCTGTATCTATCAGTCATTTTTTATGTTACATATTGTGTATACTTCTATCATAAAATGGCATAGATAAATATTTTATCAAGACAAATGATTTAATAGTATGATATTGTACTATACATAGTGTTAGTTTCTAAAGCTAATAAAATAATTTCCACTTGTTCTAAATTATTGCCTAGTATGCAGGTTTAACATTTCTCTGCTCTTTACTTCCTGCCTATGCCATCTTGAGTAGTTCAGTTGTAAGCTCCATTTCATCAGTAAAAATAGATAACAATGTCTTTTTTAGAAATTAAATAGTGAAGAACATTTAAGATAACCTGTCAAGTATTTCACATGTTTCATTGCATATAGAAGCTACATTCCTGTTTTTTCTAATAACAGTTGATGATTATTATCTATTTTATGAGAACTAAAAAGAAAACAAGCCTCTGGGTGCACTTGTGACAGAATATCTACGTTTGGTTGACCTCTGGCCGTACCTGTAAGGAATCATCTTGATTAGCTTAATGTGGCATGAAGATCCAGTGTAATAGTCGATAACACTATATCTTATGCTTGATTGCAGGACTGCACAAAAAGAAGAACACTAACAGAAAACAATCACTCATTATTTTTCTGTTCCTTGGAAGAGGATTCAACCTGACCAACTGATTTAAGATCTGTCACTAAGACTCCCTGTCTATGACAGACTGTACCCTTGGACTGTGATACAATATAAACCATTTTGCTCTTATATTGACTTTATCACAACAAGAAACATAACTAGTAGAATCCTTATTAATAAATATGAATTTTTGTAAAATGAATTGTTATATCGTAATGATATTGTATAGAGTAGTACCTATGCATATCAGTATCAATCCAACTGTGTGAATATTACTTTGTACAGAAATAAAATATTGACAGAAATAACTAGTTTGCAAGAATTCATGTTACATAAATATATAGTGTAGCCCAATGATTGGTGTTCTTATAAGAAGTCAAAAAATAAAAATGCAAAGAGGCATTCCTACAGAGAAAACCAGAGATACTACCATAGCGAAATATGTCTATGAGCCAAGGTATGCTAGCCACCATCAGAAGCTAAAAGAATCAAAGAAATATTTACTTCCCTCACAAAATACTTAAATAACTTTGGCTTTTAGATTTCTGCTGTTTTACTTAACTGGCACATAAACGGCCAATGTAGAAGGAAGGGCCTTGCACCCTTCTGGCTCGGGTATAACCTTGAAGGTCAATGATGTGTCGGCATGTATTATCTGAATTTACTGATGTGTAATAACATTTTAGCTCTAGAATTAAGCTGAGACCTTGGAAAAAAAGGGAAAAAAAAGATTTCTGGTGTTTTAAGCTACCATTAAATGATTATACTAGTATGAATTTCTGGCTATTTTAATTGATTTAAGTATGTTTTTCATATTAAGGTGATTATTTGTTTTAAATAACATTCCAGACATGTTTGTGATGATAACAAAAGTTTCTTTGTGCATATTTATGGTATTGTCCTCTACAGCCAGATTTTACTCTAAGACAACAGTTAAAATAATACTCTCTCATTGACACATTTTAGCTTAATAATGGGTGATAGATTTATTATTATTATTAGTCATTGGACCATTTGTTTGTTTGTTTGTTTGTTCATTTGAAATAGGCTCTCATTATGAAACACAGAAAATCTAGGAAGTGATTATTGTAGCTTACACTGTGCATGAACTCAAGACTATCCTTTTGTAGCCTCCTGGGACTGAGATCATCACCCCCACTTAGCTCATATTTTATTATGATGACAAAAGAGAGTTCCATGTATAAAGCAAAAATGAAAATATTTTAATGATCAACAACTATTTTCATCCCAGAAAACCCCATCCTGTTCTGTTCTTACATGCAGAAGCTTGATGAGTATTCTACACAAAAACACCACTACAGTAAACACAAGCAAAATATTCTGTCTAGATGAACAGCTGTGTTCTTAGACAAACACTTAATCTGATGGCTGTTTCCTTCTTTATCCCCTCCATTCCTTTCTTTTCTCTTTGCCTCTCTCCCAGATATCTTTTTAATTTTCCATGTAATTCTTCCCTCTGCTTTCTTCCTTTCTTTCCCTTCTTTCCTCCTACCTTCCTTTTCCATCCCTCCTCCTTGCCTATTTACTTTTTTTCTGTTCCATTCTTTCCTTCATTTAAATCTAAAATGGATATCAAGAAATCTAAAACTTCCCTTCTCTACATTCTGTTCTTCATCTACGTCTAAAAGTGCACACTGGGACAAATAAACTCAGCCAAACACACCAGACCTACAATTGGGAACAAAGGTTTCATGTCTACTATGCAAGGAGTGAACATTTTGGAGGAGATGCTAATTTCAGATTGTAGCTTTACTGTTTTTTAATTTACTTCAGAAACTCTTGAGGACATCCTAAGTTCCTTTGTGAATTTGGTGTGGACAAAATTGTGCGTAAGGGGGAGCAGCCATATTCCCATAGAAATTACATGCTAGCTTCGAAAAGTCAATTATACAAAAGCATGGAGCAAGGAAAGCTATCTTATACTCTAAGATACAGAACATTCTTTCAAGGACGTGACATTGAATCCTGTATAAAATATAAATGGGAGGAACCCAGACCCATGCTTAGATATAAAACCAAATGCTGCAGAAAGGAGGCTGGTCTTCTCCAAGGCCTAAGGAAAACCTCTCATATAGGTTATCAAGTTCCCAGTTTTCAACTCCAAGGAGGTTTGTGTAGGAAAGGGCAACATATTTGAGTGCTTTGTAATTAGAGCTCTGAGATCCTTGACAGGGATTAGGAGGTGTGGCCCTATTGTGGTAGGTATGGACTTGCTGGAGGAAGTGTGTCACTGCAAGCAGGCTTTTGGGCTGGAGAGATGGCTCAGCGGTTAAGAGCACTGACTGCTCTTCCAGAGGTCATGAGTTCAATTCCCAGCAACCACATGGTGGCTCACAACCATCTATAATGTGATCTGATGTGCATTGTATACATAATAAACAAATAAATCTTAAAAAAAAAAAAAAGAAGCCCAAGCAAGACCCACTGTCTCTTTCTTTAACTGGGGCCTACAAATCTGGATATAGAACTCTCAGCTACCTCCCTAATATAATGTCTGCCTGCACACTACATGCTTCTCACCATGAGGATAGTGGACTGAACCTCTGACCTGTAAGCACCCTCAATCAAATGTTTTCCTTTTTCAGAGTTGCTGTGCTTATGGTCTCTCTTCATAGAAATAAAGCATTGATTAAGATAAATTCTAAACAGATATCCATATGAGCAGTACTAAATGGGCACAGCAGGTTGGATGTGTGTGTGTGTGTGTGTGTGTGTGTGTGTGTGTGTGTGTATACAACAGTAGTAAATAAAGAAAAGGTCATGAATTTGGTTGCCATGACTTAGGTAGACACTGAATGGGAGGGGGCAAATGATTTGAATATGTTATATTTAGTGAATTTTGAAAAATATATTAAAATATTAAAGTGTACTTAAAGCAAGAGAATAAAGAATACTTGAAGCAATAAGTAGAGCAAGCATAATGTTTGAAAGACTTGTTACTAGGAAGAGTTACAATCAAAATTTGAATAAGAAAATGAGGTAGGTAGGCAGGGATGGTTCAAGCTGTTAGCAGAAAAGAATCTTCATGTAACTATGCTTACTGACTGTGAGAAAATATACTCCCTGCCTAGCATGTGGTAACTGGCTTATAACTCAGCTTTCACAGGACAGTAGTGACAACATACTTCAAGTTGGCTATATTTTTCCAGTTTACCAAACTAATAAGAATAGAGAGGGAATGGGATAAAAGTGATAAAAATATGAAAGAATCTTTTTACCTCCATCATTCATAAGTGAAGTAATAAAGCTCTTCAAATCTTGTTTCAGATACAATATTTGCATTGATGACAGACCTGATAGGGATTCATGTGTAAGAGGCATTCAGAAATAATTGACTTTTAAATCTTGAAACAGAAATACAAAGAACAACAAATGAGTGAGATATTCTATGTCCCACATGACAATTGTGTTGTTGCTGTGGAGCTGGTGCAGACTTCCCCAGTGCTGTGAAGCTTCAACAGAGATCCTGTTTCTGTCAATTATTGATGAATATGATTGGCACAGGAACCATGGGAGAAAGCACAGGTTTCCCAAAGACATCCTGCCTATCCAAACACCTGCCATTATGCCTAGTTGAATGAGATCAGAGAGATCAGGAACAAGCTGGTATTCAGATTCTTTTGAAGTACCATCCAAGCCAAAGCTGGTGTAATTTTCTCAGTTGTGTATCTTTTCTGTGTTTCATTTGCACTACTGAGCCATGGTGGCTCCCAAAAACACATTGCCCACATTTAGCCTTACCTAATTCCCTTTTAATAAATATAAATCACTTAAGCCAGATGACTCAATATCAGCTTGCAAACTTCAAATATATAAATGTGTGTGTGTATGTGTGTGTGTGTGTGTGTGTGTGTGTGTGTGTGTGTGTGTGTGTGTGGCCCATAGAATTTGTTACAATTTTGAGAAAATGTCCTCATATAAAAATTCCATTTTACCTCCTTTTCCTGTTGTTCCATTCTCTTCTTTATAAAAATTTTAACCCTTAAGCAACATAAGGATAGAATTTGGGTTTCAGGGTAGTGTCATGCAATGACGTAAAGATAGTTTTAGATGATTATTGATGCAGACATGAGGATCACCCAGAGAGCCAGCTTTGCTTCACCCAAATAATCAGAAATATTAGATAACCCACAATCTCATGTGCAAAATTTCACTTGATTTTCATATATATATATATATATATATATATATATATATATATATATATATATCCATAATACTTATTCTCAATGATCAAGAAGACTTTCCATATAGATGACAACTGGAACTGTAATTGTCAGGTAAGATTTAATCTGGGTTTATTGCTTCTAGGCTATTATATACTGTCAAGATAATCTAGAATGAGAAGAAACTAAATTTGTGTAACATTCTTTGGTACTAAGTTCATCTACTGAAGTAGTAGTATTCTCCATGACAATTTCCAAGTGGACTTAAGTGTCTCAATTTCCATTTTCCAGTATGCTAGCCATTGGTCTGATTTGATCATTTAATTTCCAATATAAATAAATTAAAATTAAAGGGAATTTAAAATGTAGTGTATATATCATATGGCAAATATTAATATTGCCTAATAAACACATATAGCTGCTGACAACTGAATTGAAAAGCATAATTGTAAATTTCAGGGGCTGATTAGAACACACACTAGTACTTGGTCATCTTGACATGTTTACTTCTCTATTGCTCCTTTCCTAAATTATTCTCAGAGTTCCACTCTGTTCCCTGTGAACTCCATTTCTGGACACACAGCTCTTTTTGCATCCCCAGGCCTGTTGTCACCAGGGACAACTAGTTAAATCCTGTATGTCCCAAACTACTGCTTGCTGGGTCCAACTGGCAAGCCAACCAGAGATGAGCTCCACCCTTTCCCCTGTGTATTTCATTTCCAGGCTCACAGCTATATCTGAATTCCCAGAGGCCTGCTGCCATCCGAGACTAAGTAAGACCAATCCTCCCTCCCATTCCCTGCCCATAGTCCCCCTAAAATACTCCCAATATACATAAAATGCACCTGCTCTCATGGTCTCCACTTTCTGCCTCACAACTCTGTCTCCGTTACTAGAGGTCTGCCAGCACCAGGAACAACCAGGTGGCTAAAGGCCAGCATAAGAACACAATCAATGAGAGCGAAGGCAACATAGCACCACTAGAACCCAGATATTTGAGTACAGCAAGCCATGGATATCCTACCACAGCTGAAGAACAAAAATTAAATAGAGAGTTTATGAAACTAACAGAAGTTATGAATCAGATGGACCTAACAGGTTTTTAAAGAATATTTCACCCAATCACAAAAGAACATAACTTTTTCTTAGCATCTCATGAAACATCAAAATTGACCATCTACACAGCCACAAAGCAAGTCTCAAACAGATACAATAAGATTGAAACAATCTCCTGCAATTTATTATGTCACAATGATTTAAAGATATTCTTTGAAGCTGGGCATAGTGACGCATGCTTTTAATCCCAGCACTTGGGAGGCAGTGGCAGTGGGATCTCATGGTAAGTTCCAGGCCAGCCTGTTCTGCAAAACACGTTCAAGAAAGCCGGGGCTGTTACACAAAGAAACCCTATCTTTAAAAACAAACCAACCAAACAAACAAAAAGAAAAATAAAACAGAAACAAAAACAAAAAGCCATATAACCTACATACTGAAAACTGAACAACTCTCTACTCAATGACCACTGGGTCAAAGAAGAAATTAAAGGCTTTCTACAATTCAATAAAATTAAATGCACAACATTTCCAAACTTATGAGACACAATGAAAACAGTGCTAAGAGGAAAGTTCATAACCTTCATAAATAATTTGGAGAGATTCTATACAAGCAATTTAACAACACATTGGAAATGCTCTAGAACAAAAAGAAGCAAACACACCCAAAAGTTGTAGACAGCAATAAATAATCAAACTTAGGGGTTGAAAACAATAAGTTATAAACAGAGAACATTACAAAGAATCAACGAAACCAAGAACTAGTTCTTTGACAAAATCACCAAGATAAACAAAACCTATATTGTATGTATGTGTAATAATATAAATGTATATGTAAAAACTAAAATAAAATTAATTTAAAAAATGAAGATAAAAGCCTAGGGCAAACTAACTAAAAGGCATAGAGATAATGTTCATATTACTAATATAAGAAATGAAAATAACATAGGGATAGGCATCATGGAAAACAAAACAAAAAAAAAAAATCATTAGGTCTTACTCCAAATATCTGTATGACACAAAATTGGAAAGTATAAACAAAATGAATGACTTTATTAATAGATAGATGTCACTTTCCAAAGTTAAATCAAGAATATATAAACAATTTCAATGGCTGTATAAACCCTGAGGAAATAGCAGAAGTCATTAAAAGTTCCCCAACAACAACAAAAAGGCCAGGGTCAGATGATTTTGGCACAGAGTTCTGCCAGAATGTCTAAGAAGAGCTAAAGCCAATACTCCCCAAACTATTCCACAAAAGAGAAACATTGTCAAACTCATTCTATGAGGCCACAGTCACTCTGATACCTAAACCACAAAGACTTAACAAAGAAAGAGAATTTTGAAGAGAACATTGATGCTCAATACTCAATAAAATAATCACAAACCAAATGAAAGAACACATCAAAACATCACTTACCATGATCAAGTAGGCTATATTGCAAAGATTCAATGTTGTTCAGTGTCCACTTGTAGCCTGGATGCCATGTCCTGTGGGCTGTTCTCACTAAAGGAGATAGATTTCTAGTACCAGTTAGCAGTAGAAACTTGAGCTTTCCAAAAGCCTTTGATGTTACTGCAGTGTGACATCCCTTTGGTTAAGCTGCTACATTAACAGCAGGGGTAGAGACAAAAACCTAAACTAACTAGTAGTCAGGTCTGGTGAGATGCACTTGCAGTTCCAGGAGATTGCAAACCAAGGCTGTGAAGGCAGTTCCACACATTGATGAAAGGTAAAAGCTTTCAGTTCCCATCAGCAGCATGGCAGATTGACTGAAAGTAAAGCTCTGGGTGGTTCCGAAGCTTGTAGTGTCCTTCAGAGAGAAGGGGAGCCCTTCTTTTTCCCAAATAAATGAAGTACCTCCTAGGGTAATGGTGGAGTAGTGGAGTAAAAGAGCAAGTAAGCCTTTATTTAATGAATCAGGAACATTATAAATCTTCAACAATGGGAGTGGTTTTGGGAGTGAATGTGTTTTATTAAATGGGGCTAGAGATGTCAGGGATACTTGATCTAATACTTGATCTACATGTAACAAAACAGCCCTATAATAAGAGGGGAAAGCAGTACTTAATTATCCTATGAATGGGGGAAGATCTCCAGGTATAATTAAAGGTCATAGGTTAAAAGCCAAAACACCAAGACATCTTATTAGCATAGGGTGGGGATCTCCAGGAATCCCCAAGTGTTTGTTGTATGGGCTTCTTATCAGGAAAGGGTTGGGATTGTCATCTCTCTGAGGGCTACATGACATTTCTTAGAGATTCTGGGGTTCTCTAGATCAGGCAGAGAAGGAGTCCCACTAAGAAAGGGAGTCTGCTATCTTATACAGAGCTCATAGCCTATAGAAAATACCAGACTTCATTTTTATGAGCCAGATCCCACATTCTGGGTGGTCCAACATTCAAAAAAAATCCATCAATGTAATTTATCATATAAACAAATAGAAACAAGCCCACATGATCATCTCATTAAATATTTTAAAAATCTTTGATAAAATCCAAAACTTCTTCATGATATCTTGAGATATCAGGGAAAGAAAGTACATATTTAAACACAATAAAGTCAATATACAGCAAGCTGATAGCCAACATCAAATTAAATGAAGAGAAACTTAAAGCAATTCTACTAAAATCAAGAACAAACGAGGGTGACCATTCTCTCCATTTCTACTCAATATAGTACTTGAAGTTCTAGCTAAAGCAATAAGATAAGTAAAGGAAATCATGGAGCTATATATTGGAATGGAAGAAATAAAAGTATCACTATTTGCAGATGATATGGTAGTATACATAAGTGACCTGAAAATTTCCACCAAAGAACTCCTAGAACTGATAAAGACCTTCAGCAAAGTGTATAGATACAATAGTAACTATAAAAAAAATCAGTAGCCTTCCTATATACAAATGATAAACAGGCTAAAGAAGAAACTATGGAAATAGCACCCTTAACAATAGCCACAAATAATATAAAATACCTTGAGTTATCTCTAACTAAGGAAGTGAAAGTCCTGTATGACAAGAACTTCAAGTTTTGGAAGAAAGAAACTGAAGCAGATATCCAAAGATGGAAAGATCTTCCATGCTCTTGAATCAGTATGATTAAAGTAGAAAAAAAATTACCATCTAGCCAAAAACAATCTACAGATTCAATGTAATTCCCATCAAAATTCCAACTCAATTCTTTGCAGACCTTAAAAGAATAATTCTCAATTTCATATAGCAAATCAGACACCCTGGGTACCTAAAACAACTGGGAAGAGGTTCCTCATTTCTGAGGAGTAGGAGAGGGAGATTAACAAAGCTACAACCCACAAACCCAAATAACTTAAGTAAAAAGTATGGCCCAAGGGAGGTTGCTTGAATTACAATAAGGGAAAATAGAGTAGACATTGGGCATTGGTAGATGGATGAAACTTTGTAAAAGAGGGGTAGGAAGATGAACATGAAAGATTAAATGTGGGGAGGATAGCAGGAAAGAAAACTGGGAGAGAGACCTTGAATCAATGGGAGATGGGTAACCTCTAGGACAAGCTAGAATTCTAGGTCAATGGAAGCTCTCAGGAATCTACAAGGGTGACCACAGCTAAAACATCTAGCAATAGAGGCATGGAACAAGACATGATCACTCCTATAACCAGGCAAGACTTCCAATAGAGAGAAGGGTATACCAACCCAGCCACAAAACCTTCAACCCACAATTTCCCTGCCTATAAGAGATCTTTGATCTTTGTAAAACCTACTTTATTTGGGGTTCTTTGATGTTTCTATTTCCCTTCCAACCAACCTGCCCTAGATAGGAGATAGAAAAGGTAAATAAGGACAATAGGAGTAGACTTTTTAAGACTCAGTTCCTTGGGGAGATTCCAGTCCTCAGTCAGGATTCCAGCAGACCTGTAAAACAGCAAACCTGCAATTCAGCAAAAGTGACCAAAATTGCAGCTGCAGGCACTTTGAAGCATTTCGTTCTAGGAGCATGGCAAAGCCAAGCAACGAACAGCCAAATGATGTCAAGTAATGCAAAAGTGTTCGATCTTTGTTATTTGGATTATTTATACCCTCCTTTATTCTGTACCAGATGTTTTTCAACTAGCAAAGTTCATGCCCCCCACAAGAGGCAGTTCTCTTTCTAAAGGGCAAACATCATGCCCCCTCTTGCAAGTCTGTTACCAGTGGAAAACCATCATATGCCCTCACACAAAGCAGTTTCATATACCACACTTGTGATCAAAACAAAAACATGTTTACATCCACTATTGTGCAGGGATAAAAAGGGAGTATGAAGTGATGGATTGGCATACCAATGACTGGCCCAATTCAAGTCCCATGCCATGAGAGACAGCCTACCATGACACTATTCTGCTATACTTACAAGGAAGAGGCTATCATAATTGTCACCTGAGTGGCTTCACCCAAAAGCTGATGAAGACAGGTGCACATACCCACAACCAAACATTAGGGAATCTTGTGAAAGAGGATGACAAAGAATTGAATGAGACCATAGGGTCAAGGACACCACAAGAAAACTTATAGAATCCACTTATCTCAGTACATATGGCCTCACAAGGATTGAACCATCAACCAGAGAGCATGTATGGCATAGACCTAGGCTCCCTACACATATGCAATAGGTGTACGGCTTGGTTCTCATTTACAACCATTAACAGCATGAGCAGGGTCTGTTTCTGATTCTTTAGCCTGACTTTTGATCATGTTCCATAACTGGAAGGCCTTTTCTAGCTACAACACAAGTTGTAGTGCTACTGCAACTTGAAATGGCAAGGTGGCTTGATATCCATGGAAATTCTCTCCTTCTCAGAGGAGAAATTCAGGGATACAGAGGGTGAGGGGAGGAGATAGGGAAGAATGGGAAGGAGAGGAGAGAGTGGATGTAAAGTAAATAAAATAATTAATGAATGAAAATTTTGTGAAGCATTTAAAACTCTTTCTAATAACATTTATTTTTAAATTTTATATACATTTATTGTATTTACTTTATATCTCAACTCCATATTATCTTTCCATACCTTCTCATGTCTATCCACTTCTCCATCATAAATTCCTGTGATTTTTTTTCTCTGTAAATAATTTCATTTATAATTCATACATACATTCATATATACATATATTAATAAAACTTGCTAAATCATTTAGTGTTGCATATATATGTATGAATGTATGTTTTGGGGATCTAACTACTTAATACTAGATAAAAAAAGTGTGGTCTAGTCCCTATGAAAAATACAGTCTCCCATTGTCTGCAATAATTGCCTGTAGCTCTTTATCTAAGGCTGGACTTCTATGAGAGTCTTATATCCTAGTTGCCCTTTAACTGTTGTCATTATTTGCATATTGTTTAGGCAGTGATATTGCTGAGATTTTATAAGTCATATTTTTCTGTCACATATCAAAGATACAATCTCAAAGCATACATCATGGCCCATTGACCCACTGACTCCTCCACTGATTCTACATCTTCTGTGACTTATTTTCTGAGGTTTAGATGTGGAGGAATTATTTTAACTGTATCAACTGGGAAGGACATCCCATGGTCAGGTATGGGTATGGTCAGTCCTAGTACGGCGTTCTTTTGTGATCTATTTGCTAGAATAAGAATGAGGAGGATGAGGAAGAGGGGGAGGAGGAGAAGAAAGAGAAGGAGGAAGAAGAGGGGAGAGGATAACAGTGATGATGACGATGAGAAGCTTCTTTGATAAGAAGAGAGGGATAAACTTATCTTTATTTAGAATACAGTTAGAAATTATCCTACTTTAAAAAATAAATTATATTTCTTTTAGAAAATGGTGGTAATATATTCTTCTATGTGATCCATGACCATACTAGTTACAGGTATTTGACCATGATTACAACATCAGGCATAAAGTCCTTTTTATTAAGCAACATTTAATTCCAACTAGGAAACTGTTGGTTATTTCCAAGAAATGAATGCCACTATTGCACCTCTAGAGATATCTTGCCATGCTAATCACTCTTATGCTTCATATATCACAGCTATGTGGGACTATTGATTGCTTCTCTTCCTTGCAAGCATATATAGCACCTCCTTCTAGTATTCTGAAAGTTGGTTAACACGGAGAAGAATTTCATGTGAGGCCCTGCTTGTTCTTTTTTTTTTTTTTTTTTCTTTTTGAGTTCTGTGATAAAAGTTATTGGTGTGTTCATCAGTAGGGGTTTACCTTCAAATTCATGGGGGAAATCAATGGTAACAGCAAGAGCCTAAATTGTTTTGAGAGTGGCTTAGACACTCTTCACTAATATCTTTAAAGGAAGTTTCTTTTCTAGTATTGGGATATTAGTCTATGTCCTTCAATATATATTTTCAATATTTGTTAGCAAGTTTCAAAAGATATAGACAGAATATATTTGAAAATTACAGAATGACCTTGATAAAGCCACAAGCAAGGACTAGTCTAGATCATACTATTTTAGACAGCTATCAATATATTCACATTTCTAATTCATTAAGAAATAACAGATTGATTGTTCATTCCTTAACCCCACTTCTCACACACAGATGTGGTAATGCATCTTTGTAAACTGGAAGGTGAAATAAGGTGTACTTATATTACAATTTCAAAAAAGGAAACAAATAATGAAAAGAACTTGTTAAGAGATAAGATTCTGCCACATTAGACTGAATCCACATTGTTTCATACGATAACAAAAGTTGGCTTATTTCACACTCACTTATTTATTTTTATCAAAACAGAACTTCCTGTATTTCTTTCTTCATTCTTTTCTCCATTCATTCAACAAATAACTAAGAATTTAATATATGCTACATTAGTGTCAGTCTGCTGTAATGAATACGTCAAAGATGGACCCTATCTTCAAGTGGAGGTCAAGTAAACATGGCATAAAATATAGGTTAGCTTGCACACCAACTTTGCTACGGATGGGTATAGATGGCTAATAGCAAATGATGAAAAATCTATGGCTAAAGTAGAGGTCAATTGTGGAAAAATCTGGGGATAAGGAAAGTAATAAGTTCAATTGTTTATGCTAGCATCAGGGAGCCTTTGAGTAAGATTGACTCATCTTCCGTTAAAGTACAGAGCAACAGGGTAGGGCATTGGAAAACAGGCTGCAAGAAAACAAACTTCTGCAAGCAAAGAAAAACCCTACAGTGGTATTCCAAATAAAACCAGGCATCGATTAAAGACATATTTTAGTGACAGAATATAAGTTTATTCCAGAATTAGACCTGTCATACCTTATTCTAAAAGTGCATTTTCAGGCATTCATACATTTTTTTCCATCAAGGGCACAATTCTTATAATAATGTTTAACTCACAATGTTGTTCTAAGACATAATGAAAAGTTTTGGGGAAATAACTGGCTATAGTAGAGACCACAAAATGGCTTTCTGTCAAATAACTGCAGTAGACTTATAGGCTTTATTTCCTGGAAAACAACTCTCAGCCTCAAGCTCACCCTTCTCCTTTGCTCCCACATACATTTTACCCTGTGCAGCTCCCCAGCTCTACAATTACTTGTTGCAGCACATCCACGGACTTGTGACTGAGAGCAAGTGAGAAGTCAAAAGTATACATTAAATTAATTACAAATTCATTGCTGATTTCTTCAGTATGCACATCTGTCCATTTCCACAGTACAGTTCTCACTTGATTGTTGCATTGCTCTTGTGAATTTTGCCTTTTCTCTCTTAAAGATTTCTATGATGAATTACATAAAAATTATATAACCCTTGTAATCTTTGAGCATCTCAGTAAACTAATTTTCTCTTCTCTTCTCTTCTCTCTCTCTCTCTCTCTCTCTCTCTCTCTTTCTCTCTCTCCCTCTCTCCACCTCATATTTGTATCTTTCTTAGTATCTCTTTCTCCCTCACACTATCCCTTACCTTACCTTCCTTCTTTCTTTTTTTAATGTATTTTATTAATTTATTCATATTACATCTCAATTGTTGTCCCATCCCTTGTATTCTCCCATTCCTCCCTCACTCCCACTTTCCCCTTACTCCCCTCTCCTATGACTGTGACTGAGGGGGACCTCCTCCCCCTGTATATGCTCATAGGGTATCAAGTCTCTTTTTGGTAGCCTGCTATCCTTCCTCTGAGTGCCACCAGGCCTCTCCATCCTGGGGACATGGTTAAATATGGGGCACAATTTTCTTCCCTGCCCCTTCCACTTCCTTCTGTTTCTGTTCTAACCTATGTCTTTTAACCTCCTTATGTTGTGACTCTCTTACTGTCCTTTAAACCTTCTTATATATATTTTTTCATTTTCCTTCATTATTCCTTCACATGTTTCCAAGACTTTTCTCTATTAAATAGCTATCCTTACTTCTGTCTCTTATGTTCTTTTAAACTCATCTTTGCTTTCCCTATCCCTTTTCTCTCTCTATCTTCATCTCTGTTCCTCTTCCTCAATCTTCTCCTTCTTTCTGATTGCTGTACTGCTTTGGTTTCAGTGCTTTCATCTTCATCACAGATCATAGATTCTAGTTTGTTTGGAGAGACTTCCCTGGAGAGAATCCACCCCATGTCTCCTCTATTACGGGAACAAATGCACTCATAGAAGAGTGAGTAATAACAAGAAAATAATATATTTGTCACAGATTATTAGCTGCAGAAGAGAGTTTAAAATAGGATTTGAAAAGCAGGAGTGGTCCAGACCCAGAATAAATATCTTCAAAACACTGGCAATTTATATTTTTCATTTTTAAAAATTTTTATTTGCCAAAGGATTGGGGAAAGGTTACACAGCCTTCATCACGAACTCTCCCTTCTTGTGGAATCTAATCAGAGAACAGTATCACCAAAAAAATAGAAATGGCTCATGCATTCCATTTGTCATCCAACAGGATACAGCTAATCAGAGCATCCCTGAGTGATAGCCAGAGTGCAGGGACATTAAAGCAAATTTGTTGGGAGTCACACAGTAATTGAGTTCAGGGTTATGAGGGAAGGCATGATGCATTCTATAACTTGTGGTAAGGCCTATGACTCAAAAGGCTTGCATCTTTCTGAAATGTGAAAATAGCTTTCTTCAAACTCTGCACTATAACCTTGCAGTCAGGAAAGCACGCTAGACTGGCTCATCCATAAGACATAAAAATTTGACTTTTGACTCAAGCTCCTTAAGCTTTCCCAGAAAAGACTGGATACCACCTCAAGTGGCCTTAGGTCATAACAAGCAGACAAGATCTGGACCACTTCTCCCAACACCCCTTTTTCTTAATGGTAAATAAATATCCCTAATAAAATATATTTTAATTTGGTTCTTCACAGCTTCTCCTATATCGTCCCCACTTCTTAAACCCTAGTCTTGCTCAGATGGAGTGATAGTCCTGTGTCTTTGGAAAATGATGAGTTGTAGACAAATTCTGACTAAGGCTAAATATTAGAAGACCTCAAGGTCTTAGATAAGTATTCTTCAAATTAAAAATGGTAACAAACATCCAAGAAAATATTGTTAAAAGTTCAGATTTCACTCAGCAGTCTATACAAGTTTATTCATATAGTCAACATTTTGGGCAGCCATCTATTGTGTTTCATGAATGAAGCCAATTTTTATCAATAAGACCCTAAAATGTTTCCCTATCTTTGAGGATATAAAAAATTCAAGAAGATAATTAACATACCCAGAATCACCTTTTATTTTGATAGAAGAGCTAGACAAAATTGCATTTACCATGAATTATTTTCATTAACACAACCTTCAGCACCACCAATCAGACAAGTCCAGTTGTATGTATCAATTTTCTTCAGGATAGCATATCTCTAATTTTTCAGTCTTCTCTGTAAAATAGACTGAGCAACACTGTATTTTTGTGAGTTTAATAGGTTAAATACATATTAACAAGACATATATCTATTAATAGGATATATATCATGATTAAATATTGTTGGGCAGTTCATATATGGGCATAATATAGTTCCTTTTATTGCCACCATACTATGATTTACAGCTATAACTAATGAATAAATTGCTACCTAAAAAACAAAATTTATTGGATATTAAAGGCTCAAGAGAATGCAATAATTACAGGAAATTACTTCCTTCAAATTATTTATTTATCAAATATAAGTTTTAATTTTTTTTATTTTGGGGGCCTATAACAGCTGGTCATGCACATCATACAATGTTAATATCTAAAAGCGAATATTCACATTTCCCATGAAATTCCATCTCATCACAGACTCTGCTGAGCATCTATAAATGGTATGTGTGTGTATGTGTGTGTGTGTGTGTGTGTGTGTGTGTGTGTGTGTGTTGACAAAATGATTTTCTAATTTTCTTATGAAGTTCCTTTTCTATAAGTACTGGTGTGTTACCTTTAATATCCCATTAGATGCCATTCCTAAGAGACTCGTACAGTTTTATAAGTACTGTTTTTCATCCCTTTCTGCTTCAACTATCTTTAGAGACACAGGGCACAATTTCAAGGCACTTTATGTGTTAAATGCTCAATGTGTGTTCTTCACAAACTAAAGAAAATTTTAAATGATATCTCTTTTTATCATGCTTATACTCCCATTTTTCCTATCAGTTTTCTACAGAGCATAACTCCACATTGTTAACAATTTTAATATAATAACTTAAATATTTAGTCTTTTTAAAAAATCTGACACCTACCTGGGAGTAGTGCTGCATGCCTTAATCACAGTACTTGGCAGTCAGAGGCAGTTGGATTTCTATGAGTTAAAGACCAGCCTGTTCTACAAAGTGAGTTTCATGACAGCCAGCACTTCCCACAGAGAAACTCAGACTCGAAAAAACAAAAATAAATAAGTAAGTGAATTGAATTAAATAAAAGTTCCTATACATTACTTCTAGTATCTGTCTAAAAGATGACCAATGAATAATAGTAAAATTTTGACCTCAGATTTGGAATTGTTTATCTGTGTAGTACTCATGCTGTGTATCAAATTTCTTATTACATGAAAACATATTCATCCTTAAAATTAAAGAGGAATCTAATAAGATGGGCATTAAAACTGCTGTTTTTCATTACATTAAATTGCCATCTAACAGTGCTATCTACTCAACCCAACAAGTTTCTGCATTCACTTTCACCAAGTCTCACAAGACCTGAGCACTAAGCCTTTCACTCCTGATCCGGCAGTATTGAAGAAAGGCAACATATCTTGCTTAAGATCTTCAACATCTAAGTTGTAGGGCTGAATCCCAAACTGGATCCCTGGGATCCTTCTTTCTTCTATTTTTATTCTTGACACAGTAGGGCACTTGGGAGACATGCAGAGAGTCAACTGAGCTGGACTGGGTGGGTCACAGATGTTTTGTCTTCTTCCCTACAGTCCATGCCACCTGGCACCACCTGTCCTTATTATCCAGTGCCAGGTGGAAAGGCCACCTCATTCCACAACAATCAGAGCTTGGAAGGAAAGCAGCAAAGCAAGCAGCTGCCCTTTCCTGTGTTCTGTTTTCATAGCAATTGCTGCTGAGATAATCAGATGTTTGTTCCAAGTGATAATTTCTTACTTGTTTACCCTGGCCATTTGATGCACAAGTGAGGCCATGGCTTGAGATATGAGAATTCAGCAGGGTAGCTGGTGACATTGAGCCTTTGGAGGCAAAATTGGAGTCAAGAGATATATACACGACCAGAAATGAGCGTCAGGAACAGTTCAGGATAAATCCCAAATATCAAAGAGTTCCTCTGAAAATCTAATGTTCAATGATCGGTGCCAGACTGTCCTGAGCAGAGGCTCCCTTAGACGCTCCTTTATCTCTTGATCTTTTTTCTCTTTTATCTGTGAGAGAGAAAGATGATAAACAATAATGACAGGATCAGTAAATGGAAAAAATGTACTTTTCTAGTAAAAGTTACTTATTAATTTTAGAATCTCTGGGTGTCAAACTCTAGTCATTTACAAAAGAAACACCAGGGAATCATAAAACAGGGTTATGAAGATGAATCCATCCATATAGTGCTTGACATGCAAGCATGGGGGGTTCAATTTGGATCTCTGGAACCTGTGTAGAATGCCAAATTCATGTGTTTCCACCAACCAGGGGATGGAGAAAAAAGACAAATGGAACTCGGAAGGTCATTGACAAAATTATCCTAGACTAACTCACAAGCACCAGATTCACTAGGATACCCAGTCTTAATAAATATGGTTGGAGATGATCAAGAAAAAGATATGCAAACATGTACCTCCATGTGTACATATACCCAGCACCTCTGGGCATGCATACACCCAACCACACATGAATACACAAATGAACAAATGTACATCAGACACACACAAAGAAGAAAGAAGATAACAAAAGCTATGATAGCTCCTTATCTCCTCATACTCCCAAACAGTGCTTGCTATGGCATCATCAGCCATAGCTCGTACTTTCTTGGCAGTTCATCCCTGCTTACAACTCACTCCTTCCAAGTTTCTCCAAATTTTCCTCATTTCTGCAATGTTTTTACTTGGAGATCATCAAGTATCAACTTTTGTCCTTCTTCAGGCATGTACAACAATGGTCCTCTTTGCAGTGTGTCCTTCTTTAAATACACTAGAATAGAAAAATATCTCAAATCATTATTGCCTATACCTTGCTTCATTTTCCCCTGACTCGGCTTCCAGCAGCTGACACTTCTTTAGCACAAAGATGAACAGCATGAGAAATTGATGCTGTAATGGAGGCTTGGTGAGGAGAGCACCTTTATGTTTTGCATTCATTGTTACAATTACAATTATGCCTACAGTGCCTGACTTTTAACAATTTTATAATATGTGCACATTAATTTTTGTATATTTGTTGAATATAGAAATAAATGATTGCATTTAAACAGAAAAAGAAACTATTTTGTTTGTGATTATTTTAGTGGTTTAAGGATTTTGTTAGCTAGAAGAAGTTGCATAGTATACAAATATTTAATAATGTCAGTTACAATTATGATTACTTTTAGAGAAATTAGTAAGTGGCTAGAATTTTGACTTGCAGTAATATTGTTCAGTTCATACTGCAGTCCCTTTCCCACATCTCAGGACCATGGCTTCAGTCATCCAATGTGATGGAATTAATTTCCTCTGATGGAGAAAAAATACTTTTTTCCCATATATACGTTGATAACCAAATTCAGCTCTCAAGCGCATTTTGACAAAAAACTGAAATATACCATAGCTTAGCAGGGATCAAAAGAACAAGAGGAAGTTTATTAACATATGTATCTGTTGTAAACTTCCTCATGCACATTTTGGCTATGATATGTTCTACATTTGATCAGGGTCAGAACAGCCCATGAGAGAAGTTAATCCTGTGCTGCATCCACGTCCTTCATTTCAGACACATTTCCAAAACACATTACCTATGTTTAATAAGCTGTTCTATACCCTGATGAACTGGGCACAGAACTCAACATTATTGCACCAGGAAAGAGAATTGTTTGTTTAGAGACCAAATGGCCATGTTGGGAATGAAGCCAAGGTCCAAAATTGCCGCTAAAGCATTATTTTATATCTCCTAGCAATTTTGCTTTCATATTTTTAAAAAATGCACAAGCCAGTTGGAGAGATGATGGGACTCCATTAGAAGCATGGTCATATCCTGATATGATAACTTTGAAATTGTCTTGGGACACACCATTGAATGTTTGCCCAATAAAGATACAATATGACCTTGTGTAAGTACATCACTAATAAGGAATTAATAGACTTCCATTCACATCTGCATTACAGACAAGAATTGAGCTGAATAACCCATTCATGACATCCTCAAACTCCATCAAACATTTAAAACATAAGGAAAATACATAGAAATCTAAATGAAACTTTAGCATAGATGGGTGTTTCATTGGAAAAGAAGACAATTCAGTCTTCAAAATCTATTTTGAAGCCTAAGAAACAGACTTGAGAAATGATGATCAATGTATTGTCTTCTCTGTAGAAGTAAGACAGCAAAGTGAGTATGATATTCCTCAAAGGATCTGAATTATGAGCATAAACAATCACAAATATAGCTTGCTTCTATAGATTAAGTTATGTATGGTGGTAATTCATGCCATGCTTAAGGTTAAAAAAAAAGTGGAATAATGTTTTGTGATTTTATTTTTCTCAAATTGACCTGGCAGAAGAGCATCACAGTACATGACTTCTTGTTAATTTTAGTCACTTCCAACATAGTTATCATAAAGTGCATTAATTCAAGGGCATTTCTAGAATACCTTTTAAAGATACAGGTTAAATTCACTATGATTTTTAGATACTACTATTTAAATGTATACTCACATATACAATGTGTGTGTGTGTGTGTGTGTGTGTGTGTGTGTGTGTGTGTGTGTGTGTGTATCCAAGAGCAGATTATGTTGTTAAGACTTCATTAGTAGTCCGGCAGTGGTGGCACATGCCTTTAATCCCAGTATTCTGGAGGCAGAGGCCAGCAGATCTCTGAGTGTGAGGCCAGCCTGTTCTACAGAGTGAGTTCCAGGACATCCAAGGCTATACAGAGAAACCTGTCTCGGGGTATAGGGGTGACTTCATTAGTAATAGTAAATTCCTTACATATAAAACTAGTTTATATCTTTGTAGAAGCATTTTAAAACAAAAACTTCTTTAGGTAATGATGGGTTATAATTTTTTTAAAAATTCACATTACTATTAAGTGGTATTTAGTAGCATTCAAAGTGATACTTTCAAAATAAAGCATTGATTTATAATAGTGGAGAGTGTTTCACACAGAAGGACAGCTGAGCTCAGCTATCTTGGGGTGCAAGGCATGAAAAGTTCAATGTGGGTTACATATTAAAGAAACAAGGAAGAAATAAGAAAAAAGAAGGAAGAAAAGACAAGGTGAAGCCAGGGACTCAGGAGTCACAGCAAGCCAATGGATTTACTTCTAATTTATGCCTCTTATAAGCCGACTTAACAAGATAGTGTGATGCCATAGTGTTAGAGACAACAGAGACCATCCTCCCTGGGCCATCATTTTAAAAGAAAATTTCCTTGTAAAACCCACGCCCAACCAAGCAAAACAATCCTGTCAGGTGAAGATGACCTTTTCCTGATTTTGCTCAGAAAAGAGTTACATACAAATCCAGCTTGAAAATCAATGTTTCACTTTTTCTCAGAGTTGGAGATTTCAGTCAGTTTTATTTATGAAACTGAAAATTTTGACCATTAAAGACTCAATGTATATAATATATACTATTACTGTTTCAGACAATTTTTCATTTCCACTCTGCATGAGGGCTTTGGCACCATGCTCACTTACTTTACTTGCCGTTGAAGTATTTTAGAACCAATTAAGTGTTTATACTGCAGAAAATCAGATGATCATAACTAATGATGTTAAGACCCTTTCAGTGAAGGAAATAATGTGAAAACACATAAATGCCATGAAACCCAGCAGAGGGGACTCGTGGAGATGTCTGTGCTTCTTAAATAAACAACAATTTAGGAACACAGAGGAAATCAGAATCACAATCCTAGGAAAGTAAAGAACAGAAATTTCTTCACTTTATTGTACTTTTCATTTTTAAAATCTTTGTCAGTTTCATACACTTGTGTGATGAATTTTAATTATTTTCATCCACTATTACCTTCTGCCATTTTTCCCTATCCCATTAAATTCCCTCTTTCCCCCAAACATATCCCTTATACATTTCCATCTTTTTTATGTGAGTGAGCCACTGAGTCTCCTTAGGTTTCCTTGCACTCTGTTTTGGATTCTACCATTCAGCAATTACAAAAAGATAACAAAATAAAAAAGAAACCTCAGACTTATAGGAGAAACTGATGTTAAAATTGAAAAATTCGTACAAAATAATCACTTATAGATCAGGGCCTTGTTCAGCCATTATCTGAGACACTTCCTCCTACAGTAGATGGGAACAAATATGCCCACAGTCAGGCATTACACAGATAGTGAAAGACATTGGAATTCTTAATTGTAGATGGGATGCCTTCAAAACCCTCTTCTCCAAGTTCAGGGAATCCAGCAAAAAAGGAAGCAGAAAGAGAATAAAAGCCAGAGGGATGCAGGACACCAAGAAAACAAGGCCCTCCAAATTAAAATGAACAAAGTTCAAATGACGTCAGCAAGACTGAAGCAGCATGCAGAAAGCCTGCACCAGTTCCTCTGCATATATATTATGGCTTCCAGTTTAGCATTATTATAGGATTCCATTGCGTGTAAAAGAGTGGGTACCTCTCTGATGCTTGTGCCTTCTATTAGCATCTTCTTTTCCTTCTGTTGGTTTGTCTTGTTTAACTTCAATGAGATGTTTTTTTTTCTTATATGCTATTTTATTATATTTTTTAAATGAATGCATGAATGCATGAAATTCTATCCCCAGAGGTAAAAGTTAGCAACTGAACCATTGCTTATACCTGTGAAAGAGGAAAAATCAGTTTTCTTTAATAGAGTGACTCTGAATACATAACCACTTCAGAGCAGGCCTCATGTTCAGGAGCAGCTGACCAAACCTATAGTGGCGTGCACAGATTTTTTTCTATGTTTTTATTTGGGTGAAGTACGGTGATTTTATTGTTTTCTTTCCTTTCAGGTACTGTTTTAGTTTGTTTTCTTGATTTGGGACAGCAATTGTTTTATTGTGGGTTTACTATTTGTTTTGAGAAAGAGCCTAAAGGTTGAGTAGGTAGGGAGAGGGAGAATATATGTAAGGATCTGGGGTAGGGAAAGAACATGAGCAAAATATGTTTAAATTTTAGAAATGTTTTAAATATTGAAATAATAAAGAAAAAATATATCTGACAATAGCACGTTCTGCTTCAATCTCTCTTCTGCTGGTTTTGTTTTGTTTTGTTTTGTTTTGCTTTGCTTTGTTTTGTTTTGAGAACAAAATGTCTTTATCCCTGAAAAAAACTCCAGGAAATCTTGGAATGACCCAAAGTATGCTGACAGTAAAATTTAAAATACCTTAAAGAGATGAACTAGACTACTGTTGAGATCTCATCCAACATTCTGTTTCATCTACGTTAGAAATTCAGGGTAATACTTTAGCTAACATTATAATGAACTTATAGCAAAGGGTTGGAAAAGCCACTAAGCTGTTAGTTTTGCACTATAATAGAGAATAGAATGTTCCTGTCAAAAGGATACTGTACAGATGAATTAGCTGATGCCTGCACAGTGATAATGACTGTATGATACAACGTCCAGCTAATAACAAAGATGGAGGAAAGGGCCAATTGGAATTTACCCAGCACTTTATAATGGTAAAATGGGGATCAAGGGTGAAATGGCCAGAAAGAGTACAAATAAATAAATAAATAAAGAATGCACAGTGAGCATATGTAAATGTTTTACACACACACGCACATACATTCACACAATAGCAATTTAATTAACCTGTAGAGACCTCTGCCACCCAATAGTCTCAAAGCAAGCAGATTAGACTGGATATTTAAAAGGATTATCGGTCCTAATGAGAAAAGAAATTTGCAGCTATCCAGCCTGTCTTAGTTTAGTGTTTTCAAATGACATTCTGATTTTGCATTCTTTAAAATAAAAATTTAAGATTTACAGAAACATTGCAAAGCAAATTCACAGAATTCCCATATGTCTGCAAGTTTTCCTTACTATTAGCATTTCACATTAATATGTACATATGTTATAATTAATGAAGCAATATTTTTACTCTGTTAGCTAATGCATACACTGTTCAGACTTCCTTGTTTTTACTTAATGTCCTGTTTATGTCCCATGATACTTTTCTAGATGCTTTATTATTTAATCACTCTAATTCCTTAGTATCCTTTTAGCCTGCACATTTCAGTAAATTTTTCTTCTTTTTGATGATTGTTATACTAAATTATGTCTCTACCAAATTTGTAAGTAGAAAGCCTGGTGGGGTTTTTGTGGGTGGTAACGGTTTAGATAGGGCCTTTCAGGTGAAACTTTACTGATACAGTATGTAATTAGTTCTCTCTTCCCCCTCCCTTCTTCCCTTTCTCCCTTCCTCTCTCACTCCCAATCTTCTTCTCTCTCCCTTCCTGTCCTCCCTCCCCCTCCCTCTCCTCCCTCCTGTGCAGAGGTAAAAAGGATAAGGCAAGAAGCTGATGATCTGTAAGTCTGAGAGGGGACTCCTTAGACCTTAAGCATGTCACCACTATGGTCTTGGACTTCTAGCTTCCAGACCATGAGAAAAATGGCTGTAAGACATTTAGTTTGTGCTCTTTTGATATTATATCCAAGCAGATAAGATAATATTCTTGACAGCTTAGAAAGCATTTATTAGATATTTTGTAGAATTCTCTCAGTCGGGAGTCTTTTGTGGTTTTCCTCATGATTTAGTTGGTGTTTTTTTTTAAGTTGTACTGTCTTTATTGTTGTAAAATTGCATAGTACATTGATTGTGCACACATTTAAATAGAGCAGGCCAGGCCCATTGAAACTACCCTCGTGCATGGGGCATTTCTGCCTGGTTTACTATGAGTAGAGATCAGGGACCAAAGTGCTGCCAGGGCTTAAAAAAGAACCATAATTTGATTAAGCAGAAGTCAGAGAGCTGAGGGATTTAAGCACATCTGAGAATATTGAAAGAAATAGAGAGTTTAATTGGGCTCAAACAAGGCACAGGAAGAGGGAAGAGGGGGACTCATTGACATAAGGGTACAGGAATTAAAAGCAGCTTGTGGAAGGAGGAAAAGAAGAAAGGAAGAAACAGGCTCATGTCTTGTGCCCAAAATTGAGATGAATGACACTCTCCAGGACTGAGCTCAGAGACAGCACATTGGGTATCCCAGATGCATGGTCTGGGCATTACCATGGCTACAGAAAGCCACATACTAGAAAAATAACTTAAAAGCTATACAATTATCATTATAAATGTTTTTTCTTTTAAAACTAGCTAGTGATGATTTTAAAAGATTCACAGTTATTCTGAAGAGAGCTGTTGCACAGTACAGGAAAGTCGGCTCCGATCCCCGTGTGTAAACAATTCCTTCTTCTTGGTGACTTCAGGACACAAAGATACAGCATTTGCTGTAGGTGAAGCATTTGAGTACAAGGTACATTGAAGCTGTCAAGCTCTCCTGGGAGAATGAGAGACCCATGGACAGCTCACTTATTTTCCCACTGTGGCATCTTTGCAGTTGATTCAGGTTTTGATTCAGACTGCAAGTGACGGTGGTCTTGTCCTGGAAGTCCTGTTCTCATTCCACGATGACAAACTTGGGTAGGTTTCTGGGGACGTCAACATCCTAGCTTCAGAGGATAGCCAGGGGGAAGGACAGAAATTGGGGTCAGCCATGCTCCGGAAGCCTTGGGGGCAGTTCAATAGTTTTATATATGAACTAGGCATCCCTGGAACACAGGATGATTGTACAACTATGGGGACCAGTGATCTGCTGCAAGACATTCTGGCATTTGGCAAGGCAAAGATCCTTCATGATGACCATGATGATCAGCATCTGTTTGTCAACTAGTGCCAGGGGCCCATGCTTCAGCTCTTCTGCCGGGATATCTTCTGAGTGCATGTCAGTTATCTCTTTAGTTTTCAAGGCTCCTTCCAGGAACATGGCATAGTTATATCCCTGTGCCATCACCAGGAAAGACCTTTTTGTATAGAGTGATAGGGCCAGATCATAGAGCTTTTCATTCAGAGACAATACTTTGTTGATAGCTCAGGTAAAGATACAAGGGCACGGATGATCTCCCGCCCCTTGTTCTGTTGAGAAATATGGTGTTCAGACATCATCAAACCAAACATCACCAGAGAGGTAAACTGGCTGGTCTAATCTTTGGTGCTGGCCACCCCAATCTCTGGCCCTGTGTTCATATGGCCACCACAGTAAATCTCCTGGGAGATAGAGCTGGCCACAATGTTGGTGATACCCACAGTCAGTGCCCTCAGTCCTTAGAGTGTCAAAGGGCCAGGAGCATGTCTGCAGTCTCACCTGAAAAAGCAAACATCATCCCTGAACACAGTTGTGTTCCTGTCCAGAAAATCACTGGAGAGTTCAACCATCACAGGGAGTTTTGTCAATTCTTCTAAAATTTGGCATGTAGCCACAGCTGCCCAATCATGATGAACCTTCACTATTGTCAAATCTCCTTCAGATGGTCCCTCAAGCTACTCAGGAGCACCGTGTTGGTCTTAAAATTCACTCAACCTCTCATGGCTTTAAAAATTGATTCAGGCTTCTCAAAGATCTCCATCTGCATAAATGCACTGAAGTTACCTTTCATCATTTGCTGCAGTTCCATATGCATGCATCCATATGCATGCAAGGTCCATATGGGTCGGATGGAGTCATCACTAGCTGAGTGCTGGACTTGGTGAATGGAGAGTTTTCCATCAGCCACTGCTGTGATGTCATCAGCTTCTAAAAAGATGAAATGGTTGGTATGTTCTATGATGGTACTTGCATCAGAAGCAAAAGTAATTCCGTAGCTTTATCTGTGCACAGTATGCATGCAGGTGGATCTGTCTAGTTTCTTTATCCTAGATGTACAGATTTTCTTCACATTCTCAGTATTACATGTACAATATAAGATGGAGATCTGCCCTGTGGACAGTGTGTATCTGCTTCCTACCCCAATGGGCAGTGGGCTGCCTCTCCTTGTAGTGGATGTTCTTGAAAACCAGCACAAAGGCACCTTCCAACTGCTGAATGACTATTTAAACCAATGTTGAAAATGTAATCTCTTCAGTCTCCCTGTTGTTGAATACATATTTAATCAGCTTCGCGATGGTCTCCCTGTTAGTTTCTAATTCAACCTAGAAACTGTCACTTTCCAGAAATTTTCTTAAATTTTTGTAATATCTGATGATACCATTATGGATAACAACAAACACATTGGCTTTGTCTGAACTCTGTGTATGACTGTTGGCGCTATTGGGAACCCTATGGGTTGCCCAGTATATGTGGGCAATGCCGAACTGTGTCTCAAACACCACCTTCAAGGCCATGCTATCTTGCTTGTAAAGTTCTTCATCCAAAGCATTTGCTCTGCTGTTTTTCTTCATAAGATGGATGTGTCTTTCTTTAACTTTGTGGTTATTCCTATTAATGGCCACACCTGCCAAATCATAGTCCCTGCACTCCACCCACTGCAGAGGCCTGATGAGGGTTTCAAAGAACTTCCTTGTCTTCGGTACTCTATAATTCATATGCACAAAGATTCTGCACATGGGTGCTGCTGTTCGCTCCTGATGCTCAGAGGACTTGCTATACCTCATGCTCCCTGGCTTAGGCCTGGCGTTAAGTTTTTATGGGAGGACAAAGAACATTAGAGTGCAGTTTTCACTATAGCAGACCAATGTAAGGAGCTTTTTATTTATTTTTTATTAATTTATACTTGTTACATCTCAATGGTTATCCCATCCCTTGTATCCTCCCATTCTTCCTTCCCTCCCATTTTCCCCTTATTCCCCTCCCCTATGACTGTTCCTGATGGGGATTACCTCCCCCTGTATATGCTCATAGGGTATCAAGTCTCTTATTGGTAACCTGCTGTCCTTCCTCTGAGTGCCACCAGGTCTCCCCTTCCAAGGGACACAGTCAAATATGAGGCACCAGAGTTCGTGTGAAAGTCAGTCCCCACTCTCCACTCAACTATGGAGAATGTTCTGTCCATTGGTTAGATCTGGGTAGGGGTTTATTAATATGACACAAGCTTTTAAAATTGTATTTTTATTTAATTTACATATATTTGTGTGTAAGGGTGATTGTCTGTGTGGGCAGACAAAATGTGCAACGAGTATGTAGGAATTCACTGAGGCCAGAAGAGGCCATTTGTAAGCCACCTAATGAGGGTGCTAGATGATGCTCTATTGGCTGTTGAGACGCATCTTCAGTGTAGCCCTGTGACTTTTAGTATCTACTTTCATCAGCTGCCTTTCAGGGTCTTCCTTGTTGGTATCATTTACCATACATTTTAATTTATTCCTTAGAAGCACTTTACTGTGCAAAGTTCACATGTAAGGAATAAGTGTTTATCATGGTGTAGTATTCTAGAAATCACATGCAAATCTTTATGAGCAATATGTTTAATTTCATCATTAATTTATTTACTCAATTATTAGGTTTTATTACTACTGTCTCAAGAATTTTTGTTTTACATTTTGGTTTATAGTTACTCAAATATGATAATTTTTAATAACAAAAATCTTTAGCTTTAACCATTGGGATGGTTAAACGCTGACTCCGGGTATCTTTTTGTTATTTTTCAACATTTAGTGTTTAATTCCTGGCATATTGAATATGTCTTTATGTTTTGCTAACACACAGACAATGATTAGTTATTGGTAGGTGACACCCACAAGTTTTGTGCCATTCTAGAAAACAGTGTTATCAAGAATCTGAGTTTTTACAGTAGACTTTATGTCAGACAGTTTGCATTTTCATGTCATGAAAATTCCTAATATCTAAAGATGTGTTTTATTAATTTGAAGTTGACATCATAGATAAATTTTTTTAATTGAAGAAGTGAGGAAAAATCCTAAACTACCCTGTAACTTTAAATCTTGACTAATCGTCATGTTTTGACAATATTTATCTATATCTAGGGAATTTTGCAGTAACTGAAGTAATAGTTTTTCTAATTTTCTTAATCTTACTAGTGATTCTATATACATAATTTTTACCATCACATTAAACATTATAATAGAAACCTACTATTTATAAATAAACTAATAACTCATTTTTGTAGGATTGGTGCCATACAGTTTATACTTTATCTGTGTTTAAACTGTTTTCTTAGAATGGATCTTCAGATGTGGTCAAAGTTTGTGTGTGTTTGTGTGTGTGTGTGTGTGTGTGTGTGTGTGTGTGTGTGTTTCTTCCTATGCACATGCAAGTGTGTGTTAGGGAGCATATGAAGGTCAGAAGACAAGTTGGAGTAACTGGCTCATTCCTTCTACCATGTGGCTACTGGAATTAAGTTAAGATCCTTAGGCTTGGCAGTAAGCTTCTATAGCTACTAAGCCTTTTAACCTGCAGAGTTTGGATATTTTAAAGGAATGTCATTGTATATTTCCTTGCGAGATGCTATCAGTTGAATAATTTCTAACAATATAGTATTCATACTGGAATTAACTTACCAGTTGTCAGTCTGGTAATTAGGAGGGTGGAAAAGAGAGATGCAGATAATTCATATTTGAAGTATTTAAATGACTGTAAGCTCCTGAATTTTTACAACTGTTACAGATTTTTCATCAAATAAAGATATAAACATTTAGGGGTGCAGAAGAAGCACTTTGGAGATATATATTCCATAGCATTGAATATCTGTACACATATATGTATATATGCAGACACTCAAAGATAGAAGATTTTAGTAAAAATTAAGTAGAGTACAAACTATAATTCAAAGATAGAGCAAGCACCAAATTTCAATGTCATGTACCTAAAACGAGAGGAAAAGGAAAAAAATAAATAGTAAATAAATAAACTGTAAGGTAAGATAAAAAAGTTAAAACCAAGGTAGCATAAGTTTAAACAAAGATATCTTTGAAAAGTTGACAAGCATTACAAATTCTATCATTGTTAAGAAGAAAACACATCTTTATGAGAATGTTGACTGCTGTTTGTACTGCAACTTAGCAAACATATTATGATAATTCCATATTTTAAAAATGATTTTAATTAAAACATAATTATGTCATTATTTCTTTTTTCTGCCTCCTATCTCTTCTGTACACTTCACTTACTCCCTTTCTAATCTATGACCTCTTTTTCTCTAATTTTTATTGGTACAAAGACACACACACACACACACACACACTCACAGAAGGAGGGGGAATGCCACAGGACCCATGGTTAGATGACAAACTAGAGACACAAGTGAGTTCTGATGCAGAGAGAGAATCAGTGTTCTCCAAGCTTGACTCTCCTAGGTGGCCCGCCATTCATATCATTATTCTCAGCAAAATTCTTAAAAGCTAAGAATGCTAGATTTGTTCGATAATGATTTCTGAGGCTCTTGTAGATGAGGTTTCCTTAAATTCCTTCTTGGTGCATTTGTTCTTGGTGTATCAGTAAGCTATTGATTTTTATGTTTTAATATTTTCCTAGTAGCTTGCTGAATGTGAATTTATGGGAAAGAAAAAAGGTGATATTAAGGAATAATTGCAAATAATAGAACAAGAAGGCTTAAATAGGATCAGAAACTAGAGAAGGGAATGGTTGGGGAGGGTGGGTAGACATAACTAACACCAAATGCCTTTCATAAAGCCACCTGGAAACCCATTACAGTAAAAGCTTTCTAAATAAATACACATATTCTTTTAGTTAGGGATTATATTGCTACAATGAAATACCATGACTTAAAGCAAGTTGGAGAGAAAAGGGTCTATTTGGCTTAGAGTTTTACATTGTAGCCTATCATAGAATGAAGTCAGGACAGGAATTCCAATGGTGTAAGAACCTGGGGCCAGGAACTGATGCAGAAGTCATAGGAGGGTTCTGCTTACTGGCTTGCTCAGCCCAATTTCTTGTCAAACTCAGGATTATCAGGTCAGAGGTGGCACCATCCACAGTGGACTTTCACATCAATCACTCATTAGAAATGTCATTCAGGCTTCCTCATGTCCTAACGGATCATATGGAAACATTTTCTTAATTGAGGTTTCCTTCTCTCAGATGACTTTGGCTTATGCCAAGGTTGACATGAGTCTACCCAGCACACATACATAGATTTTTTTAAAAATTAAATGATGGTTCCCTGCAAAAGTGCAAAAAAATACCTTCCACAAATTCCGTAAGTGTAGGGTATCAAATAAAAAGCACAGTGCTATGCAAGGGTACTATAACCCTTTCTCATACTGCAGAATGCTAATATTGCTTTTTTTTTTCACTTTATAATCTCGAGTATCTATTTATTTATTTTTTCTCCTTTATTAATTTATTCTTGTTACATCTCAATAGTTATCCCATCCCTTGTATCCTCCCATTCTTCCCTCCCTCCCATTTTCCCCTTAATCCCCTCCCCTATGACTGTTTCTGCTTTTTGTTGTCCTCTAGAATATGATGGTAAGACCCTACTGTCACAAGACTTGTAGAAATCAACCTCGTTCTGACCTAGAAGCTTTATTCTAATGTCTAGTTGCAGGGTGCTAGAAGGCACTGTGTGTACTGTAGGAGAACATCAATCAGTTGTCTTACACAGCTGTGAACCCTATGCAATACTGTAACAACAGGTTTGGCAACAAATGCCCCCTTTTGCAAGACAGATGTGAGGGGCTGTGTAACCACTTAATGATTGGACTTAAAGCCTGCTCCACAAAGTAGAACCTGTTCCTGGGCCCCCAATAAGTTTCTATATTTATATTCATTGATTAGTGCATCTCTTAACCCTTGTCAGTGAAGTTTCTGTTTGTAAACTTTAATATGGGAACTTTCAACAGAGAATAAAAGACTACAATAAGACCTTCCATATATGAAACATTTATGTTACACCTTCCCCTCAAGACTCAACAACTATCAAGGGAGAAGATGAAGAAAGAAAGAACCACAGATTGTGGATGTGTACAGATAATAAGTATTTGAAACCTGTGCAAAAATTAACTTACAGCAGCTATGGTTGGATGAACAAAACCTGAATAGGATCAAACCAGGTAAAACCCCAAGATGAATTTGAGGTTCCTGGAGGAACTCCCTCCTAGCTGATCAGCTATTGTCAATAATAGCTTTGGAGGTAGGGAAGGTCAGTTTTCTTTAGCAAATGAGCATAGAGGGATTTCCAAAGCTTTAGTAGATGATCATATACCCATGTACATACAGGCAGTTCTAAGTGCAACCAGTTGTTAAAAAGAAGAGAACATTTAATATTTTTTAAAAGAATATATATTGTCAGGATGAGAAAGGTGGAGATTGGAGGAGAGAGTGTATAGAGGTGGATTAGGTCAAAACAAGATTTGTGTATGTATAAAAGTATCATACCATACAAATATATATATAAAAGAAATTCATCCTTTAGGTCACATATGTCAGAAATTTTATTATAGCAACAAGAACAATAATGAACACAGTAGGATAAACACCTACACTTTCCTTTGTACTGCATAAATGCATGATGTCATTGTGGGTTAGGTGTATCAAACACATTTTAAACTTGAGAAGAACTTTCAGTGTCTTGAGACTATCAAATTCCTTCTCTAAAATTGTTTCTGTTTCTCCTTTTCAAGGCATTAACCTCAAAACATAAACTGTGAGAATTAGTTGTGTAGAAGCCAAACATCACTTTCTCTTTCTATAAAACATACTTTGCCAATTGTCAGGGCACTCTGATCTCAAAGGTCTTTAGTCAACTCCCTGCCATATTTATGCATCTCTTTCCTGAAAGCCTTTCAACTATTTAAGTAACCATCAGCAGGTAAAGAGTCATTGTGTTTATTATTTAACTGCTGCTGCTGTTCTCATCTATGCATAATCTCATCTTCCTATGTGATGCCCAGTTTATGTTAGAGCTAGGTTTATTGCATGCATAATAATTAGAATGATTGAACATTTGACCTGTTTCTTCCATTATACCTAGTATCAATGTCTGTTTATTTCTAACACCTGTTTAATAAAAGTAAACATTTAGAAATTAGACGTGTCTATAGGAGATGTGGTGAGAAAGGGAGTTGGACTTGTAATTTCACTAAGGATTGTGTGACATTCCTCAGGAAGAAAGTGGGTGGATCTGGTCTCCCTGAGCAAAGAAGAGGAAGACTCACCTACAAAGTGAGTTGTGCTGAGCTCAAGACTTTCTTCTGGTCAAGGTGGATTGTGACCTTAGCAGGAGGGTTTCCCAACAGTTTATGTTACCATTAAGAAAGAAGTCCTTTTCTGGGAAAGGGAAATAACAAGGCTCAAAATGTCTTCTACCTTCTTGAAAAGCCTTCTGAGACTTTGCCACAAAGAAGCCAGTGTGATGTACATCCACACATTAAATGAAAAGTGTTTATTGCAATACCAAATATATTTGTAGAAGAGATCTCCAATCTTTCTCATAAGGTATGCTTTTTAACTTTTTTAGCTTAACTGGATTAAAATACACCTGTGCCAATACTGAGACATACCTCTAAGTGTATCCATAAGGATATTCTCATAAGGAATCGAGCAAGAAAGACTTCTCCAAATGTGGGCAACTCCAAACTACGATTTTAAAGGGCAATTCAGCACCAGCAGCCACTTCTCTCTGCTTCCTAGGATATTTAGTTGTGAATAAGTGACCTCTTCCTGCTTCAACCACAGACACAAGCTTCTCTGGCTATGCCATGCATGGACCATCATGAGAGCCTCTATAACCTTAAGCTCTGAGCCAAGAAAATCCCTTGTTATTTTAAGTTACGTTCTTGTCCAGTATTTTTCCCCATTAGAAAGGTAAACTGTTACTCTGTTGTCAGTGGAAAGTAAGAACTCTCTCAGCATTTTTAATGTCACATTTTCAGTAAACTATCCGTCATATTATTGTGTCCTGTAATTTCCATATCAAAGTGTTTCAAGTAATCTAAGTTTTTGACACGGTCTTACCAATGATTGGCACTTTCAAGACAGAAGTAAGCTGCCATCTCGGATGAATATGTATTCACTAATAAAAAGGCATGATGTGTGCTTATAGTGTTTTGAAGTAGTTCATCTATTTTACCTTCAATGCCAGCGAGAGACTAATACTCATAACTCTCATTTGGCACAGAGAGGAACTGAAGTAGAGATAACTAAATGAGTTAATTAATATCAAATAATTCAATCAAAGTCTTCAAATCAAGACCTAGATCACACACATTTTAGATTGTTGCTCATCTTATACTATTTTAATTTTTCATTATTCTGGTATTTCTACTTCTGCCAATTAAAAAAAAACACACTGGTAACTTTTCCTTTATTTGGTGAATACATTAATAAGTAATGACGAACAAACTGAAATTTCATTAGAGGACTTCAAACACTGAACAAATTTGTGGAAATAAGAAATCATTTATTTGTAGGGTTTAATATATTTAGGTATTCTTTTGCTTAAAATGATTTTTTTTGAGTCCTTCTAATCTCGGAAGTCATGTTATAACTAGAAACTTCAATGCCACATACCTATGTTCTACATTTTATTCTTAAACAAGAATACGTGTTTACAATTCATTCATAGCACCATATGATTTTCTGCTTCTGTGCCTCCATTTTTCCGTTAGCTCTAATTGTATGCTTCATAAATGGAAGGATGTAAAAGTCTGGCCAAAATTCTTAACCATAATTCTACCTTTCTTCACTCATATCTTTTTCAATTTATGTTCACTTATCAGTCTGGATGGATTATCCTCATATTACTTAAGTGATAGTGGCAACTATAGCACTAGAAACTCAAATATATAGTGAGTCAAATATTATATAAATAAGCATCATGGTCATATGAGGTAAAAATACCAGTGTCCCCAAGAAGATGATCTGATTACTGATGCCTGTGCTTCTGGGTGTAGTTTTTATGTCTTCTTACTCATGCTTGGAAAGATGTCTTACTTATTTACAGGCTAATGAAGGGTCATAGTGGCTCATCATGTTATAAGCTCAAGTGAGACTAGCTAATACAACATCTTTTCCTTTTCTCTATCTGGCAATGGGTGATATGGCTACAAATTATACAAAGCTACTGGGAAGTGTGTGTTCAGGAAGCAGCAGTGTTTGGGCAAAGTGGGAGAACTATCTTTTTGGATATGTTTCCAATAGTATGTGACTATAGGAAACAAAAGATGATATGTCATGTTTGATAAGACAGACATAACTAAAAAATAAACTGTTTTATTTTCCTTTTTGAATCTCAGTCCATTAAAAGATCTTTCACAAATAGAGTTGAATGATCATTCTCTTAATGCCTATCTTTCATGGTTCTGTAGTTCACTATACTTGGGTAATACTCAAAAGTTATTCTTAAGTAGATTTTATTTGAATTTTACAGATTTTTAACTTCCTTTCTTTCCCTTTAGGTAGTGTTTAATTTACTTCCTTTCTTTTTAAATTTTTTTTCTTAAAGTTAATCTAGATAGCAGTACCTGATACAATCTCCCATGAAGATGTCAAACTTAATTTTATAACCATCATTACACTGTATCATTGCAGTCTTCTTTGAAAGCCTCTGACAAAGCCCCATTCTTTTCTTAAGACAGAGTCAAGAATAGCTCTGTGTCATTTAAGTTTTACTGTGAACACTTCGCAGAACCAATTATTTGTGGTGGCATGGAATTAGTTCCAGAAACTATACTCCAATGTGACATTCATAATTACTGTTTATTGCATCCATTGTTCACTAACACCCTGAATCCACCGTCCCTTCCCATTTGTTCATTTACTTTGATACATGAATCATGACTAAATGGAATAATACAAAACTGGTTAGAATTTTAGCTTTGTCACTTACAGCACGTGTGACCATCAAGATATCAATTAACCTTTGTGAGACTCAGTTTTCTCATTTGCAAAATGAAAAGGGGGATTTATACCTGCATAAGATGGCATTTTAAATTTTATGTAAAACAACATAACTAAAAAGCCCAAGTACATTTCTGAAAAATTTAAAGATATTTAAAAATGCTTTTGTTTTCTTGTTCTTGGGTGAAAAAGTCCAAAATAGTAAAGTCATAGTTTTAATTTATAAGTTCCTTAGGGTGCTACAAAATTGTATGCAACAATGAATGAGACTGAGACAGTTCAATATATTACTAAGAAATGAGTTTTACCACACCTTTTTATAGAAGACTTTTAACCTTAATATAAATGAGTTTTATGGTAAAAGTTAGAGTAACTTCTTATCTTCAATTTCATATAGAAGACTTTCCTACGAATTATCATAGCATATAGTTAAATATGTAGGTTCATATTTGTCTTTAGGTTATAATTTATACAGGAACATTGAATTGTCAATAAATAAAAAGTCCTTACTCATGTAAGTTAGAGGGACAGGTAATTCTTAGAGAAATATTTATGTGTTCTGAGTGTTAGACAATTAGTAAAATTTTGGCAGATAAAATTATGAAATTGTCTTTGAAATTTTCTTTATGTTAATTTAAGCTCTAATTATAGTGGAATTATTTAGGCTTTCCTTCAAGTAGGTATAAATTACTTTAATTTAGGTATAATTTATGCATGTTTCAAAAATATTCCATATTTCCAGCTGTATTAGTTTGAATGAGGGTGGCTCTCATAGCCTCAAATGTCTGAAATACTTGGTTCCCCATTAATGGAACTGTTGAGAAAGGATTAGAATGGATGGTCCCATTGGAAGAGGTGTGTCTGTTGAGGTTGGCTATGAGATTTTAGGTGGACTCTTGACATTCCCAGTATCCTTTCTGTTTCTTTCTTGTGATTTAAGAGGTTAGCTTACAGATGTTCATGCCATGAGCTCTCAACTATTTAAAAGAGCATGCCTTATTGAATATAATTAAACATAAGTTGCCTTGGTCATTGTGTTTTGTCACAAATATTTAAAAGTAGCAAGTACACTTATTTAGCCAAGAATTTTTGCATGGAATGGATACAAATTTAAGAAGTGTGCCCTTCATCTTTTTTATTACACCTTACAAAATTAGGTTTCAAAATTTATACATATGGAACTAACACATTTGAATTCATTTTTGCTAGTTATTTCCACCCAAGAAATAGTTACCCTTATTTTGTTCTACAGCCAATTTTTTAATAATCACTATTTCTAATGTCTGCTCACAGGACTGTGAATTTGTTTTTGTTTCTGTTTTTGATTTTTGAGAAAGGGTTTCTCTGTGTAAGGTTGGTTGTCCTGGAACTCACTCTGTAAACCACGCTGGCATTGGATTTGTTACTTATTGTCTTTTCTGTGCCAGATACTCTCTTAGAAATAAAAGGATAAGTATTTCTAACATGAAAAAGAACATATGCATATGTGTATACACAGAACCACAAAATATGAAAAAAGGAGAATAAACAAATGAAGCATGAGTAAAGAACAAAGACAAAGATAAGTATAATGGTTTGAATGAATATGGCTCCCATATGTCCAAAGGAAATGTCACTATTAGAAAGTGTGGCTTTTTTGGAGGAGGTGTGTCACTAAGAGGTGGGCTTTGAGGGCTCAGAGGCTCAGATAGGGCCAGAATCACTTTTATGTCTTCTGCCTGCTGCCTATTGCCCATTGCCTGCAGATCAAGATTTATAACTTTTAGTTCCTTCTCCAGCACAAGGTCCGTCTTCATGCTTCCATGTTTTCTGCCTTGATGATAATGGACTAAACCTCAGAAACTGTAAGCCTGCCACAATTAAATGTATTCCTTCATAAGAGTTTCTGTGGTCATGATGTTTCTTCACAGTAATTGGAATCTTACTTAGGACGATACATATTTATGTGGATGATCATAAATAATCTGTACTTTATGTATTTCTCATTTTTTCTATCTATCTATCTATCTATCTATCTATCTATCTATTTCTATCTCTCTCTTTCTGTCTCTGTGGAGGTGTGTTTGGATGTGGGTGTATATGCTATGAAACTCACATGAAGTTCAGAAGACAAGTCCTGGTTATTGAACTCAATTCATACAGTTTGGCTATTAGTATCTTAACATGCTGATCCATCTCACTGGCTCAAGTCCATAGTTTTAAATAAAAGAAATGATTTCTTTGAGGAGGTACTATTTCATTACCTTTGTTACACCTAAAGAGGTGACACAAAGCAGTTACTCAGTTACTATTATCCATGGAAGTGAAATATAAGCAAACAGAACAGAGCATGAAAAATTTTGAATTATGACTATACTTGGTATGTTACTAAACAGAAAAAAAATACTATAGTCTAGAGAAAAGTTGAACTAGCATGAAAATATTGGAAGAGAAATAATGCTATACAAAAAACATGGTCATAATGGTAGATAGATAAAATAGTGCTTTACAATGGCTGGGAAGACCCTAGTTTCACAGTGAGCAAAATATGAGATCATGCGAATTGAACGCTGACATGCTAACACCTGACTTACACTTTTTTTTTTGTTTTTTTGTTTTGTTTTGTTTTTTGAGACAGAGTTTCTCTGTGTAGCCGTGGCTGTCCTGGACTCGCTTTGTAGACCAGGCTGGCCTCGAACTCACAGCGATCCGCCTGCCTCTGCCTCCCGAGTGCTGGGATTAAAGGCGTGCGCCACCACGCCCGGCCTGACTTACACTTTAAAGGAATCATTCTGTGTGAAGTTAGAACTGTATGGAGTGAAGAAAATTACAATAATAAATTAATAATATAGTCTAGTGTCATAATCCAGGCAAGATAAGGGTGATGCTGACCAACATGATACATAGATTTGGGGTATATTACAAATGTATACCAGTGAGATTTGTGATCTATACATAAATAGAAAGAGATAATAGAGAAGAGACAAAAACACTAGAGACAGAGACAGGCAGAGAGATGAGAGAGATTGAGAGACAGACAGACACAGAGACACAGAGATGAGAGATGTTGAGAGACAGAGAAACAGAGACAGAGCTACATAAATAAAGAACAATAGTGAGAAAGAGCAATTCATCCAATATAGGAATCATAAAACTTACCTGAAAAAATTTTAGGTGTAGTAGATTTGGGAACGAAGGTCACTTTTGTTTTTAACTTCTCATTTTGAAAGGTCAGTTCTATATCTCCATATTTATATTGAGTATCAAGATGGATGGGTTGTTACAATGTTAGAAGAAAAGTTTAAAATAAAAATATAGATGTGAGAAAGTAATATCCCACTCTCCACTCTACTGTGGAGAATTTTCTGTCCATTGGCTAGATCTGGGTAGGGGTTTAAGATTTACCGCCTGTATTGTCCTTGGCTGGTGCCTTAGTTTGAGCGGGACCCCTGTGCCCAAATCTGCCTATCATAATGTTCTATTTGTAGGTTTCTAGGACCCCTCTGGATCCTTCTACTTTGCCACTCTCCCATGCTTTTCTCATCTAGAGTCCCTCTAGAATGTCCTCCCCTCTGTCTCAGTTTCCTGGTAAGTGAAGGCTTTCGTGGGACATGCCCCTTGGGCTAATATGCAGATATAAGTGAGTATCTACCATTTGAGTCTTTCTGCTTCTGGGTTAACTCACTCATTATGATCATTTCTAGCTCAATCCACTTGTCCACAAATTTCGGGAATTCCTTGTTTTTAATAGCTGAGTAGTATTCCATAGTGTATATGTACCACAGTTTCTTTATCCATTCTTCTATTGAGGGACACTTAGGCTGTTTCCATGTTCTGGCTATTATGAATAAGGCTGCTATGAACATGGTTGAGCAAATTTTCTTGTTGTGTGCTGGAGCATCTTCTGGGTATATTCCAAGGAGTAGAATAGCTGGGTCTTGATGTCCCCTGGAGGGGGAGACCTGGTGGCACTCAGAGGAAGGACAGCAGGTTACCAAGAAGAGACTTGATACCCTATGAGCATATACAGGGGGAGGTAATCCCCCTCAGGAACAGTCATAGGGGAGGGGAATAAGGGGAAAAGAGGAGGGAAGGAAGAATGGTAGGATACAAGGGATGGGATAACCATTGAGATGTAACAAGAATAAATTAATAAAGGAAAAATATTTTATCTAAAATAATAATAATAATAATAATAATAATAATAATAATAATAATAATAATAATAAAATAAAAAAATAAAAATAAAAATATAGATGTGAGTTCTCGAAAGAACACTCAGTGGTTAAAAGTGCTTGATACTGTTATACAGGATGTGTTTTCAGTTCCTAAAAACAAATGATGGCTTACAAAGTTCTATAACTCTAGCACAAAGACAGTATTTTAATCCAATTGTAAACAAAAACTCACCAGACAAGTGATGTCAGAAACGAGAAGAAAAGCAATATTGGACATGGATACAAATAGTCAAGATAAAGGAAAAAAGAAGTATCAGCCAGGTATGTTATGAAGTGAAGCAGAAGAGAACTTAACCAGAGGACAAAGTGAAAAGAACGTATAAACGCAACAAAGATGAACTCAGCCATCTCCTGAAGAAAAACACATGAAGTCAGAATTAAGAACTGGCCATCAACTCTAGGTGAGAGAAATATAGGAGATGGGGAAATAGAAGGATCCAGAGGGTCCTAGAAACCTACAAGAAGAATACTATGATGGGTGGATCTGGGCCCAGGGGTTCTGCTCAAACTATGGCACCAACCAAGGACAATACGTGCAGTAATCATCAAACCCCTACCCAGATCTAGCCAAGGGACAGGACATTCTCCACAGTTAAGTGGAAATTGGGGACTGACTTTCACATGAACTCTGGTGCCCCATATTTGGCCATATCCCCTAGATGGGGAGGCCCGATGGCTCTCAGAGGGAGGATAGCAGGCTACCGAGAAGAGACTTGATATCCTAGCATCATATTCAAGGGGAGGAGGTCCCCCTCAATCACAGTCATAGGGAAGGGGAATGGGGTGAAAGTGGGAAGGAGAGAGGAATGGGAGGATACAAGGGATGGGATAGCAATTGAGATGTAATATGAATGATTTTATGTTTCAATAAAAATGCAAATGTTAAAAAAATAAAAATTTAAAAAATTAAATATATGATCATATAGAGGGGGAGGTAATCCCCCTCAGGAACTGTCATAGTGGAGGGGAATAAGGGGAAAATGGGAGGGAGGGAAGAATGGGAGGATACAAGGGATGGGATAACCATTGAGATGTAACAAGAATAAATTAATAATAAAAAAAATGAAAAAAGAAAAAAAATTAAATATAAAAAATGAACAAACAAACTAAAAAGAATTGACCATCAGTCAGATCAGTAACATGGAAGTTATTGGAGATGTCCAGATGTCTGAGGAGGCGGAGGAATATGGAGTGGCATTGTCAGTTTGAATAAGGTGTTGCGTTGGGGATACCGGTGCAGAAACCAATGGAAAGTAGGACAGCAAAAAGGTGACGGAATATGGTTTTCCGATTATTCTCTTGAAACAGAGTTATAACTGCACACAGCAAGCCATGGTGGTCCTCCTTTCTCCGTCCCACAGAATGCTGGGGTATGTCCAAAGCCTTAATGATTTTACCTGAGTGCTGTAGATTCAGATTCAGGTCACCCTACTTGCTCAGCAAGTGATCTTAACTGCAGAGCCATCTACCCAGGCCTAGCTGACCAAGTTTGTTTTTAAAAAATGGCAAGAAGAAAGGAATAGAAGATAACAAACATAAGCCATATTTATATAAGAGAATTTTTTAAAGTGTACAAATTACCTTAATCAGCCTCCAATACCACTTTCAAGTTATTGGAAGTAAACCTTGTATTTTACTTGAGTTGTAAGGGTACAATGCCTCATATTAGAGCAGAAATATCTACAATGTGTGTGAAGAGCAATAAGAATAAGAAGAGAACCATATTCTGTCCCTCTCCTGCTGTCATGATTTCCATTGGTTTACGCATGCTGGGATGTTTGTTAAAATAATATAATAGCTTATCCAGTGTCCTCGTTACTACCTGTACCCTCTTCCTCCATGGCCTTGCCACCTGGCCAGGGTAGAAGTGAACAACAGTAGGAGGCCTGAATCCACGTCAGAAGTAGTCCCTACTCCACATATTGTGGGAACCATATGGAGACTATGCTGTTTATCTACTACATCTGACCAGGAAGTCTAGGTCCACATCCCACATGGACCTTGCTTGGCTTATCAGTCTCTGCATTATAATATGTTTAACCTAAATTAAGTGGCCATAAGTCCACTTATAGATGAGAATAGGCCATGTGTGTCTGCCTGGGTCTGAGTTACCTCACTCAGAATGATTGTCTCTTGTTCTCTCCATTTGCCTGCAAATTTTAAGATTTCCTTCTTCTTTTAAATATATTTTATTAACTTATTCATATTACATCTCAACGGTTATCCCATCCATTGTCTCCTTCCATTCTTCCCTCCCTCCCATTTTCCCCTTACTCCTCTCCCCTATGACCATGACTGAGGGGGACCTCCTCCCCCTGTATATGCTCATACAGTACGAAGTCTCTTCTTGGTAGACTGCTATCCTTCCTCTGAGTGCCACCAGGCCTCCCCATCCAGGGGACATGGTCAAATATGGGGCAACAGAGTTTATGTGAAAGTCAGACCCCACTCTCCACTTAACTGTGGAGAATGTCCTGTCCATTGGATAGATAGATCTGGGTAGGCGTTTGAAGTTAACTGGATGTATTATATTTCCCATTATATATTTTATTGCTACCTGCATCATTAATGGCATTATAACTGAAAATATGTGGTTGTAAGTGGTGACATCAAATAATTTAAGTTATTTGGGTAGTGTTTAGGATAGCAGGCTACCAAGATGGGACTTGATAACCTATGATCATATAGAAGGGGAGGAGGTCCTCCTCAGTCACAGACATAGGGGAGGGGAATAAGGGTGAAAACGGGAGGGAAGGAGAATCGGGAGGATACAAGGGATGGGATAGCAATTTAGATGTAATCTGAATAAATTAATAAAATAAAAAGATTTCCTTACTATCAATATCTGAGTAATATTCTATAGTGTAAATGTACCACAGATTCTTTATCCATTCTTTGACGGAGGGACATCTAGATTGTTTCCAGATTCTGGCTATTACAAATGAGGTTGCTATTAACATGGATGAGCATATGTCCTTGTCTGGTGGAGCATCTTTTGGGTATATTCCAAGGAGTAGAATATCTGAGTCTTGAGGTAGCTCTATTCCCAGTCTTCTGAGAGAGTGCTAGATTGATTTCCAAAGTGGTTGTACTGTTTTGCACTCCCACCAGCAATGAAGGAGTGTTCCCCTTCCTTCACATCCTCACCGGCATGTCCTGTCACTTAAGTTTTTGATGTTAGCCATTCTGATGGGTATAAAATGGAATCTCAGGGTTATTTTGATTTGTATTTCTCTAATGACTAAGGATATTGAGCAGTTCTTTAAGTTTTTCTCAGCCATTTAATATTCCTCTGTTGAGAGTTCTCTGTTTAATACTGAGTCCCATTTCTCAATTGAGTTTTGAGACTTATGGTGTTTAATTTCTTGAGTTCTTTATATATTTTGGATATTAACCCTTTTCCAAAGTTGGGTTTATGAGGATATTTTCCCAGTCCATTGTATGTCAATTTGGTCTACTGATTGTTTCCTTTGCCTTACAGAAGCTTTTCAGTTTCATGGGGACTCATTTATTAATTGTTGACCTTAGAGCCTGGGCTGTTGGTGTTATGATCAAGAAGTTGTCTACTGCTTATGAGTTCAAGGCTCTGTCTCACCTTTTCTTCTAACATATTTAGCCTGTCTGGTTTTAAGTTGGAGTCTATATTCTAGGTCTAATATATATATCCAAATCATTATGAATTTAATATAATATATATATATATATATGCACACTGCTATTCAGTTCTATAGCTATGATATGATTCTGTAGATATATGAGCTAAAATAGTTAAATATGGTCTTCAAAAACCTCAGAGAACTACAGAATATGGCATTTAAAGATGTTTTTATTATTGTAAAACTTTTAACCCCTACCCAGATCTAGCCAATGGTCAGAACATTCTCCACAGTAGAGTGGAGAGTGGGATATGACTTTCTCACATACTCTGGTTCCTCACCTTTGACCATGTCCCCTGGAGGGGGAGACTTGGTGGCACTCATAGGAAGGACAGCAGGTTACCAAGAAGAGACTTGATACCCTATGAGCATATACAGGGGGAGGTAATCCCCCACAGGAACAGTCATAGGGGAGAGGAATAAGGGGAAAATGGGAGGGAGGGAAGAATGGGAGGATACAAGGGATGTGATAACCTATGAAATGTAACAAGAATAAATTAGTAAAAAAAGGAAAAAATTTAAAAAAAAGAAGACAAGTAACTCCTAGCAAGACCCAGCCTCCTTCAGAGAAGAAGATGAGCATCAAAGAACCTCCTTATGGAGTTGGTTTCAAATGTGGCAAACAAGCCACTGGGCAAAATGTCCTTGCATCTGCCACAGACAGAATTCTGCCTAAAAATGGACAAATTTAGAAGCAGGCAGAGTTGATGGCCAAACTCTGCCAATACTGGGTAAGCAAGTCCTCAATAGTTCCTGCCTTGTAAAGATGTCTGTCAGATATATTGGGCCAGAAGACTGAAGATAAGGCTCCAATGTTATAGAGGGTGTTGGGTGACTGTTCAGGCAGTAAGCTTTCTCAGTTTTTTTTTTTCATTTTGGAAGCTGCTAATCTGCACTTCAAGTTCATACAAGTATTTAAATTTTATCCCTTCTCAAGTGTCTGATGGGTTTGAAGACCAGAGAGTTTAGTCTTTCAATTAAGCTCAGTAGATTAGGGGTTAAGATGTTTTCAGATCAAGATAGATGTTTTAAGTTAATAGAGATGAGACATGATAGACATTAATCTCCATTCAGAAATTTAGACCCAACAAGATAGGAAAGATGTTTACATCAAGTTTGCCAAATCAAATAGCCAAATCATTATGAATGCAACATTTATTTATTTCCTGATTGTCTCATGATTCTTCCTGCTGTATGTAGTTTATTTTACTCATGTGTAATAATACAAATGCATATATTTAAAAAACATAATAAAAAATAAAAACTAATATAATAGAATCACAGTAATGTGTATGATATCTGGTTAAGAAAGAAACTGAGAAACAAACACAATTTTGGTAAAAATAACTGTAATAGAAAACAGTTCAGTCTTCCATGAGAAAAGTTATCATCAACTACCATTAATTTCTCACCACAGTGTCTTTTTGCCATACCCAAGCTCTCTGTTCCTTAATATTGTTCTTTATATAATATCCAGTCTACCATTAAACATGCTTCATAATGATCTATGATCCTGGTATGAAATGCTAACTTCAAAACCACAGTAGAGGTAAATGTCTTGAATTTACATTCTTTATTCTCTATATAACTTTTGTTTTGATGTTACAATTCAACCATATTGATATAGTTTCCCGCTTTTAACTGAAAGCCAAAAACAAATGGCAACAAAACAAAACAATAACAACCCAGTACTTCATTCTTCCTCTTGGCCAATTAAAAGAGGTAGCTCATGACTTTGTCTTTTGTGGATGCAAGGAGATATGATGTGCTTTGTAGGACAAGTGGATTTAATATACAAATAAGTACTAGATTTAAAAATCTAAAGATACAGATGACAGAATTGATCCTATCACTCAGAACCCTCATAGTTATTGAATAGTTGCTCTATTTCTGTCCTTCTTTAACATTTCTTATATAAAATCATAGTTCTAGGCTGCACCATATATAAAGGATGTAGTCCATAACTAGCTATGTATTTATAACATATAGCTCAAAGTCAATCATAAAGTTTCTAAACAAGTTTATAAATAAATCTGACAAAAGAAATAACCCAATCGAGAAATGGGGCATGGAACTAAACAGAGAATTCTCAACAGAGGAATATCAAATGGCTGAGAAACACTTAAAGAAATGCTCAACCTCCTTAATCATCAGGGAAATGCAAATCAAAACAACACTGAGATTCCATCTTACACCCATCAGGATGGCTAAGATCAAAAATTCAAGCGACACCACATGCTGGCGAGGATGTGGGGAGAGAGGAACACTCCTTCATTGCTGGTGGGAATGCAAACTAGTACAACCACTTTGGAAATCTATCTGGTGCTATCTCAGAAAAATGGGAGTAGGGCTTCCTCAAGACCCAGCTATTCCACTCCTTGGAATATACCCAGAAGATGCTCCAGCACACAACAAGAAAAGTTGCTCAACCATGTTCATAGCAGCCTTATTCATAATAGCCAGAACATGGAAACAGCCTAAGTGTCCCTCAATAGAAGAATGGATAAAGAAACTGTGGTACATATACACTATGGAATACTACTCAGCTATTAAAAACAAGGAATTCCCGAAATTTGTGGACAAGTGGATTGAGCTAGAAATGATCATAATGAGTGAGTTAACCCAGAAGCAGAAAGACTCAAATGGTATATACTCACTTATATCTGCATATTAGCCCAAGGGGCATGTCCCATGAAAGCCTTCACTTACCAGGAAACTGAGACAGAGGGGAGGACATTCTCGTGGGACTCTAGATGAGAGAATCATGGGAGAATGGCAAAGTAGAAGGACCCAGAGGGTCCTAGAAGCCTGCAAGTAGAACATTATGATAGGCAGATTTGGGCCCAGGGGTCCCGCTCAAACTAAGGCACCAGCCAAGGACAATACAGGCGGTAAATCTTAAACCCCTACCCAGATCTAGCCAATGGACAGAACACTCTCCACAGTAGAGTGGAGAGTGGGATATTACTTTCTCACATACTCTGGTGCCTCACCTTTGACCATGTCCCCTGGATGGGGAGACCTGGTGGCAATCAGAGGAAGGACAGCAGGTTACCAAGAAGAGACTTGATACCCTATGATCATATAGAGGGGGAGGTAATCCCCCTCAGGAACAGTCATAGGGGAGGGGAATAAGGGGAAATAGGGAGGGAGGGAAGAATGGGAGGATACAAGGGATGGGATAACCATTGAGATGTAACAAGAATAAATTAATAAAGGAGGAAAAGAAAAAGGAAGGAAAAAAAAAAGAAAGATCAGAACTATATAAACAAAAATACCAATATCACTGTAATTTCTTCTTTTGACTACCATATTTACTATTATCAATTTGAAAGAATCTAGCATCACTTGGGAGATGTGTCTTTGGATATGCCTATGAGGGATTGTCTTGATTATATTAATTAACATGGTACCATTTTGAATACTACCATTTTCTGTGCTGGACCTTGGACTATGTAAGCGGAGAAAGGAAACTGAATAGCAGTGTGCATTCATGGTTGCCTGCTTCTTGACTATGCATGTGTGCTGGATAGTTTTATGTCAATTTAAGACAAGCTAACATCATTTGATAGGTGGCAACCTCAATTTCAAAAAAATAAAAATGTTTCCCATAAGATGTGGTTGTAGGCAAGCCTGGAGGGCATTTTTATAAATAATGACAGATGGGATATGCCCAGGCCATTGTGGGTTGTGCTATCCCTGGCCTGGTTGTCCTAGGTTCTATTAAAAAAGCAGACTGAGAAAACCATGATGAGAAAATCAGTGAGCAGCATTCCTCTGTGGCCTCTCTATCAGCTGCTACTTATAGGTTTCTGTCCTCCTTGAGTTTCTGCCCTTACTACTTTTGCTGATAAACTGTTACATGGAACTGTGAATGAAATAAGGTCTTTCCTCCTTAAGTTGCCTTTAGTAGTGATGTTTCATCAAAGCAAGAATAACCTTAAATAAAACCTAACTATTTCGGTTTAAGGCTCTAGTTGCCATGATTTCCCCAACTTGATGGACTGTATTCTGTATACTATGAGCCAAACAAAGCCTTTCTTTCTTAAGCTGCTTTGGTCATGGTATTTTAGCACAGCATCTGAAAAAGACACGTCAAATTTTTGTATATCTTGTGTCAGGGAGTAGAGTGATTAAAAAGGTAATTTTTAAAGACATAAATGTGATACAAACCTCTAGGACAAGATAGAGAGATACCTTAGTGATTAAGATTGTGTACTACTGATTTTTCAGAGGACCTTAGTTTGTTTCTCACTATTCATCTGTAGTTCCCGCTTCAGGGAGATTTGGCACCTCTGGTCTCTGAACACACCTGAGCCACATGGGCAGAACTCCCACACAATACATTTCTTTATGAGGACATCCTACCACATTTTACTTAATTTCTCAAGTATATTGTATCTATCTTCATAACTATCAATAAGCATAAACATCATGGAATAAATATAAAGAGCCTCAACACATTTGTATATGTTGTTGTTTTTAAAACCAGAGAGATTACACATATCTGCTTTCAGAAAAGAAATGAGGCTGCTAACGAGTTTCTCTTGACTAAAATTCAGAGTACAAATACAGAAAAAAATTATAAAAAATTTAAAAATATAAGACATCACAAAACTTAAATACTGCTAAAAGCTGATATTTGGAGTCCAGTGACATTCAATATCATATGAGGTTTACAGAGCTCCAAATTCTAGTGTTCATTTCCTAAACAGGACATTCCAGAGCATGTTGGTGTGTTTTATGATGGCTATGATCTAAACATAAACACCATGGCAACTGTGATTCTGTATTCACACACTATCATGCACATCACACACACTCACACACACACACACACACACACACACACACGGGATGTAACAGCGCATCAAAGGCAGTTGAATTAGAATGATGGATATTAGAATCAAAACATCTTTAAGTGCATGACTAGCAGGAAGTTTCCTAGGACAATTACCCACACATAGGAAGTTAAGTTAGAATCCGCAGTAGGTTTGACATTTTAGACCATTACAGCTAAGTTACTTGTACCTGACATGCTAATTCAGCAACTTATTGAACTGCGGTGAAGATAGAGATTCACTGGCCCTTTTAGCCTAAGAAAGGCTCAGGAAAAAAGTAGCCTGGATAATTAGTCTTTTCCACTTTGGTCACATGTATCTGAGCTGTGGATGTGTCAGAAGGCAAGAGGGTCTATTCAGGAGTCAGGGAGATTTAGGTTGAAAATGGCTTTTTGCAATCCAATATTTTAATTTTATACATGAGGTATGAAGGAATTAGAATTTGAATTGCTGAAGGTCATATAATAATGTAGTTTTTTTTAGAAGTTTTTTAGAAGTTACCTCAACTGACCTACCTGTTCAGTATGCTTTCCAGTCTGTGCTCTTATTTCCAATTAAGAAGATGCTTCAGGTACAGAGAGGTATCATTTGCTGGCCCACTACTGGGACAGCATGCTATACACTTATTGCATATTCTGAGAAATAGGCTCAGTTGGATTAAAAAGTCAAGGAAAGATAGCCACATTTGCATCTGATATTTTGGAGGCAAAGTTCTCCCTAAGCACAGAGCAATAAGGTAATTTAGTAAAAGTGATACATCCAGTTAAATGTAAATTTTAGTAGTCAGTTATCAAAAATGAAATGAGAAAGCTAGTAAACTCGACTGGAAAGAGCTTTTTGTTCATATGTGTGTATATGTAGGTTTGTGTATGTATGTATATATGTGTGTGTGTGTGTACATGTGTGTTTGCATACTTGAATATATATATATATATATATATATATATATATATATATAGAGAGAGAGAGAGAGAGGCTAGATGATAAATTGAGATGCTTTTACAAGTACCTATATCCTTGCTTTTGAAACAGGGCTTCTCAGTGGCCTTAAGTCACTAGGTAGCTGGCCCACAAGCATCGGGGTACTCTTTCTTTCCATCTCCTATGAGGTATTACATGCATATGTCATTATGCAGGCTTTTGTCCCCAGGTTCTGAAGAACATAATCAACTCTTTATGCTTACAAACAATAATTTTAGTCACTGAAATGTGACCCCATCCATCGATATGTTCATGATTACCTTTTTATTTTTATATAAAAAAATCTCATTATAGAACATTTTTAGGTGCAGTAAAAATATTCAAAGAACTTGTAAACAAATAAGCCAGACTGGCATGTGCTATGACCAAAACCAAAACACAACTGTAAAACAAAACAAAACAACAACAACAACAACAACAAAAACACAAACCAATCACAAAAAAATCAGACAACCAAACATACAAAAAACAAAACAAAACAACAAAGACCTATTTAGTATCTTAGAAGTAAATCAAACTACTGTTTAAGTAAAATTAACATCCCCAACTCCCCAGCCTTCAGAATATTCAAGAATGGTCATATACAGTTATTGTGAAGTTTTAGGGAAAACAGAAGCATTAAAATGCTCTAGACTATATAATTTGTTTTGTATATTTACCACTGCTACCTACCAGTTCAATCTGTATAGTAAAGGCAGTGTTTTCCTGTAGGAATGTTCACTCTACTGCAGCTCTATAGCAGGCTTCACTTGATCTGCCCTGACCTACTGGATCTAAAGTTGACCTAGATTATCAACAGCATTAAAAGTTATCAATAACTTGTACCAGTAGCCTGAGACTTTCATGCCAACTTCATTCAAGGTCCTAGACAACCCACAAGTGAGCCAGAGTCAAAAAAAAACACTGAGATTAAGAAATCAGAAATGAATGTGGACCACGAAGTTGTGGCTTTTGTTTCATTGCTGCTTTCCTAACATATGTGAAATAGGTAATAGGAGTATCCACTGAACTGTGGTTCTTGAGGACACTTTGGGAATAGTTAGCATGTACCTTAAAATGTACCTAAAATGGAGAATATTGGCTTGCAACCCCATCGTATGAGTTTGTGTGCCAAGAGACTTTTTACATTATATCCTTTAATAGTGAGAACTGGAAGCAAGCCAGAGTCTTATTAAACAAATTATGCTAAATCCAAGTCCTGTAATATAGTGGTTACATTAAATTTGTCTTAAAAGGAATATTCAGTGGGGGATGGAAACAGTCACAATATAATGTGAGTTGATAAAGTAGTGAACAAATTTGAAAACTGAAAATAGTGTCTGAGTTTGCTTTTGCTATTCGTGTGTATATACTTTCAGAGCTCACTACTCAGAACTGCATAAGCAGTGTGGGTGGCCAGTCCTTGCAGCAAATCACCCTTCCCCTCACACCAGTCATTGCCTGTCTGTGGTTCTTTGCCTATATGTGGGACCTCATGAAAATTTTCTTCTCTCATGCACCCTTGAAGTTGAATACATATTCAGAAATGAGAATTTATATGTATATAGAAAAAAAGGCTATCAACTCGAAACTGGTAAGAGTAGAGAGGAGGAGGACATCTTGGAGGGCCTGGAGGAAGAAAATGGTGACGGGGACCTGACGTAATCCTATTTCAATTAAAATTATCAAAATAAAAATAGAGTGTTAAAACCTGTAGGAAATGGTACCTGATTAGTGATATATGCAAATGTTCATAAAATTGAGAAGGCTATATCTAAACATTTTTATATAGCTGAGATAAATGGATAGACTACGTTTTAAACCTATTTCTAGGCTTCCAAAGTAAGAGTCCGTGTACTGACTTGTAAAGCTTCCATATTTGCCAATGAGAATGAAACCCCACAGGAGGCAGAGGGAGCCGTGGGAGCCATATGTAGAACACACTGCTATCTGTGATTTTCATCAGTACACTCTTACTCTTTTCATATTAGACCACTGTGATTATATGCTTTCAGACCCACTGTTGGAGTATTTTATAAAAAAGACTGAAACGTAATATCTAGTAATCTCCTCATCAACTTTCTATACAATCTTATGAATGCCAGAATGGAGGTGTGGTCTATTTTATCTCATATTTCTCTTTTTTAAATTATATTATTTTCTATTTATTCTAAAATTATCTAGTCAGATCCCCTTAAAATGTAAGGATAAGACACTCGGAGGAGATTAAACATTAAATACAAAAAACTAATTCCTTCTCTAGGTAAGTTTTCTAAAAAATCATAATGCTATCTATAATCCCCCTTTTCTTCATACCAATTATTTGATCTTCAAAGTATTACTCCAGTTGTCACAGTAATGTTGCAATTATATGTTTCTTCAGAGTGTCATTCAGAAGCATCTATGTCATTCCTGTCTCACTCCCCTTGAAAATCCTCCCCAATTCCTTGTCCCAAACTCACGTTCTCTTCTTTAATTATTGGTTGTGTGTGTGTGTGTGTGTGTGTGTGTGTGTGTGTGTGTGTGTATTTGTGTGTGTGTGTGTGAAACAACACATTAATTCCATTTAGTGTTGCTCATATTTACAAGTATATACTTATCATTAGAGAATCCATGTAAGAGCTCTAAGGTCTTAGTAAAAAATTATTTGTGTGTATTTATTTTGTTGATTATTGAATGGATTAGTTAATTGATTTGGAGCAGGTTTCCTTGTGAATCACAGCCTTGCCATAAGCCTCTGTGTAACTGAAGCTAACTCTAAACTTCAGATTCCTCGGCTTCTACTTTTCTTCCTAGCACTGGGTTGTGGGTATGAATCACTATGCCTGATTTATATGATGCTAGGGGTGGAAGCCTGGCTTCCTACATGCTAGGCAACAATTGTACCAGGTGAGCTACAAACCCGGTCCTTGGTGTAAATACCTACACTTAGGAATCTCTCTTTGCTCGTGCTGTGCAGCATGTACTCAGGAGCTGATAAGAAGGGTACTTGAGTTTTTAAGCATAATTTCCTGAAGATTCATATATTTTTAATTCTTCACTGTGGAATGGCACTGGATGAGGTTAAAGTCTGACTTCTCCAGATGGCCTTTTGAGCTTGATGTTGTTGGACGCTCTTTTCTCAGCCGGGTTCTCACCCCTCCTGACCTCGTAATCCCAGATCTTATGGGTAGTGTCACTTGACCTCGAAGTGATACTGTCCCTCATTTACATGCAGTAACAGGGTTCCTATCACAAGAAGGAGAAAACAGTGTTTAATTATTATATGAATGAGGGGGTAACTTCTAAGTAGAATTAAAGGTCATTTGCTGGAGGCTAGGATCTCCTCAGCATAAGATGGGATAATTCTAGGAATTCCCTGTGCTGGCTGAACAAGTTCCTTATCAGGAAAGGGTTGGGCTTAACATTTCTTTGAGGACTATGTGACATGACTTACAAGATCTATTGTTACCAGATCAGATGGAGTGAGAACCCCACTGTGAAAAGAGAGTCCACCAACATAGACTGACCATGGATGGCTATCTGGACAAGGCAGAGTCCAACCTTATCAGGCAGAGTCCCATAACTCACAATGTTTGACTTTTATTATCTTTCAATTCTTCCTTTATAAATAATGCTCCACTGAACATCCTTCTGCAATTAAGTATATGAATGTGAAGTGTATTTCTGTTTCCTAAGTAACTGGATATGCACATCCATTCTCCTTTAAGAATGCCTTCTTAACGTGTGCTTCACTGAAGCCATTTCATCATTAAGAACATACCCACTGGGTTTTAACCTAGTGTTCAATCCACAAGTACACTTTGAATTTTTTAAATAATTGTTCTGCACTCTATGAAGTACCACAGCCTGGTGTCTTAGAAGACAGAAATGTATTTTCTCACATTTCTGAAAGCTACAAGTCCAAGACTGGAGGTTCAACAGACAAATTTTTTCCAAGGATACTCTTCCTTATTTGTTCTCAACTATGTTTTTATATGTTCTTCCTTTTATGCATGGCATTCCTTTTCAATCTGTCTTCTAATCATCTCTTTTGTAAGAATTTCATTCATACAAATGAAAATTTATTATACTTCATCTTACCTCTTCAAAAGTCCTGAATCCAATATCAATCCCAGTTTGAAGTAGAAGGGATGAGGATTTTGATGGATATATATTGTGGCTTATAATTCAATTGGTGTGTACATAAATTTGCCTTCAATCTCAAATAGACTCATTATCCTTTTGATGGACTTTATTAACTGGTATTTATTTTTCAATAGAGTACAAAAACAAAACTTTATATTATTATCAAAACCACTTGAAAGCCAGTATCTATCAAGCCAAACAGAAGGAATCTTTAAAAATAAATTCATAGTTATAGCTATTATTATTATAATTATCACATAGAAACATACATTTCTGTAATCAAGCTACTTACCACAATTTAGGAAGTCTCCAAAATTCTAGGACAATTATTTAGGAAAAAAATCTTTTTTTCTCAAATTTGTCCATTTTCATTATAGCTTTTCAGAAACTGTAAAATGCTCAAGGAAACATTATTAAGGAAACATTCTGGCATGGTATTGAGGTGTGAGAGAGGAAACATTGGCATTAACTGTTGGGGGGAAATCAAGAGAGCAAGTTTCCCTGGAATCTTGCCCAGGTGCAAGGGTGGCTACAAAGAGCTTCACCATGGTGACTGTAAGGAAAGGTCAGCCCATGCACTTAGAACCGGTTCCTCATAGTGTATGCTTCAATTAAAAAAAAATTGTAGAACTTTATTTTAAGTGATTACAGATTAAACAATTCTCCTACCATCTGATTTCATCTGTAAATTTGTTCAGCAAATCTTTCTCCATAAAGGGAAGAAAAGAAATTTCCTAACCTCCACCTATTTGAATATGGACTTACAGAGCTGTGCTTAAAAGACTCCTGATCCCAGGATGCCAGTCTTTGCTAATTTCAGTTTACTTTGTGGCCTTGAGCAACCATTTCTTTTCAGTTATCCTCGGGTTGTGCACTTGTGAAACGACAGCAGGTCTCTTTGGTTCCTGGAAGAAGGAGGAGAAGTCTTGGCTTCAGCATGAACCTGCTAAAACACAAATTCTCCGGCAGCCTCTAGATTTCCTGCTCCATAAGCCCTGGGTGACATCCAGCAATCTGTGGTTTAAAATATGCCTGCAGATTGTTATGCTAGAGTCGTCAATCTATTGGAATAGAGAAATAAGAAGCGTTTTAGTGCCTGCCATCTGAGAAATGTGATCTTGAGGTCTTTGAAATAAGGGAAAATGAAACAACAAATAAACAAACTAACTAACAAAACCACCCTGTGGATTTTAGTGGAAAGAAGAGCTGGCTTGGATAAGCTGTTAGGAAAATGAATCCCCTCCTTGGAGAAGAACAGCTTTCCCTAACTAATGACTACACATCCCATGGGGAGAGAATCCTGGGGATATGTTTCTCTGGTTGCCTGGAAAGGAAGCAGGACAGTGTGAAAGGATTCTCCCCGGTTATGAGGGGTGGGAATAGGCAGGTTGATAATGTCTTCATCAGGAACAGCTTGGCATGCATCCTGCATCCTGCATCGTGTTTACAAACATAAATGGTGTGTGACTTTGGCATTAGGAATACGGTTTCCGATGCCGTGAAAAACTCCCATGAGCTACTGCCTCTTTTGTTTTGTTTTGTTTGTTTGTTTGTTTGTTTTTTAAATGTCTTCTATAGGTAAGGAAATGGACAAACCATGTGATGGTACAGCAAGGCAAACCCAAAGCTGTAGAAAGTTCCACAGTCACCAAGGCCATGAGGCATTTTCTGCTGCACATACTCCTGAGAGACCCACAATTTTTTTTTCCAGAAAACAAATTCATTCTAACCCCAGTGGAGCCTGCTTAGGTGCAAAAGCAGTGTGGGTGGCAGCTGAAGGTGCTGGGCAGGAGGTAGAGGCAGAAAGGAATTCTATCGCCATCTAGTGGCTCTGGAGAAAAGGTCTCACAGACAGCGCTACTGAGAAAGGCTAGCACTGAACCATCTTTCTTAAAAGTAAATTCTTAATATGGTTTAATTGCTATTCCCCAAGGATTTAGGTGACCCCATACGCTCCCGATCATGACTGTGAACAAACTTTCAACCTTGAAAGTAATGACAGAGATTACTGGATAGGAGGCTGTTATTGGATCAAAGAATCTTGAATGTATTAATTCACTTTAATTCAAATGAGCTCTACAATTTGAATATGAATAGCTCTTTACATCCTCAAATTAACCCTCAGTGGCACCTATGGGAAGGTCATTCAATGGATGCAAAACTGAAGACCAAAAGAACATGGCTAAAGGTCACAGAGAGCAAATGGCAAGGAAAACAGCAATCCCCAGACTGATCTGTTCCACAATGCCATATTTTTGTTGTCGAAAAATTCTAAACAACAATCTGGGAAATACAGCATGTGAGATACACAAGTCCATCCCTTCATTGAACACCACCTGAAACCTCCTAGGATTTCACAGCTTTCAGATGCCAAATACAACAGTCTCTGCTTTTTACCATGAGGGGATAAAGGGAGAAGTTGTTCTTTTCCTGGAAGAGTTAGCATATTAAACAGGAACTTAGGCTTCAAACACAAGTACTAGTATGAAAATAAGTCTATATCATAATTTTGAATGTCTGAATGGGTTGATTGGAAAAACCTGATCACACTTAAATTTCACACGACACAAGAAAGAAAAACCTAATGAATCTGGGTAAGTTCAAGATTTTCTGGTATTATGTGAGTGTCTTGGGGAGCACTGCAGCAGAATGCCTTCTTCATTTTGATGCATCCAATGTGTTCTCACACACAAACACAAAAACCAGATTGTTACATTTTAGCTCTTGAAACTCTTCAAGAGTTTTCCCATTACACACTCCCAAGAAAAAAAGGACCTCTAATCAGCAGCAAACTGCAAGCCAGATGATCCTATGTTTATTCCCAGATTACTTATTTATTTATTTATTTATTTTTATTTTTAATTTATTGACTTTATATCCCAATTGTAGCCCCCTCTCTCATCCTCCTGGTCCTACCTTCTCTCCCTCTTCCCTCTCTACCCCTCCCCTGGACCTCAGAAAGGTGGAGCCCTCCTCTTCTATCATCTGACCTCAGCCTATCAAGTCTCATCTGGACTGCCTGCATCATCTTCCTTTGTGGCCTAGCAAGGCTGCCTTGTCAGGGGGAAGGTCAATGACTGGGACTCTCAAGGAAACTGTGTTGCCTATAGACTACATCTAAGCAGGTGATCTAGGTCCTCAACATGCATGGCCCTTGGTTGGTCTATCAGTCTCTGCAATCCACCTCACCCACCCAGATTTCTTGCCTCCATTGGTCTCTTTGTGATGTGTCCCCTCCAGGTCCTTCTATCCTTCAACTTTTCCACCCCAAAGTTTAGCTATGAGTCTCAGCATCTACTATGATCCCCTACTAGGTGGAATCTTTCAGAGGACCTCTATGGTAGACTTCCATCCTGGTCCTTCTCCTCAACTACTTCTGGTGTGTATTCTATTTGCCCTTCTGAGTGAGAATTATGCACCTCCATAGGGTCCTCTTGTTATTTAGGTTCTTTAGGTCTATGTATTGTAGTGTGGTAATCCTGTATTATGCGGCTAATATCTGCTTAGAAGTGAGTATATATAGCATGCTTGCCTTTCTGGGTCTCCATTGCTTCACTCCGGATGATTTTTTCTAGTTCCATCCATTTGCCCCCCAAAAATCTGAAGATATCTTTGTTTTTAATAGCTGAGTAGTATTCCATTGTGTAAATGTACCACAAGTTTTTTATCTATAGACTTTTAGGCATATAGGTTTTTTCCAGATTCTGGATGTCCTTGTTTTATGGTGGAGCATCCTTCAGGTATATGCCCAGGAATGGTATCTTGGGGTTGGGTCTTGAGGCATAACTATTCCCAATCTTCTACAAGACCTCCAGATTGATTTCCAAAATGATTGCAGAGATTTGCACTCCCACCAGCAATGAAGGAGTGTTTCCCTTTCTCCACATCCTTTCCTGCATGTACTGTCATTGGGACCTCATTAAACAGAAAAGCTCTGGAAGGCAAAGGACACTGTCAACAGAACAAAATGTCAGCCTACAGACTGGGAAAAGATCTTCACCCACCCTACATCTGACAATATGCTAATATCCAAAATGTATAAAGAACTCAAGAAATTAAGCACACCCAAACCAAATAACCTATTTAAAAATGGGGTACAGAGCAAAACAGAGAATTCTCAAGAGAGGAACCTCAAAAGGCCCCCAAACCAAATAATCCAACTAAAAATGGAGTACAGAGCTAAATAGAGAATACTCAAGAGAAGAAACTCAAATGACCTCCAAACCAAATAATTCAATTAAAAATGGGGTACATACCTAAATAGAATTCTCAAGAAAGTAACCTTGAATGGTGAAAAAAAAACACTTAAAACACTTAATGTACTTAGTCATCAATGAAATGCAACTCAAAACAACTATTAGATTCCATATAATGCCCTTCAGAATGGCTAAGATCAGAAATACCTCCTGATTCCTTTCAGGTCATTTTCAGTGTCATTCCCTCTGTCTTGCTATCCAAGTCCTCTAATTGTCAGGCAAGACCACTGATTCCTCTGTGAATATGTGAGGAACAAGCAAGTCCCAGGAGAAGTGTAATGTTCTTTATGGTATATTTGAATGGTAATTTCCAACCTTTTAAGACCTTACTACCTGCTCCACCTTAAATTCTAACCACACAATTCATTTTTCCTACTCTATTCTTTTTTTCATATTCATAATATGCTAAAATTATTAACCATATTTAACTATCACTTATTATTATTCCTTTGAGAAAAGGGGTAGAAGAGAGAGAATGTTTCTGATATAGCTTTAGTATCAGACTTAGGGCACATCACATAATCAGTGGATTATCCCTGTTACTTGGAGTCAATACAGGAGTATATCAGAATACATATTCAGTTGATAGTGTTAAAGTATATGTTGTCATTTCAATTAAGGAAGAGGTGAAATAGAAGTTTAGATGAGAAAAGGGAGCCATTTTCATAAACAGTGTTAGATGAGCAAATTGGACAACAATATGAAAAACAGTGACCTTTATATCACACCAAAAAAAACTTAAGGTGGATGGCAAATAAAATATTTAAAAGATTCTATAGAATGTATTAGTAATCACATTTGATGAAGCTCTTTAATCAGGATTTGAAATATAAAGAATATTAAAAAAATAAGTTAGACAAGTTGATCTATGGTGAAATTGAGACTAGGACAAAGAAAGACACAGGCATTGTAGAAAACATGGATCCCAGGTTCAAGGAGACAGTCAGAGTAGTGCATAAGCATTCAGTTTCAGAAGGAGTCAGAACTACCATAGAACAATATCAAAATCAGAAAGAAAAAAAAAGACAAAACTAAGAATAAGGAATTAATGGAACACATACAAAAATTAACACAAATTAAACCACGTTCCAGATCACCACTTATCAAAATGACATATAATGAATATATGGATACATATATACATATGTATATTAGCCACAATGAAGAACACCAGTATTTCCCATTGCTACTAGTACACTGTGAATTACCTGAGACTTTTCAGCATTACCTTTTGGAATCCCACATAAATGCACTTACTTATAACCCTGTAATTCTATTTTGAGGCTAAACATAATGTAGATGTACATATTGACAGACAAGTACAAGAATGCTATTAGATTTGATATTAGTAATAGAAGTTTGCATGCCCATCATCTCTATTAGAATTAGCAACAGTATTATTAATAATAGGCTCAAAAATTAAAAAATGCTAAACATGCACCAAAGAGTAGAATTAATAATTTTTGATAATATATAATTATATATTTAGGAGTGAAAAATAATTGTGAACACATTAGACAACCTGGAAATTGTCTATGAGCAAATTAAGTAATGCAATAAATAGAATGTGATAGATATTATTATTTGGATTTTGAACAAAAAAGAAAATAAGCAAAAGAAAAAACTGATAGTATTCAAATTAATTGATCTAGAGGGAAAATTGTTCAAAAGAATAGAAATAGACTTGAAGGTAACATCAGATTGCTGTATGCTAATAACATTCTTTTCTCCTTGCCTGGTAGTAACTATCTTTGTGAAAACTCATCATCTGTGCTTTCAGGATAATGTATATTTTCTGAATGTAAGCAAACCTTATTAAAAAAAACTAAATGAAATATTTATTTGATAGATGATGAAGGAAAGCAGAAAGAGGAAAGAAAGAAAAGGATACAAGTGAAAGAAAAATAAATGATAATTCATTATGGTGTGTGCCTGTGTGTGTCTGTGTGTGTGTGTGTGTGTGTGTGTGTGTGTGTGTGTGTGTGTGTGTGTGTGTTCACCTGTGTGTTAGTATACAAGCTTCAGTTTCACTTTAGAATTTCTCCACTGTATATTTTAATCAGGAGCTTATTATTTGCTACAGTCACTGATCAGTGAGCTCCTTTAGTGTGCTGTTTCCCACTGCTAGAAGAGGAGAACATATACCACAAGTAGCTTTTTATGTGGGGACCAAGTTCTTAATTCAGGTAGGTATTCATAATTTCAGTAAAAACATGTTACTTATTAAGCCATTTCCCTAGCATTAGCCTTTGTTATTTCTTATCAAACTTTATAAATTTCCATCATCTCACTCAGTGTCTGGACCATCATCATGTGGCCTACAATTTCTGGAAACTTGTTCCAATATCTGCTATGTAGACCTCCTTTCTTTGATTCGTGAACTTCATCTCCATCAGAAATAATGAAGGCATCATTTTCAAGCACTTCCCTTCTAATCCTCTGTAAAGAAGCCATATCTTTAAAAAGATACATGTTCAGTGCTAAACCTATAACTAGTCTAGATAAACTGTCAGAATCGTAATGGTGAATAATCTAGGGAAAACCATATGTCCCAGATCACCCAAGGAACTGTACAAAATGGAATTCACTCAATCTGAAATAATAAAATATGTAATAAAAATAGGAAGTATACTTACTAAAAATCCTAACCATTTAGTGTCTCTTCTTCTTCAATCTCTTCCCTTCCTGACCTCAGAAACCCTCTGTATCTCAGGTCTTCAGAACCTAGCAGTACACTCTGAGGATTATACAAGCATGCTAAAAATTCTACTTACATTAGGTCATGATATTCTAAATTAGTGGCCCCCAGTTCTTAACATTCTCAGAATTGCCTGGGGAGCTTATTAAAAATATGTTCTTCAAACATTACCCTAGATCTACAGACTCAGAAACACTGATGACTGATGATATTAGCAACTCTCCTAAGTCTTACAAGTTTCAGGGCATGAGATTGTAACTTTTTCTCTGAATTATCAGATTCTTTGACATCTCCAAGATAATGTGTTACTGTTATATAGAGTGGTACAATGTATCTTCTTCCTAGGCTCCTTCTTTCTCATTCATGACATTGGGGTTTACTTTTAATCAGTGCTTTGAGTTGTAAAATAAGTGCCAAGCCTAGCATGGTGTCCTTCATAAAGTACTCTGAAATGTTATTCAGTATGTACAATAAGTTTAGTGATGACCTCAGTGGGTCCATAGAAGATGGGACCTATGAAAGATTTTATTGATTTCTTTCCACTTGCAGTGGAGCACCTTTTTGATAGGTAGGTCTGAAAGTATGAGAAACCACATACATTATTCGTAACCATTAGAAAGAGCAGATATTGATTTAATTACCATAATTACTTTAACACATAATTTTGCATGGTCAATTACTTCATATTTTATAATCTAATGGTCACTTGTTTATACTAATGACAATAATAAATTTTAGGGCTTATTGAAAACAAACTGAACGCTAGACAGTGGGCTCATCACTTGATAAGGGAAATATAATTGGAAGTGTCCAACAACCCCTAAGAGGCAGTGAGGTTAGTTCCCATACCACACTAAGGGATCTAAGGCTTCCATAGTTAACTGATATGCATAGTTTTGCATATTTGGGAAAAAAGTAGAAGATGAGTTCAAGTAAATATTCTACAACCTCTGTATTTAAGTCTCCATGGACTGCTTTCTCTTCTCCTTAAGCAGTATTAACCCTGTGTAATAAAAAAACTTTCTTGTAGCTTTTCCAAATTCAGTGTTGTCCTAGCCTTAAGCATAAGCAGAGACTGCAACCTGCATATTCTCTACCCTTCATCCAAAATAACATCTTCTATATTCTGACTGTAAATTCCAAACGTGTATTACTTTAAAACAAATAACATTTAATTTACTCTATATATCTACATCTTGATGATGAGCAATTTAGTAAAGCAAATCTTATTGTTTTATGTCAAATAATGACCAAAAGATACATAAACTGATAGAATATATTAAATGATTTAAATGACAAAGATTAAGTCCTTAGAAGGAGGAAAGAGAATTGAAGATATCAAATTTTAAATTCTGGGCTTGGGTACAGATGCGTAAGAAAGGAATTGAGATGATTCTAGAAAAATTAAATGGAATTTTTTTACTTCATTAAGTAAAAGCCTCTCCAATTTTAATCTACACAATTTTGATCCATCTAGTCTTTGACATATCTATCAATTTTGTTTTAGGTTGTAGAATCTTAAGATTCTAAAAGAAATAACAGATGGATATTATTATCCAGAGAGCTCTATACTTTTCATACTGTGTTTTATAATATCATGAAGGAGGGATAACATAGAAGCACTATCATTTATAAGAAAGGATTAAAGCACTCTTCTAACAGAGTCTATTGACCCCTCCAAGGAAGGGCTATAAGTCTAGACTTGTGATAAAAATTCAGTTGGATATTATGAAGAAAATCAAACATGGCATAATATGTAAGTTAAGACCTGAGAAAGAATGGAAGGACATGGGAAAAAATGAAGAGAAAAGATCTGACAACCATACTCGGCTTGAACCAACTTCTCTTTCTTTGTTATTTTGAATTGTATGCGTACTTCTATCCAAGGAGATACAAAGGTAAATTTATCAGAGGGAAAACGAGATTCTAAAAACAGTATTTTAATACTTAAACCATGATACATATAATAAAACTCTCTTTCCAGAATAGACATCTGCTTTTGGTCTATATATAAACTTGGGTATTGATTGTAACCACTGGCTCTACCTTGTAAACAAAAGGAAGGAGCAACAGAGTCTGTAGTGTGATCTTTTCTATCCTTTGTACTTCTGACATTGTGAATCACTGCTGTTAAACACTGCCTTCAAACTAATATTTTAAGTGAGAAAATAAATGAATATACATTAGTTTTATTTCTTGTATTTTGTTATTGCTTTCACCTGTACCAATTTTTTTCCTCTTAAGAGTAGAGTTAACCATTATAGCACTGGGAGGATTAAAAGCTCCAAAGAAGGGACAATTGCATATTTTAGGACATAAAATAAGTTTCTCAATAATAGAAAAACTGTAGATAATTGTAGACAATCTAGAAGGAATTTGAAAGGGAACAGAGAGGGAGGGATGGAGGGAAGGGGAAATGGAGGAAGGGAGGGAGGGAGAGAGAGAGAGAGAGAGAGAGAGAGAGAGAGAGAGAGAGAGAGAGAGAGTCAGTGCTTGTCTTACTTTGTTCCCTTATTTATTCAACAATATTTGAGGAGCCATTACCTTCTTCTGGGTAATTTTCAGGCACTAGACGTATAACCCAAGTAAAATGATAAGAACTTGTTGCCCAGTGTTTTTGTAGGCTCAGAGGTTACAAAAGCTTACACTTAATGCATTTTCAAATCCAATAGTCATGAAAGGCCTCAACAAGAATAAGAACATGGTCCAAAGACCTAAACACAATAAGAGGCATGAAAAATGTCAGGCTACTATCCATGAAGAAAACCATCTTGGCAGACAAAGAAACAATGGGAGAGATCTCAAGAGAGATGTTCCTGGTATGTAATGACTAATGACCTGTGTGGCCACAGAAGAATAAGGGGAAGGAACATTAAGACCAAGAAGAGACTTGATACCCTGTGAGCATATACAGGGGGGAGGAGGTCCTCCTCAGTCACAGTCATAGGGGAAGGGAGTAAGGGGAAAATGGGAGGGAGGGAGGAATGGTAGGATACATGGGATGGGATAACAATACAGGGGGAGGTAATCCCCCTGAGATGTAATATGAATAAATTAATAAAATATATTTAAAAAGAGATATACTCTGAGAAGCATGGGCCAAGGAACTGTTATAGTAGACGGTAATAAATCAGTGAAAGGGTTTGTTTTTTATTTCAAATGTCCTGAAGGTATGTTGGGAGCCTGGTGCAATGGAGCAACATACCTATTGCCTACAATATTACACATGCTAAACAAAAGAGCACAAACAGAAATTGAGATATTTTAGGAAACTATTGTAGAAATGAAGGAAGGTAATTTGCTGTGGCTTGGAGAAGGCTGTGTTGCCAAATCTGACAACAAATGTTTGGACCATGTATATTTGGGATGTTTTGTTTCTCAGCTTTACTGCTACATTGAAAATGAGTGATGTAGCAAGCCGACTTAATATATAGTTGCAGATATTATCCATATATTACAGGATAACTATACTACAAATCACAGACCCAAAGAAGCTAAGTAACAAGGAGGGCCAAAAGGAGGTCATCCTTGAATGTCACTCAGATGGAGAAAAGAATAGAGAGTGGAAGAGGAAGTTGAGAGGGAATATGACAGGGGAGGGTGAGGTGAGTGAAAAGAAAGGATGAGGGGTAGGGAAGGGGAATAAGATGTGGCGAGAGTGGGGGAGAGAAGTTTGAGGGTCTGGAGAGAAATTGGAAAGCAAAGGCAGAGCCATCACTGAAGCAACCTGGACCTGTGGCAGCATAGGATGCAGAGAGCATACAGGGACATCTCTAGCAGAGCCCCCTAGCAGTGGGGTGGGGTGGGACATGAGACTTGAGGAGGTCATCTTCTAACTAGGCAGTGCCTATAGTGATGGGAGGGCAACACCAACCCACTTACAAAACCTTAGAACCAAAATTTACCCTGCCTATAAAATATGCAGAGATAAAGATAGAGACCCACCTGGCCCAAGATGAGACCCACCCCACGGGAGATAGCTAATCCTTAACACTATTAATGATACTCTGCTATGTTTACAGACAGGAGCCTAACAGTTCTCGGAGAGCTGCCCCCCAGCAGCTGATGGAATCAGATGCTGAGACTCACAGCCAAACATTAGGCAGAGATAGGAGAGTCCTTTTGCAGAATGAGAGGGAAGGATAGAAGGATTTGGAGAGAACAAGAACACAGAGAAAGGCCAACACATTCAATTAACCTAGACCCATGAGGCTTACAGTGATAGAAGCACCAAGCAAACAGTATGCATGTACTGGACCTAAGGCCCCTACACATTTGTAACCGATGGCCAATTTGATCTTCATTGTGGGTCCCTTTGTTAGTTGGCTGGGTGCTGTCTATGACATGGACTCTGTTGCCTGCTTTCCATCATTTCAGCCTAATCAGTCTGCCTGCCTGGCCTTAGAGGATGAGGGGATCAGTCTGATGTGAGTTGACAAGCTGGGGTGGGTTGGTGGTGGCTGGGCTTCTTTTTTTCTGAGGACAAAAGAAAGGAGAATAAGAGGAAGAGGGTGGGAGGGAGGGAGTAGGAAGAGAAGAAAAAAGGGGGCTATGATTGTGATATAAAGTGAATATGCAAATTACAAATAAATTCAAGAAATAATTTAAATAAAGATACAATCTTTAAACTAAAAAAAGAATATATAATTAACAGATGAAAATTAGATCTATAACTTACAAAAATAGAGACTATTGTTGAGAAAGAGCTTGTATTGGATTTACCAGTTGTTTTAATTATTAAAAATAAAGTATTATTATTATTATTGCAGGGGCTACAGCACATATATGGTAGTAAACTTTTGCATAATAATGTATCCTTCCACTTTGAGTTTGTTCTGGAGATTTAATTTGATTGGCAAGTTCACAATGAAAGTACCATTACCTTATGAACCACTTTATTAGAAGAAATTTGCCGATCTTTTGCTAATCTTATTGAAATATAATTTTTATATTAAAATTGTATACATTTGATGAACACATTTGGATAATTTGGGACATGCACACTAAAAATATCTTGTAATGCCATCTAGATACTTAATTTGATGGTAAATGTTCAGGTGGATCTATGAGCCTGATATTCCGAGAATTCTGAGCTTGTAGGAATATGACAGACTTCCATGTACCATAAGAATGGATGAAATCAGGGCTGGAGAGATGGCTCAGAGCACTGTGTGTTCTTCCTAAGGTCCTGAGTTCAATTCCCAGCAAGCACATGATGGCTCATAACCATCTACAATGAGTTCTGATGTGCAGGCACACATTTGGGCAGAATACTGTATAAGTAATAATTAAATAATTCTTTAAAAAAAAAGAATGGATGAAATCTCCAAAACAATGAGTAGAGAGAGGTTAAAAGAAAAACAGTTCATTTCCATGCCAAGTTATCTCAAAAAGGAGGAGGACATGGTAGAAAATAAAACTCTTTGGAAGACAGAGAGCCAAATGAAGTGTTTGGAAGAGAACTGACCTCACTTTTTGGTTACTTAACAGGTATCAAAACATTCTACTTTCAATCCAAGGCAAGGTATTGGAGCAAACCAATCACTCTCAGTTTTCTTCAGTGATATGTGACACAGTGGATCATTAGAGTTTCATCCACCATTAGGCATAATGAAGAAAGGCCTAAAAACTTGCGTCCACAATTGGAACCCTGATACACTGTTGGAACCATCAGAATTCTTAGATACTTACGGTATCTTCCCTTTTCTCTTTGAAAGCCTTAACAGTCAATCTGTGATGATAGAGGTTGCTTTTCCAACCAGGTGGTAATTGACGAATATTTAAGATGCATAAACAGCAGAAAAGAAGGGCCCTGGTGAGTACTGTGTAATCAAGGGTTTCAAATAAAGTGACAGACTCCTAAGAAACAGGAAAGTGAAAAAAATTAAACACTAGAATAAAGTAAAGTGTCTACGCCATCATCTGTGAACAAGAAGGAAAGGAAGAACCCACCTAGCTGCCATATGGAGTAACCATGGAGTAAAAACATCTTATTACAGCACTCTCCGTGCTTCATAAAGTGTGAGTGGCTTTGCCAACCAGTCCGAATGAAAGGAAGAGTATGCAAAACACACATATTCTTAAGTACACAGAGGGTGAATGAGGAGAAACTGGAGTTTCAAGCTTGATTAGCTGAGAATGAGATGGACAGAGAACTCTCACACAGGTAGGCATACGTAGAAGATTCCAGATATCAGCAGAAGGTGTCAAACAAGATTTCTACACTGACTAACTGAATTCCATCATTATTTTCTATATTTCACTCCTCAGGAATAATATTTCCATTTATTAACTGGTTTTGTATCCATGAATATTACTACCAAAATAATCCAAGAGGGGCTTACTAAAGTTTTTTTCTGATTCATGAAAGTCTTTAGCATTTTGTAGTGAGATCAATTTTAGTATTTGAGGCTCAAATTATGTAGATTTTTAAAAGTATTCCAAATTAAATTATTAAAAGATTCAAAGAACATAAGAGTTTTACAAAATACTCATTTGTGTAGTCGTTGAACTATTAGAAATGTTCTTTAGTGATTCTTACCTAATGATAACTTGTTAGGTATATTTATACACAATCTATAAAGTAGAAGTTTGGGAAATGATTACAAAAATACAATGAGTTGTTTTTAAAATTTTTTAAATAAATTTTTATCTCATCCCTATCAACTTAAAACATCTATGTAGAACAAAATAATCTTAACCCCTGAACAGCTAAGCTTAATTGTAAAACTAAACTATCGGTCTTCAACTCCATCAGAGACTTGAGAAGGAATAAAATTAATTGCCTGAGTAAACAGGAAGTACAGGTTAGTAGCTTCTAAAGTGAGAAAATGACAGAGACAGTTTGCTGCCTTAACAGTCACCCAAAACTCCCTATAAAACTGCAGCAGCATCTTCTGCTTTCTGGATCAGTATATCTGACTGACATATTTGTGAGGCAGGAACTATTGAGGACTTGCTTATCCTGTCTTGGCAAAGTTTTGAATTTTAGACTCACCAAGATAGGAAAGATGATTTTTTTCAAGGTTGCCAAATAAAAATAGCCAAACACTATGAATAGTAATATAACTCCTGATTGTTTCTTGTTCTTGTGGAATGTAGTTTCTTTTATATATGCGTAATGATATCAATGTATAAATAAAAATAAAATAATATTTAAATAAGGAAAAATAGTTTTTCTTCAAAAAATAAATAATATAAAATTTTAAAGAATATTTTACTCATTAAAAATTTCCACATACAAATTTCTGGAAATATAAACGTAATAGCCTTAATGGAAAAATGATTATACTTTCCAAAATGATAGATAAGTCAAAAAGTCTTGCCCAAATTGTGTCTTATGATATGATACAGCTAAGAGAACAGGTGGCACCTATGCTCTGTGATTAAGAATAATCTTACTTTTCTATTGCAATGACAAAACACTTTACTCATGCATGTTATAAAAGAAGTCATTAAATTAGGGGCTTACAGTTACAAAAAGGTTAGAGTCCCATTACCATAATGGCAGGGAACAAGGCAGCATGAAGACAGGCACAACAGGAGCAAAAGCTGAGAGGTTACATCAGGGCAGAGATGGAGCTGGGGAAGAGAGGGACAGAACTGGGAGAGGTAACTCAAACCCACTTTGAAAATTACTTTGCAACCTCAAAGCCCATCACCATGAAACACTTCCTCCAACAAAGTCATACCTATTAGTTCTTCCTGAAGGGATCATGTATTCAAACATATGTGCCCTATGAGCATATACAGGGGGAAGTAATCCCCCTCAGGAACAGTCATAGGGAAGGGGAATAAGGGAAAAATGGGAGGGAGGGAAGAATGGGAGGATACAAGGGATGGGATAACCATTGAGATGTAACAAGAATAAATTAATAAAAAAAGAAAGAAACCAAACATATGTGCCATTGGGAGTCTTTCTCATGCAAATAAACATAACAAATCTCAGAACTCATATACTTTAGAAATGAGCTAAAACCTTATGCTATCCTTTAACACAAATCTCCACATTATGCCAAGTAAATATGTAGGTCAAAAAGGATCAAGAATATATTCATATGCACAGACCAAGTTACCATTATCTAGAGGGAGATCAGGGGTCAGTTACTCAGGTGTTAATCTGATGAAGATTATGATGTGGGTAGACAAAATAGAGTTCCTTTTTTATTTTGTTTGAAGTGAAACCAATGTCTTTCAACATTCCTTTCCCCTGCCTTAACCATACACTTAGGTTTCTAGATAGCATTATCAAGTTTCCATATGTAAAACCTTGTCACATATGTTCTTCATCATCACATTACAGCTCTATGAATAAATGGATAAGTCTGGTTGTAGAGATACTGAAACTCAAGTTTATAGTCTATAGCCAAGTAAGGATGGAATTAGGCTATTTCCAGAAAGATGTTAATGAAAAATATCATCTGGCCTGGGTCTGCAATGAGTCTCTATTTCACAGCTGATGATGATCAGATAAAACAGACAATTCTGTCTTCCCAAGACCTGTAGTTCAAGGTCTCCAAATCCGTTTACGTGCCATGATCACTACGCAGAGAGGAGCAAATGAGAAAGTAAAGGACTGGGTATATCTTTATTCTTTCTACACATATGATCCATGAACTTCATCTATATTATGAAACAAAAGTTTATTTTCCCCCAAAGCTACTTTAAAAAATTTACAAAATTAGATGGTGTATTTTTCATGACTAATTACATGAATCTTTGTCATATATCTAAGGGCTGGCATTTTAAACCACATCTTCTTCTCGATTGAAAGGAATGAAGTGATTTTCATGTCTTGATGTGATTGATTACATGGAAGCTGAAGCCAAAAATCTGTATGAGTTCAATCTATAGTTCCCACCAACTGATAGCACATTATCAAGCCATATTAAAAGCATGCATGACTTGCAACTACATCTTTATATCTTACAGTAAGTAAATATAATGAGCTTCTGCCTTCAGATGCACCTTTGTATTAATGTGGTGGTTGATATATCTATTTATGAAAGGGTTATAGGGGCTGTAAATTTTACCTGTACAGATAAATGGTATTTCTTTTCTGTTTAATCTCCAAAGGAGATGGAAGAAATCTAAAACAGTGATGAGGAGGAATGTTTATCAGAGGTAGATCTATTAATAAAAAGAACTTCAATAACAACCTGCTGGTCCCCATAAGATACCTCTTCCTGATTTTCTAATGCACTCTTCCTTTAATACAAACCCTGAACAATATCTCAGCTATAAAAATGAGTCATCAGGGTCTGAAATTTATACACTTTGGTATAAGTCAACTACTGAAGAATTAGATCTCATTCATTTAAAGTTGCACAGCAGGATGTGGGGCATAGGGACTGGACAGTGTTTTGAGAGTTGGCATCTTTATTGGAAAATCAATGTTTAAGTTATCATTTCCCTTGCTTTAATTATAATTCCAATTTTCTTTTTGGATGGTGCAGATCAAATAAAAATAGACCATGTCCCTTCGTTGTAAACATTGTCTCATAAATCTGGGATCTGTCGCTACCGGACTCTATCACAGGCATTTAACCCAGCTCCCTTTTACCTAGAGTTAATTTTGGTTGTATAGTTTGCAGTGTCCAACAATATATCTCCTAGTGATCTAATGGCCACAAAACCCCATATGTCATGAAGACACCTAAGAAAGCCAAACATTCACAGATATTTTCTAAGACTTGAATAAGTAAGTAAATTTTCTTTGTTGGATCTAAAAAGTACATATCTATAGAAGCCAGATGAATCAATCTCATCCTGACCTCAGATTCCCATCTACCTATTACCTGTTGACCACTTGTTGAAGATCAATGAATATGAATGGAAACAAGGACAACACACACACACACACACAGACACACACACACACACACACACACACACACACACACACACACACACACACACACACACACACACAACCTCATAGGCTTCAGGAGATATCTTGAACTTTTAGTAGTGAGTTGTTTATCCCTATACATCTTACACATCCTAGAGATGGTTTCTGAAGGGTTATGGTAAAAGAAATGATGTATATGGTCCCTGTACAAAGAGTTCATAGGCAAAAGGATAACCACTATTCTAAAAAGAACTTGAATAAAGAGTGACAGATTTTTTATTATCGAATGTCATATGCTATGCGGGGGTACCAACAATCTCTTTTTAAAAACTAGTAGATAAGCCAAAGATGAAAAGCAGAGGATCTCAGCTATGTATGAGAAGTTGGCATGGTAACCTGGAACCTAGACAAGGTAGATTGAATGACATGTTATAGATAAGAAATGGTTCTACTAAATTTTTTTGTTTGTTTCTGTTTATCAAGACATGGTTTCTCTGTGTATCCTTGGCTGTCCTTCACTCACTTTGTAGACTAGACTGGCCTCAAACTCAAGAGATCTACCTGCCTCTGCCTCCAGAGTGCTTGGATTAGAGGTATGTGTCACCATGACCAGCGTCTACTAAATTTTTTAAATTGTTATCACTGATGAAAATATTTGAAGTATTTTAAAGATTAAAAAAATGACTTGACTATTTGGCATTTTAGAATGTAATAGATACTTTAGAAATTATTTCAGAATTAACAGATAAAGGAATGAAATCATAACTCTATTTTTAGTAAGAAAGACTAACATTTTTGAATATATCTAATTTTCCATTATTTCTCAATAAAATGTCTCTACTCTCCAAATTTGCTCTTATGCAAATTACTTAGCTCTTGTGATATGGTCACATATGCGGCTAATTTTGAGTCTATTTTAGATGTAAATTATTCTACTCCTAGCTATGGAAAATGACATTGAATCTTAAAACTCCAATGATTAGAAAAGTAGTCAAGATTGGCTGTTACGGGCAAAGTTACAGACTTTTGTGTAGTAATTGCCTATAAATTTAAACATTTCTTCCCTGAAGATACTCAGAAAGGATACCATGCATTAGTATCAGGAAGTGCCTGAAACTAACAAGAGTCACAAGGATTCTAAGTTGTTTACTGCATCCAACATTATGAAAACAATAAACTGCTGAAGGGAAGGAAGAGAACATTTTTCAACCAGTTGAATTGTCTGTAAGTCACGCAGAGAGGTCTGTGGTTACAACCTTCAGTAGTCAGGACCCATTTTTGCATGACCTTTTTGTGACACAATGTGTAATTTGATGAAAATATAGGTTTTTTGTTTTGAAAATAGGAACTCCGATAAACCAAATGTTATAAAAGTAAACCTCAATAGAAAAAAAAAATTAAAAACAAACAAAAACAGAGCTTTGAGACAATGTTAAAGTGTTTAGAACACTGAGACACTGATTAAAAATATGAACAAAACAGACAAAACTAAGACACAGTTAAAATGCATATATGAATTTTGGGGATTGAAAAGGGTGTTCAAGCACTCAAAGAAAAGTGAGACTCTCATGGATATGCAGGTTTGCATATGCAGGATATGCACAATGCATAAGCATAAATAACTACTCTTGACATTGTAGAAAGTGTACAAAGAAGAAGACAAGTACAGTCACAGTGACCCAGGAATAAAGAAATAGATCCCCAAGAAAAGTAGACAAGCAAATGAAAATTAGGAAAATACCAAATATTAGGAAACAAATTTAAATGACAGAAATGAATGCATATATTTTATTCTAATTATCAACATAAATGGAATAATGTCCATTAAAATATGCTAAAGATTTTTAAAAATATTTTTAAAATCATTTGTAGTTTTGTATATAAGCAGACAGTACACCAAACTACATTCCAACTCAGAAGTTCTAATACTTTTGTGTTGATAATCTATCATAACTGGTCTTTTACAAAGTATCTCATTCAACAACTATAGAATATTGTTTTTATAAACAAATGAAATTTTCTCCATGATAGACATTTTTAAGGTCAAAAAGCAAGTCTTAATAAGTGTCAACATAGAAATAATTTCTTTAGTTTTATTAGATCATAATAGAGTGAAACTAGAGATCAATAGAGGGAAAACCATAGAAATTATACAAATAAATGGAGACTGAACAATGCACTCTTGAATAATTGTCAGTTATTGATTAAATCAGGGAGAAAATTCTAACATCAAATTAAAATGAAAAGACAATACATAAAAATATGTGGGCTGAAGCAAACACAGTTTCCAAATGGAAAGTTCTAGCTATAAGTGCATGCATTAAATATTCAGTGAGATGTCAAATGAATTAAAAAGTATGGATTTCAAGGTTACAGAAACATAACACACTAAATTCAAAACCAGTAGAGGAAAAACTAATAAAGATCTGAGCATATATTCATTAAATAGAGCCTGCAAGAAAACTGCAATGAATTCATGAAACAAATAGGATCTTTGAAAAGTTTAATTAACAGTTAACCAAGTTAACCAAAAGAAAGGAAACACCCAAATTAACTGACTTAGACATAAGAATGGTTTTTTTACAATAGAGCCTACCATAAGATAGAGGATCACTGGGAATTGATTTGAAAACATTTACTCCGAGTTTCTTAAATGTAGAAGATATATAGACAAATATGAGCTATCAAAGTTGAGACAAAAAGATGCAAAGTGGTTGAATATATCAATAAATAATAGAACAACTAAAACATTAATGAATGTCTCATTTTGCCACATACATCTCTGAAGAAAAACACTAGCTCCATTTAAAGCATTCTATAAGATAGAGCAGGAAGAAACAATCACAGATTCATTCCTTGAAAACAATATCACTCTCATTCAGTTACACCCAAACTAAATAAGGACAAAAGCGTGAAGAAGAAAGCAAAAACAAACAAACAAAAGCACAGGCAGTAACAAAATTTAGTGAGATATGCTTGATGAGCACAGTGTTAAGATGCTGCTACAGTCTGCCTAACCACCTGTGATGCTATTGCCTCCTGCCACTGGGTGTTCCCCTGCCCAGGAGTGTACAAAAGGCAAACCCACCTACCTTTTTCTCTTGCTCTCCCTCCTGTACACTCTTCCTCTGTCGTTTCTGTCTCTGTCTCTATATCTCTCTGGGGTGCACCCCTTCCTTCTCTCCTCAAACTCATATAGTAAACCTCTCCATATCATATATGTTGCATGGCACATATTTCATCTTATATCTCATATTTCATTGTATTTAGAACATAGGGCAGACATCATCCACGGGATATTTTAAAGCTGAAATTAGCAGCATATTAAAATGACCATGCACAACTATCAAATCAGTTGTATTTCAGGGATGAAGAATGGTTCAACATACACATATTGGTAAACACCGTTAGGTGCAGCAGAACTAGGACAAGGGTCAGAGAGTCCATTCAGTGGACTCAGAGAATTGTCTTACACAATTCAAAACCTCTTCACTGCGACAAAAGCCCCAAGGAAACTGTGCTGGGGAAGCTCAGACGTCAACATAATAAAGGTGATATGCAACAAGGCAACAGCCAAAACTAGTGATTGTGGGAAACCTGAAAGCATTTTATCTGAGATCAGGAAGAAGAAATAAATGCTCGCTCTTTGTGTTCATTCAAAGTGCCTGAATTCTAAGCCAGAGCAATAATACAAGAGAAAGACATAAAAAAAGGTTTAAAAAAAGAAAAAGAGAGAGAAAAGGAAAGAGTCAAATTATGTCTATTTGCAAATAAAATGAGGCAATATTTAAAAGATCCAAAATGCTCAAACCACATGAGTTTTTAATCTGATTTAAAAGAAAAATCAGCAATGTAATAGACTATAAAATCAGAACACAAAAATGAGGAGTACAGTTTGAAAATTTTTAGTTTTTACACTTTATTCACTTTGAATTAAGATATGATTATATTACTTTCCTCATCGCTTTCCTGCATTCAACTTCTCTCATGTACAACCTCCTAAGGTATAGATATATATCTCACTTAGTGCATTTAGTATTACTTGCATGGATGTGAGTTCAAGGCTGACCACTTGGTATGGAATATTCAATTAGCAGGCTCATTCCTGTGGGGGACTATTGTTCCCAGTGCATCATTCCTTAGTTGCCTACAGGTCTTTGCCTGAGAATGATTTTCCCCTTTTGCATTAGCATGTCTACTGGTATGTCACTTTTTTGGCTCTTCTTGAGGAACTCATTGTTGAGGTACCATAGTGAAGCTTCCTTGTTATTTCTTAGAGATACAGTCTCACAGGAGACTTCCTGTCCTCTGGCTTTTAAAAATAGATCTTCATTATATTCACTCTTTCTTTATCCCATCCAATTCTTTAGCTCCCATACAGATCCCTGCAAACATCATATCTTCTTTTATTTTATTGTTATTAACAGCTCCCTTAATCCAAGTGTGTTTGCCACTGAAGGAAAATGGGTCCAGAGAAGAAACCAAGGTAGCCATTCCAAGAATAAAAAGGGAATAAGTTTATTCCCAATCATTAAGGCAGGTGGTTGGGGAAGGGGGTGGTGGTTCCAGGATGGGTAAAAGTGGGCTTTTGGGCTGGTGGGGGTGAGTCTTGTGAGTTGAGGGGGTGGAAGCAGGGAGTGAGGAAGCTTAGAGCATAGCATATGGTAATGTGATGGCATAAGGTTATTGTGTAATTCAAATGCTGATTTCTGTAACCCCCATATCTGGTTGCAAGCCTTGTTCTGAAAATCTCCTGTCTCAATGTTTCATAAACTGTAGTCTGCAATTCTTCCCTTGTATGCCAATAAAACAGTTTGCAGCCAGTTGCTGAGCAGGGGAGAGACTAGGGCTGGAAATCCTGCTAGCCAGTGGAGAAGGAGTTAGAATCAGGAATTTGGGGATTCAGCTGGGTGATTCAGCCACAGGCAGAGGTGCAAAAACAATGAAGATCCAGCTGGAGCAAAGAAAGAACTGAAAAGCAAATAACTTGGGGATTTTGGCAAAGATGTATTCAGGATAATGTAGAGTGTTAAAAACACTTAGCATTTAACTGCTCAGGATTGTGTTGGAAAACTTACTATAAACAAATATAAAAGTCTCAATTAATTATACGATAGCTGATTTAAGAGAATAGACTAAGAGAAACAAACACAGTTTTATAAAAATAACTCTAACATTAATGGAACGTTAATGTTCTTCTAGACAGATATAAGGAAAGCAAGCAGGAGCTTTCATCAAGCTCCTAAGGGAATGAGGGCTTTTGTTTAAATGCCCTGACCTTGGGAGAAGGACTGTCTTGGGGAACCAGTCACCCACTGTTAAATCTGAGGTTCATGAAAGAAAAAAACTGTTGTGCCCATTTCTCAAGACACCGAAAGCCCAACAGGAGACAATTGATGCAAGTACAAGAGGATTTTTATTTTCATCTCGAGCCAGGCTCCTATGGTCACCAAGGCAGTGGTATAAGGAGAGGAGCCCCGAACTCTGAGCTGGTGGTAATTTAACAGTTCCTTTCCCTCCCAATGTCCCCAAAGCAGTGGAGTTTCAGCCTGGCAAGCACCTATTGGTTGAGATATGAAAGGGATACTATGCTTTAAGATGATTGGCTGTGAGAGGGTGCCAAAATCACAAATGATTCCATTTGTTTTCCTAGCAACCCTATCTCCCTTGGTCAGGAAAGGAATGCAGCCAGACTGGTTCCTCTCCACAGCTGGCCAGATTTGCCTTATCAAACCTAGTCTCTCTTGTAGGCCTGTTTCTAAACCTTTGTTCCAGTGACCCTGAAATCCAATTTTATTTGTTTTAGTCTCTCAAAACAATTTCACAATTTTAAGCCAAATTTGAAGCCAGTTTTAATTAAATACTAGTCAGGAAGATGGATTCTGGCCAGGTCTGTTCCTGGATTCCCAGGTAATGATCAGGATTCACATTTTACAGAGCCCTGGATAGGTATACTCAGAAGGCCACTGTATTTTCCATCAGGTCCAATCATGGGCAAGCATATATCCTGAAGTACTTCCTGCCTGCTAACCTCTGGCCCAGAGACTCAAGCACATCTGGTGCAGATGGGCCAAACAAACAGGCAAATATTTTTAATTGTTTTAGCTGCAAACAGAACTCTTCACGTACAAAGTATATTTTTCCTGTTTGGCTTACCATTAACTTGCAAGGTATATTGCTTTTGTTCCTGTTTTAGTCTCATATCCTAAGTACATGGATATGATGTCATCGTATTGGGGCATGGTTAATGACTTCATGGCCACACCCACACAGAAAAGTAACTTTACCCATCATCTGCTGTAGTTAAATATGAAAGACCTTCCAAAATCAAGCCAATTAAAATTTCAATAGCTCATATTTTCAAATAATAACATTAGTAGCAATATTTTGAGATTAATAACAAATCCACAGAGAAAGTTATTAGTAATACAATCACTTTCAGAATAACTTCAAGAAGCAAAACAAAAGCTAAGAATAAAAGTAACCAAGGGAAAAAAAAAAACTCTTAAAGAAAGGCACTGAGGTTGGTCTCTTAAGAGAGACCAATGACATCCTTCATAGAACTAGAAAATTATCCTAAAATTGATAAGGAAAGATAAGATAGATATAAACATAAATAGCAATGTAACACCTCTATGCTGCTTGTCTCATGTCAACTTGACACAGAAACTAGAGGTATCTGAAAGGACAGAATCTTAATTTAGAAAATGCCTACATAAAATCCAGCAATAATGCATTTTCTTGTTTGATTGATGGCAAAGACTCAACACTTCATAGGTGGGACCATCTCTGGGCTGGTGATCCTGGGTTCTAAAAGAGGCAGAGCAATCCATTAAGCAGCATTTCTCAATGGTCTCTGCTTTGGTTCCTGCCTACAGTTTACTGTTCTGTTTGAGGTCCTGTCCTGATGTCCTTCAATAGTAAACAGCAATATGGAAGTGTAAGCCAAATAAACCCTTTCTTCCACAAATTGCTCTTTGGTCACAGTGTTTCATTGGAGTAATAGTAACCCTAACTGAGACAACCTGATTTCAAGTACACTACAAAGCAATAGGGATGAGGGTAGTAATGGAAAGCATTGTCACGAAAGCATATGTAAACAAAGGTGTTAAAGGGTTCATGTCAGTTCAGCCATCTGAGTCTGCATAAAGATGCTAGTACACATTGAAGTCAGCACAGCCAATTTAACAAATGGTTCTGGAAAAACTGAATATACAAATGTAAACTAGTGAAATGAAAGTATCTGCTCTAATATTAAAAAGTCAAAATGTATCTAAATTATTGGAGTAAGATGTAAAAATATTACTGCAAGTATAGGTAAGTATTTAAGAAATAGAAATAGTGTCTTCCAGACTAGGCAGACTACTTAGTGACTCCAGAAATACTAGTAACAAAATGACAAATGAAGTTTCAAAAGACTGGAGAGCATCTATACAGCAAATAATCAACCACATAAAGAGACAGCCTGTGGAGTGGGAGAAAATCTTTGACAGCTATTCATATGACAGAAAATTAATATCCCAAACACATAAACACAAGAGAAATTGAGCACTAAATGAACAAGTAGGGTAGTCAATGTGTAAATAAATGGACTGAGCACACAACATTCAAAAGAAGTACAAATGTTCAATAATAACAAAAAATGTTCAAAGGAATGCAAATCAAAAATATATTGAGATTTCATCTCCCTTAAGTCATAATGGCTGTCATCAAGAAAAAAATATCTGTGAGGATGTAGATCCTTTGCATATATGCCAATTATTGAAGGATATACATTTGCAGCCATTATAGACATCAGTATAACAGTTTCTTAGTAAACTGAATGTGAGCTACCATATGATCTAGGTGTACCACCCATAAGTATATACCCAATGGAACTTTTGTCAATGTAACACAGGGTTTTTTTTTCAAATCCTTATGCATTGTGGCACTCTCCATAATAGCCAAGATATAAAAACTTCCTATATATTCATCAAAAGATGACTGGATAAAGAGTGCATTGACATAGTGGAATATCTATTACTCATGAATGAAGATGAAATTAATTAATATATTGGAAGGAAATAGGTACAACTGGAACAATCTTTTAATTTGTATTCTAATTTTTAAAAATTAAGCAGAGAAAATGATGCCAATGGGAGGTAGATCTCTGAGTTCAAGAGCAGCCTTGTCTACAGAGTTCAAGGACAGCCATGCCTATGCCCAAAAGAAACCCTATCTTGAAAAACCAAACCAAAAAAAGTGTTTTAAAAGCTACAAGAACTCTTAAGTAACTTCAATAACTTGGACACAAAGTCAAGACAAAAACTCATACAATCAAAAACAAAACAAAACCAAAACAAAACCAAAATGTAGAAGTGAAAATGATACCTGAGAGTAATACTTTATGAAATGGATAAAGTTAGAGGTGAGGGGGAAAAAAAGGAAATAAATCAGGATTCTGGAAGGAATAATATGGTAATAAGTTATCTTTGGTTTGAAATCAGAAAGCTGAAGCTTTTAAAATAACAGCAGATTATTGGAGGAAAATGAATGGATTGTATGATAGGAACTGGGTATAATCAAGGTATATTATACTCATGTGTGGAAATGTCATTATGAAACTCAGTATTCAATTTGCATATCTTATTAAAATAAATTTTAAAACATTATATTTTAAGTATCAAACTGTAAATATCACCTGTAAATTTCATGTGTTGTGGAACATTAAAAAATATGTTCACTGTTTTTCTGTAAATTGAAATTGAGGTCCACTTACTTCTCAGAGCATACAAAGAATATTAGTATTTTAGTGATCAGTTAATGTTCAATAAAAGGTTTTTTATGATCTGTGATTTTACATTATTTTATTATACTTTGCTATAATCATTGGTGCTTGTGGTGGTTTGAAAAGGAATGGCACAAACTACTCATGTATCTGAAATTTGGTCATAGAGAGTGGCACTTTTAAGAGGAATACCCTTATTGGAGTAGGTGTGGACTTGTGGAGAAAGTATGTCACTGTGAAGGCAGGCTTTGAGGACTCTGAAGATCAATCTTTGCCCAGTGTGACACTCAGGTTCCATCTCCTGCCTGCTGGTGAAGATGTAGAATGCTCAGCCTCTTCAGCATCATGTCTGCTTGTGTGCTGCCATGCTTCCCTCCATGACAACAATGAACTAAACTACTGAACGATAAGCCGGCTGCGATTATATGTTTTCTTTTATAAGAGTTACCATGTCATGTTATCTCTTCATAGCAATGGAAACCCTAACTACGACAGTGCTTATTTGTTATTTGTTGTTAAATTTATGATTGATGAAATCCAGAAAAGACCCAGCAGACAATACTGTATCAGAGTTTCTATAGAAGTACATACATGTCAAAGCAGATGCTGAGACTCACAGCCAAACTTTGAGGTAGAGTGCAGGGAGTCTTATGGAAGACCTGAGGCATAGAAGGACCTGGAGGGGATAGGAGGTCCAAGGAGACCAATGGAGCCAATGCATCCATGTACAGAGTAGGGGTTGGGGGTGCTGCACCAACCAAAGACCATGCATGGTAAGGACCTAGACCCACTGCTTAGATGGAGTCAATAAGCAGCACAGTCTCCTTGTGAGTCTCATAATACTGGGAGTAGGGGCTACCTCTGACATGGATTCTGGTGCCTTCTCCTTGATCTCTTCCCCATGCCAGGGCAGACTTGTCAGGCCACAGAGAAAGAGGATGCAGATAGATAGTCCAGATGAGAATTGATAGGCTAAAGTCTGGTGATAGGGGAGGAGGTCTCCTGTTTCTGAGGACTAGGGGAGGAGTTGGAATGATGGAGGGAGGTTGAGACTGGGAGGAAGTGAGGGAAGGGCTAAAATCTGTATGTAAAGTGAACAAATTAAAAATTTAAAAATTTTAAAATAAAAGAAGTACATACACCTTTTGCCAGAGGCCAGCATTAGAAATCCCTTAAGAAATTATATGATATTTCTCTGTTGAGAAGTCTCTTTTTAGTTCTGAGCCCCATTGTTTAATTGGGTTATTTTGGTTTGATGATGTTTAGTTTTTTATCCTCTTTATATAATTTGGATATTAGCCCTTTCTCAGATGTAGGGTTGGCGAAGATCTTTTCCCAGACTGTAGGCTTCACTTTGTTTTGTTGACAATATCTTCTGCCTTACAGAAGCTTCTCAGCCTCATGAGCTCCCATATATTAATTTTTGACCTTAGAGCCTAGAGTATTGGTGTTCTGTTCCGGAAGTTGTGTCCTGTGCCAATGAGTTCAAGGATCTTTCCCGCTTTTTCTTCAAACAGATTTAGTGTCTGTGGTTTTATGTTGAGCTCTTAATCCACTTAGACTTGAGTTTTGTGTATGGTGATAAATATGGGTCTACTTAAACCCTACAAGAAGATCATCAAGACTGACAGATCTGAACCCAGGGGGGTCTGCTCAAACTACTGTACCAACCAACATACAGTAAACCTAAACTCCCTATTCAGATCTAGCCAATGAACAACACATCCTCCACAGTTGTTTGGAGAGTAAGGAGTGACTCTGACATGAACTAGGGTGCCCTTTATTTTACCACTTCCCCTTGGTGGGAAGGCCTGGTGGCACTCAGAGGAAATGATTTTAACCCCTAACCAACTAAACTTGATTGTAAGACTAACTTATCTGGTATTTAACACTCATCAAAGACTTGAGAAGGACTGTAACTTAAATGCCTGGGTAACCAGAAGTTTAGCCTATTAGCCTAGTGAGAGAATTTACTGCCTGAACAGTCACCAAACACTCTGTGTAATGTTGGAGCATCATCTACAGCCTTCGAAACCAGTATCTCTGCCAGACATATTTGCCAGGCAGGAGCTATTGAGGACTTTCTTACACTGTCTTGTCAGAGCTCAGCCATCAACACTGCCTGCATCTAAGCTTGATATTTTTTATTAACTAAACATTTTTATTTTATATATACATTTGTATTACTGCACATATATACAATAAACTACCTATACCAAGAAGAACCATGACACAATCAGGAATTATACAAATGTTACATTCTTAGTGTTTTGATTATTTGTATTTGACAACCTTGAAAACATCTTTCCTATCTTGCTGCATCTAAAATTCTGAATGTAACTCAATCTCTATCACATCTTGCCATTATCAACTTAAAACATTTATCTAGATCTAAAAACATCTTAACCCCTACACAACTAAGCTTCATTGTAAAACTACGCTGCCTGGTCTACTCCACCAGAGACTTCAGAAGGAATAAAGTTATTATCGGAGTATGCTGAGAGTACAGGTTAGTAGCTTTCCAAATGAGAAGATGATAGAGAAAGTTTGCTACCTAAATAGTCACCCAAAACTCTCTATAATGTTGGAGCATCTTCTTTAGCCTTCTGTACAAATATATCTGACAGACATATTTCTGAGGCAGTAACTACTTAAGACTTGCTTACCCTGTCTTGGCAGAGTTTGGCTATTGATTCTGCCTGCATCCAAGCTTGTCTTTTTTTTTTTTTTTTTTTTTTTTTAAGGCAGAAGACATTTTTCTCAGTGGTTTGTTTGCTACATTTGAAACCATTTCCACAGGATGTTCTTTGATGCTAATCATCTGCTTTGATGTAGGCTGCGTGTTGCCAGGAGTTAACCTGAAGGGCCTGGACAGAAGTCAAGTCATGCAAACATAAGAGACCACAGATGCCAACCCAGACTATTATACCCAGCAAAACTTTCAGTAACTGTAGTTGATGAAACAAGGAAACTAATAGACATCATGAATCAAATGTATTTTCTTCAGTAAATATTGGTGCTTATTCTGTCTTCAAAATAGAGCACTATTCAACCCATTAAACTACAGGAATATTTGGACTTTATGCTAAGTAAAAAAAAATCTACATCAAACTCAAATATTACAGTGTTTTCCTGGTAAATACTCTTAATTTAAGAAAGATTAGAGCCAAATGGTTGTCAGGACCTGTGTGAAATAATGACTAAAGAGTTCAAATTAGGGACTGTCTTTCCAGTGAAGAGAATGTTCTCCATCTTCATTATGTTGAGAATTTCCATACAGGTGCTGAAATCATATGAAAATGAGAGGAGGGTGGAGGTAGTCACCTGATAAGTGTCTAGAATTATTTCAATAACAACATACCATTATTATCAATAACCTAAATTTTATGCTATCCTGGAGTCCTTTAAGATGTAACAATTGGGGGAAGGTGGAAGAAGGGAATTAAAGTTGTTGTTTTTTAAAGTTCCTTGTCAAGTCCTAAATTATTTCAAAATAGAAGTTTAATATCAATTGTGCCCTTTTAATTATTTCTCCATCGTTCAATAGCTTTCCTATGACCTAAGCACAAATTGCAATGGTGAGACAGTAAGATCACATGTTCTCACTCTAGCTCCACTTGTCTTACAGCCACCTAATAGCTGTTTTGGTAGACTAAAATCCATCTCCTGAATACCACAAGCGTGGTTTCCTCAATATGAAATTCTAGTTTGTATACATAGTAGTTTATTAACTTCATAAAACTCTAACAAAATTAGCTTAAAATTAAAAAATCGGTCCCAGAAGTAATTGTAAAAAAATGGTTTAGACTATCTTAACTTTTCTGTTTAATATTTGCTTATATATATTGTCCATGTAATTGCCTGTATTGATGTGCTGCAAAGAGCAAGTGTTTGGTGAATGTCTGGGAATAAAAATGACCTAAATCCAGGATACTCACAGACCATCAATTTACAAATTAAGTGGAAAGGGTACTATGAATATAAGAGAAGATGCAAAACTTTAAATGATTATTTATTGGAACTAAACTTGTGGTTTCATATGAGTGTATGGGGGCTTTATATGTGTAGGGACTACTCCAGGCCACAGGGAAGGTTTGTCAAGCACTGAGATGTGAGTCACACTGGAAGTCATAGATTTGGCACAAAAAAAATGACAGTTCTTGTTTATTACTTCTGGTTAAGGCAGTTTCAATTTTAAGAATCCACAAAAAAAAAAAAAAAAAGACATTAGCATGAGTCAGTAAGGAGACTCAGTATCAAACCTGTATGTGTGCTGTTGAAAAAAAACCTTATAATATATGTTTCATGTTGAACCCCTCCTCAACCTTAGTGAAGAAGAGCAAGATTCTGTCTGTAGAAACCAGATAAATCAGTCTCATGCTGATTTCAGATTCCCATCTATCTATTACCTGTTGACCCCATGTTGAAGATCTGGAGTTATCATGCTTCTCTGACCACTAACATTCTATGATGTCTCTCCAACTCACTTATTTTCTCATATTACAGGGAAATAATCCCAAACCTGACTCCCATGCTTCAGAGAAACTCCAGAAAATCATGTGTACTAGTCCTTGACCTCTGCTCCTTGGTAATTAATAAACTGCTTTCTCTGCCATATTCCTAACTTTATATCAACACTTAACTTCAAGAAAGATTTTGTACAAGACAGCAGGCATGGAGAGGCAGGAGCTAAGTATAAATAGGTTTTTCGAAACAATAAGAGACTGGACTATGGTTTAAAAAAAATGGTCCCCACAGGCTCACATATTCAAATATTTGGCACAAATTGGTAGAACTCTTTCAGAAACATTAAGAGGTGTGACCTTGTTGGAGAAGCTCTATACCTTGGGGTGGACTTTGTGTTGTTTTCTCTTTTCTTTTTAACAATATTTATTTATTGAGAAAACAAAATGTTGCAGCTGCCTGCTTACACTCACTGTAGAACTCTGAGTACCAAGGTTTTTGGGAGACCCATAGAGGCCCTGAAAGTGTAACTAAGTGGTGAAAAGGAGTCTGCAGAATCTGCAATAGCCCTGGAACAACTAAAAAAATAAGTCTTATAGAAGTATGCTTTTTTGAAAAGGGGGAGTATGGGCTATTGGATCCCTTTCCCCTAGCTGGGCTGCCCAGTTAGGGCCCAGTGGGAAAGGATGAGCTCACTCCTACTGCGACTTGAGTTGTCAGGGTCGGGTAGTACGTATGGAGGCCTCCCTTTCCTGAGAAGAAAGAGTGCAGAGAATAGAGGAAATGGGTGCCTTAGGTTAACACTGAGAAGAGAGGAGGCAGGGGCCTAGGATCACACTGAACAGAGACAAAAGGAACAAATAAGTATAAACAAAATTAGACTCATGAAATTGAAAAGAAAGACAGCAGAACAGAGCCCTGAGTCTCTCTCTCTCTCCCTCTCCCCCCCTCTCTCTCCCACTCGCCCCGTGTGTGTGTGTGTGTGTGTGTGTGTGTGTGTGTGTGTGTGTGATCTATTCCTTTGTATCCTGTCCCAACTAGTAGCCTACAAGCACATGGGGCTGCACAAAAAGATGTAAAGATATGTGGTAGCCTAGAACATCTGCAGACACAGGTCATCATAGAATAGGTGGACTCTAGAACTGCTAGAAATTTCCCAACAGGGAACTGCTGTGGCTGCAGAGCACAACATTCTATCCCTGTGACCAAGCGTCTGCAGCCCATGCCCCTTGCCCTGCTGGGAGGCTCTCAGGATACGAACACAAAAATCCAACCTAAGACTGTAAGGTAACCCAGATTCAGAAAGACACACATGGTATGTACTTACTTAGAAGCAGATATTATCCATATATTACAGGATAGCTATACTACTAATCATGGACCCAAAGAAGCTAAGTAACAAGGAGGGCCCAAGGGAGATTCTCCCTGAGTCTCAGTCAAGTCAGATGGGGAAATAGATAAGAAGGTCGAAGGGGAAGTAGACAGGAAACTGGATAGGAGAGGCTGTGCAGAGGCAAAAGTGTGTGTGTGTGTGTGTGTGTGTGTGTGTGTGTGTGTGATCAGACATGGAGAGAGCAAGGAAAGGAAGTTAGAGCCTGGAAAGAAAAAGGAAACTGAAGGCAGGACATCACTGAAATAAGCTGGAGACTTGCAACAGGTTAGGCTACAAGAAGGATGTAGGGATGTCTCTTGATGGGTCTCCTAGTAGCAGGTAACATGAGACTTGAGGAGGCCACCTTCTTGTGAGGCAGGACATATAGTTGTGGAAGGGGGGCACCAATCCACCTACAAAACATTCTAACTGAAATTTGCCCTGCGTGCAAGATGTGCAGAGCTAGAGATAGAGACTGAGGGAATGACCAACCAATGCCTGGCCCAACCTGAGATCCAGCCCATGAGTGGAAGCCAATCCCTGAAACTATTAATGACACTCTGCTGTTTATAGACAGGAGCCTAATCTAACATTTCTCTGAAAGCCTCCCCTACCCTCCACCACAGTTGGCCAAATCAGATGCTGAATCTCACAGCTGAGCATTAGGCAGAGATCAGGGAGTCCTATGGGAGGGATGGGGATCGGAGAGAATGAGGGAGGAGGATGCAATCTGCATGTGAAGAATTAAACGCAGAAAAAGCATATAACTTATAATGCTAATCTCACTATATGGGAATAGCTCTGAGACTGTCTGAGACATGACTGTCTAGGCATAGACAATGTTTCTTGTTGGCTACAGAACCCCTATGAATGATTATTCGATGCCATTCTTAGTATGGCAGAATGAAGATTTACAGATGTCTTTTTTTCTGCTCATACAAAGAGCAGAAAACCAGGCTTAATTGTTTGGTGAATCACAAACACCTTATACATTTATAATTTTAGGAATTTTTAATGCTTGGGAAAAATTATAGGGTTTGAGAACATTGGATCAGTCCTGACGGGATTCATTCCTGTCAGCATGCTGGACAATGACATCCTGCATCCTTCATGTTCCAACACCAAGTGCTTCAGTTGCTGTTCCTCAATAGAACAAGAAACTCCAAGTGCACCTTTGAAGAAAACTTCCAATCCCAATTGGTCCAACATTTCACTTGTCCCACACAGGACTCTAATTATGTCTGGAACTTCTCAACATTTAGAACTGGACCACAATGCTATTCCTAGCTTGTTTAACCAATTCCCCAATTTTATTTAGGCCTCTACAAAGGTATTATTCTCTTGTGCCAAAGGACCAAATGCTATTCTGCCCTTTCTCTCCTATTATATTCCATATGTCTGTTTTTATGTTTAGGTCTTTGATCCACTTTGACTTTTGTTTTGTTCAGGGTGATAAATATGGACCTATTGCCCTCTTATAGATGCCCATATCCACTTTGACCAGCACCATTTTTGAAGATGTTTCTTCTTATCTAGTGGGTATTTCTGGATTCTTTATTTAAAAAAACATGTGTTCATAGGTGTAGTGAATGTAAGTAAGGTTTTGTTTTGATCCCAAGGTTGGGATGTAAAACAGATTTATGTGAGGGTGTGCAGTGTTTTTCCACTGGAAACAGACTTGTGAGAGAACAGGTGATGTATGTCCTCTGGAAGAGTAATTGCCTCTTGTGGGTGCATGGTCTTTGCCAACTGATTACCACCCTACTACGGACTTCGAGAGTATATGGGCCCAAAACAAGAAGCTGGGATTTTTGGTCTTGCCATCATTTCTTATTGCTTGGCTTTTCATCATTCCCCTTCAAGATGTTCCTAGAGAGAAGGGTTCCAGTGAACACAAGATTCCAGCTACCTCTCTGGGTTCTAGCAGCTACTTTGTGTTCTGATGGCTGTGTTTGCAGTCACCTATACTGAATTGCTTTCTGTTTGATGGGGATCCTGGAATCCTGCCAACTATGCCAATGGAATCAACACAAGAACTGAGTCTGAAAAGGTCTACTCCTGTTTCTGTTAAGCTTCTAGCACAGGTGGGTTGGAAGGGAGGTATAAGTATTAAAGAACCCCAAATAAAGTAGGTTTGAAAAAGTTCAAGACCTACACCTAGGTATGTAGGTTTATGTCTGGTTTCTCAGTTTGATTACATTGATCAACCTGTCTGTTTTATTGCCAGTACATTCAGGAATTATTAGTAGAGCTTCCTAGTACAACTTCAAATCAGCAATAATCATACCTCTAGTAGTTCTTTATTTATTCAAGATTGTTTTAGTAATTCTGGATTTTTGTGTTTCATATGAAGTTGAGAATTGTCCTTTCAAAAGCTGTAAAGAATTGTGTTGAAATTTTGATGGTGACTATGTTCAATTTGTATTATGTTATTGAAAGGACTTTTTTTCTGGTCAAACCTATTTGGTGTTCTGTATTCTTCTTGTATATATATCCTTCTTTTGGTTGGGAAATTTCTCTTTTATGATATTACTGAAAATAGTTTTGAGACCTCTTAGCTGGGCCTTCCTCTATTGCTATTATGCTTAAATTTGGTCTTTTCAACGTGCTTTAGATTTCCTGGATGTTTTGTGTCAAGTGTTTTTAGATTTAACATTTTTTGAACAGTGTATCCATTTTGCCTATTGTATCTTCAATGCCAAAGATTATTTCTTCCATATCTTATATTTACTTTTCTAGTTCCTGTTCACATTCTTAAATCTGTATTTCCAGAATGTCCCCAGTTTGTGTTTTCTTTATTGCTTTTAATTCCATTTATAAATCTTATCCACTTTTATTTGCTTCCTTCAGCTGCTTTTTTTTTCTTGCCTTCTTTAAGGAATTTATTCCTCTTTCTCCCTTGTTTATGTGCATTTTCCAATATTTCTTTTAGAAATTTATTCATTCATTTCTTCTTTGAAAGCCTATATTATACTCATATACTTGTTTTTCAGAGTTTTTTCCTTGTGCTTCTAGTATGATGGAATATTTAGGGTCTGCTGTGGTAGACTAGTTGGACTCTGGTGGCAATATATTGGTTTGGCTATTGTAATGTTCTTATGTTGGCATCTGAGCATCTGAATTTGGGTGATTATAGGTGTAGGTGCTGGTTTACGGGTTTGTCTTTGTTTCACGGGTGTTTTATTCGTTGATTTCTGTGCCCTGTTGTGATTTTCAGCGAGTGTGAATGCTATATTGCCTGTTCTATTGAGCTGCTCAGCTGGTGTGCTTGCTGGTGTTATAGATTAGGAAAGGGAAAGCCAGGGGAAGAGTGTCTTTTGCAGTACTGAGGAGGACTCTGAGCATTGTTTCTCAGGAAAATGAGAATGGAGAAGGGCTCCCCAAACAATTTATCTCGTCATATGGTAAGTGTGGCCTGTGATTGAGCAAGAAATATAAGACACCTGAGTTGTGAGATGTGGCACAGAGATATGGGGGCAGGGAAGGAAGGCAACAATGGGTGGGGTGGGGTGGTCTGTATGATCTATAGGAGGCAAGGGCAGGGAAAAGGGGAGGCTGCAGCTGGCATCTTGTTGCAGTGCTAAAGGGAACACTGAGGATTGTGTCTGGGGGATCAGGGAGACCAGAGAAGGTCTGAGAATAGCCTAAATGGTATTGGCTTGGCAGGCTTGGCTTGTTGGCCTTTAAGGTTTCAAAAGCACTTATCATTCACAGTTAGGTCTCTCTCACATGCACTCTCACTCTTTTTTTCTCCCTCCTACTTGTGTGTGAAAATGAATCTCTCAGCTATTGCATCAGCACCATGCTAGCTGACTTTCTGTCATACTGTCTGCCATGATGCCATTGACTCTAGCCCTCTGAAACTATAAGTGAATTTAAGTGCTTCCTTGTATAAATTGTCTTGGTCGTGGTTTCTTATCACAGCAATAGAAAAGTAACTAAGACAGAAGGCACCAAATCTCCAAGCTATTCTATTATAACCAGCTCTATGACATGTGAAATTAAAATAAAAGAGAATATGTTGCTCTGATACAGTACACAGTACACACACACACACACACACACACACACACACACACACACACACACACGGCATGGGGAGGGAGACCAAGATAGAATGACAGAGAAAGATCTTTTATTTATTCAAAAGAAGGGATAATTGCTGGGTTCCACAACAGCAGAAAACTTTAAAATACCAAAGCCAACTCCACAGAAAATCTCTATTTGTAGTTTTCCAGGAAAGAAGAACCAGAAATTTCTATTCTAGGAATAGGGAGAAGATCTTGTGCTAGAGTCTAACTTTTCTATAAATAACTAACTTCAATTCTCTTCTACTTATAAGTGAAAGCTGGAAATAGCAACAAACAATCTTGGATTTAGACTCTAGAAATATCAACCGTGCCGTGCACGCTGCAGTACAAGCTATTGGAGCCCGTTCTGCTTTTGGGCAAGGAGCGGTTTGCTGGTGTGGATATCCGTGTCCGCGTGAAGGGTGGTGGTCACGTGGCCCAAATTTATGCTATCCAGCAGTCCATCTCCAAAGCCCTGGTGGCTTGTTACCAGAAATATGTGGACGAAGCCTCTAAGGAGATCAAAGACATCCTCATCCAGAGTGACCGGACCTTGCTTGTAGCAGACCTCTGTTGCTGCGAGTCCAAAAAGTTCGGAGGTCCTGGGGCCCGTGCTCGGTATCAGAAATCCTACCTATAAACCCATCTCAAGGATCAGGGTTACCTTTGTAATAAACATCCTAGGATTAAAAAATAAATAAAAATAAAAATATCATTCTTAACTATGGTTATACTTGTGTTATGTTCTTCATTTCAAAAGGGCACTTATAGAAGGATATCTACTAAAAATCACAGATAGAAAATTGGGCATCTCCTTTTCCATATAAAGGTACTTTTAATATACCCATTTATGTGATTATTGTTATATCTCCATAACAAAATGTGGCTTAAGACTTAAAACATGGTATCTGAGGAAACTAGAAAGGTATGCCTTGGATGCCACCTGACTGCAACACATTTCTGCATCTTCTTTATCATTTAGCTCTATGATTCAGTTCTTTCATATAACTTGCAAAGATAACAATTACTTATTTTCAAAAATAAGTATGGCATGTGCAATTGTGAAATCATTAAATAAAATATAAATGAGATAAACAGCGTTTTGTAGTTGCAGTAATAATCACGTATAGTAAATAATTTCTAATTTCACTGCTTTATGAGCTTATTTCTCAACTCTTTGGGTTGGCAGTAATGCTATTCTGATTGATGGAGTTTGGCTCTTGGTTTTATATATATGCTCACAGATGCTCAACATGTTTCCTCATTCTGTGACCCGCAGCTACCCAGGGTATGTTCCTACAGCAGATGGCAGGAGCATAAGAGGAAAAGACAAACCATATAAACAGTCTGAATGGTTCTGCAGCATTGTCTGCTGGCACACCATAGGACAAATCAAGTCACATGACCAAGCCATTCACTGGGAATAAGTTAAGCACTCAATAAACTCTTCTGCAGGGTATAAGAAAAGTACTTAGAATGGAGTTTTGTTGCAAATTAATTATTACTAGATAAAATAAAAAAGGAATTCAGAACAATAACTCAGTGTACTATAAAACTGTACTTACTGGGTAAAACAATAGAGCCAGCAATAAAAATTTTCAGTTTATGATTGTAATTTACACTTTGGAAGACCAAATAAGAATTTAGAGGCTGTGATTTAGGGGATATTTTTGGTATTTGGTATAATATTCTTATTGGCTCTTTGGCTCTGTATCATATTTGAAAGACACAAGTTTCCTAGTAATTACTTGGCTTCTGACTACTTTGATACTTCCTTTCTGGTATTTTCTTCTTATACCCCTGGACCCAGCTATTCCTACTCCTGCTGCCATATAGCTTGCAGCATGGGCTGATTATACTTCCAGTGTTATTTCTGCAGCACAGAGCAATCTGTGGCCCATAGGAGGTGACCAGCAGTAAATGATCATTAATACAGGGAATGGAGAATTGCTACTATGGCAAAAACTTAGTCAAACTCTTCCCTTCATTACTTCCTTACTGAAAGAAAACAATTTCAGGATATTGAAGGAGAACAGCAAGAAACAAAGAAAACAAAACAAAACAAAAAACCAAAATTTAAAAATTATGTATTTTTTTGGTCCCATGTAGATAAATCTGCCAAAGAAGTGTATATGACTAGTATTAGGGGAGGTTTTCAATGGTATTTTACAAGAACTTCATCCTCTTTTTAAAAAAATATAAGGAAACACTTTCATTATTATATCTTTCTGGGACATAGATATACTATTTTCCAACCAATAGTTTTTATGTCATGAATCTGTGTTAGAGATGGTGAAAATAAAAAATACAGAAGCAAGCCTAGGTGCCAAATGATCCTAGGAGTTGGAGCCTGAAATATTAGGTCTGCCTCTGCTCAAGATAAAAATTAGCTCTTAATTTTGCATAAGCTAATATTTTTGGTGGGGAGATCCTCTTACTCATAGCTGAGAACAACAGCCTTTTAGGCATCCAATAGATCATAGGTGGATCTGATTTCAAACATAGAGACAGAACTGGATTTTCCCTGTAAAAGCAGCAGAGAATGATAAAGAATGAAGGTAAAGATGATTCCTTATCCATGACAGAACAGGACTCTTCAACACCCAAAGCCATGTCTAGAATTTCTGTGAATATATTTTTATTTCTGTCTTATGATTTGCTCTATGTTGCACATGACAAAGCACTAGACTGACAGCCGGTGTGGAGAGATACACCAGTATGATCTTATGAACTCTCTATTAATCCTTTAATATATTCAGCATTATTACCATATTATTTAATACAATATTTAGAATGAGTCAAGTGGTGATTAAATAAATTTCACCATGCTTTTCCAAATTATAATTTGTCTAATTACTAAATTCTACAGATCAGTTTCAACTTTACATGCATTGTACATATTCTCAAAGTAGTTAATCTATTTTGAGTGTATGTGTGATAGAGGGAGGAAGAGAAGAAGAGAGAGAAAAGGAGAGGGAAAGGTAAAGGAAGAGGAAAAAAAGGAATATACAAGTAGGAACATGCTACAGCCCACAGGTGCAGGTGGAATTTCCAATGGAGTTGCTTTTCTCCTTCTTACTGTTTTCTGGGAGGGCCTCTTTTTGTTTTGCTATGTGCCATGCTATCCAGTCTCAAAGGTAGGAAGGATACCATTCCTACTTTACCGTAGTTGTACTAGGATTATAGATGGGTGTTAGGGAATCCAGGCTTTTCTGTGAGTTCTAAGGAATAAACTCAAGAGATCTGGCTCATGGAGCAATCACTTTCACCCTCTGGCCCATCTTCTAGGCCCATAGAAATATAGCTTAAAATAAATTGACACAGTTAAACAAAACAAAACAAAAATATAGTATTACTAATGTCTCAACGTCAGAGAACTGAGATTTGCCGTTTCTTTGGCAATTCAATAACATGAAGAAGAGTTATTAGCCACTAAGTAAGAGAAGTACAGTTTTGTCCCAGATGTACCAGGTTTTAAACTACATTAGGCAATGATGATATTTTATATACTATGTAGCATCAAATGTTGATTGGTGTCTGCAACCCTGATGGTGGAAAGCAAGAGAATGAAGAAAGGATAGACATATAGATACAAGTACACAGAGATCAGCTAGAGTAAGCTACCTCTGAAGGAGGGCATCTACAATCAATAGAAAACTGGAACCACAAGAGTGTTTATTAGGAAGAAAGGTCAGATAGTCTCAGTAGGAAGACTCTGTTGCTGAGTATTCTCAAACTGTAAACATCTGGGAATCAGAAGTTGCGAATGATAGTCATTGCACATGCTGTTCAATTGTTTACAGACAACCACATTTGAACTCCAGAAAAGAGTTTGCTATCTGTCTTGGACCTCTTATCCAGGTAAGGCTTTGCCAATCCCATAGAGTATGAGGCGTTACTTTGACATGACTATACCCATATCTTTTTTTCCCAAGACTGGGTTTCTCTTTGTACCCTTGCCTGTCCAGGACTCACTTTGTAAGCCAGAAAGGCCTCAAACTTTTGCCTGCCTCTACCTCCCTGAGTGTTAGGATTAAAGGCATGAGCCTCCACACTTGGGTTGTTATACCCATGCAACAGTACCAATCCACTCAGGGATACCTCATGGCTTCCTTGACTTTCTAACAGAACTATGACCACAGGTTTCTTTTTAAAATATATTAATTTTACTTCCTGTTAATCCTTAGTATTTTAGAAGAAGTTAAGATATAATTATTATATTTGTGTTGAACAAAATATTTGTGAGCATTAATAAGTATTCTCTTTATGTTTTGGTAGGAATTAGGGAGAAGGAGCCAGAAGAGAGAAGGAGGAAAAAGAGGAAGGACAAAAAGGTTAAGAGAGACGAAGAATAGATCAGGGGATGTTGATAAAAAGAAAAGGCATTTGAAGGAAAGGGAGATATTTTGAAGTAAAGGGAAGCAAAAAGACAGAAGGAGAAGGCATGGGGAGAAAAGAAGAAAGGGTAAGGAAAGAAAGAAGAAAAGAAAGAAAGAAAAGAAAAGATAGAAGGAAAAAAAGAAAAGGAAGGGAAGGTGAGAAAAGAAATAAGAGAACTGGGAAATGATGGGGAAGCCACATCCTTTTCATGGAGGAAATTTCATTCACATCTCTAAAGCCCATGAGTATAAGCAGTAGGAAAGGAATCACATGCTGTCTTTGAAGGTATAACCGCCCCCTCCACACACACACTCACACATGCACGCACTGTAATGAAGCAAGATCACAACCACCAAGGAAGCTTACAAATGCATCATATAATTAATCCATAGATATATATTATTTCTTTTCATCATAAAGTGTTTTTCCACTTAGAGAAAAGACAGGGAAGTTAAAGATCTGTAAAAGGCAGTTACCTCAAGGCTCCACAATCTAATTAGGAATAAAATACACAGATGTAAACAAAGTGGCTACTGTTTGTTTCCCCATAATAATTTCTTCATCTGGAAAATATGAATTCATTATTAATTGTGTCAGGAATGGTTCCAGGTTTTTGTGATATGTAAGTAAATTAAAGAGGAAATCCTCTCCATTTCTGTGACATTATGCTTTGGAAAACGTTGCCCAACTATGAGATCAAGCACATGGGAGAGAAATTATTTTTGTTCACCTAAAATTTTTAGTCTCATTACATAGATACAGCACCAGGTGATATGGCTTCATCAATGAAATATGAGCAAAAATCATTCCTTTCATTTCTTTATTGAGATAACAGAGAAGAGTCCAGAAAGTGAAAGACAGAGTGGCATAAGCAGAGAAAAGCAGATCTCTGAGTTTATTATAAGCCTGGCTTACCTAGCAAGTTCCAGGCAGACCAGAGTTACAGAGTGAGACACTGACTCTAAAATTTACAAACAACAAAACCAAACAATGACAACCAAACAAGGGCTGAGGGAATGGTTTAGCAGCTAATAACATGTATTATTCTGCCAGAAGACTCAGGTATAGTTCCCACTACCCACATGCCTGCCTACAACCATCCACAAGCACACATCTGGTGCATATACACACATAAAGGCAAAAAAGCCTCATGCGTCTAAAAGATAAGATGTAGCAATCTTTAAAAAAGAAGCAAAGAACCCTGAAGTGTGCATATAACATGTATAATTTCTCACCACTGCTCTTCTCATGCTTAAACAAAATGTAAGAAGTAGAGTTCAGGATCTGGAAAGTGTCAAGGGGATAAATATGATTAAAAACATTGTACGGAACTATCGAGTTGATAATAAAACTTTAAAAGAAAAAATTTCCTCCTGTATACCAAAAAAAAATGTGATATGAATTATTTCCCTCCTACTCTACTCTTCCTTCGTGTTGACAAAATGTTATTATGTACTTCAGCCTGGCTTCAGACTTAAAATTCACCCCCTAAGAAAATGCAGGAAGCAGGGAGCCCACTATAAGTCACATGGATAAGAAACATGATAAATAATAACGAAAGAAAAACCTGTTATAAAAACCCGCTGAGAATTTCAGGAAATGCTGCTGCCACAGTGCAGCACAGACTCTGCTGACAAATGGAGAGACAGCATACCTATTATCTGCTCTCAGAAGGTGGCTTGACAACTAACTGTTCAAACAATTGCCTGAATCATATAATTGCTGGAGACAAAGTTTTCCGTGAGATTAAAGAATGGAAAATATGCCTTTGATTTGAAAAATGGACTTCAGAGGGATGGTGACATGTCGCATGGTATTATGAGGAAGATGACATAGTCTTAGCCTTATACAGTATTGGATATGCTGTCTAGATCTATGTAGTATCTGGGAAAAGTTGATCTTGCTAAGCCAAATTTCTTTATCTTCCTGTCAACTCCTCAAAGTACATTGTGAGTGTTAAATAGAAAATCACTAGCATTTTGTTCATTCAGTGCCAATCACAGTCAGAAACAAGTAGCTATCTATAGGATATATATATATATATGTATATGTATGTGTGTGTGCATGTGTGTGTGTATAGCGATAATATTTGCATGTTTTAATATAAGAGTGGAAATGTGAGGTACTTGCCTGGTAATGAGTATGGATATCTTATCTATAGCAGGTAACATAAAACTCAGTAATTATACTTTACACTTACATTTTATTTTTCAGTCTAAAATACCTTATACTATTTATTTTTTCAGATAAAATCCCTTAGAGACTCTTTTTCTGGCTGTTAGCTGTTTTCTGGCATGATTCCATGGGCTTGGAAGCATTTGATTAATCACACAGTTAGACACAAGAAGGCACAGCCTTTACTGATAAGTCCTACTGTTTCCATGGTTATAGTTTTCTTATACAATACTCTCCATGGCTGATGATCCTCTGATGCATTTCTGCCACAGACCATACAAATTGCAAAGTTGAGAGGTAAATTAAATTAATGCATAACACATAGCAAAATGAATATGGCTTGCCCTTTTTTTATTAGTTGTCTCTATAATTCATACTGACAGTCATACAGAAAATGATAGATAGAAGATAGGTATATTACATATCTATATCATAGGTTAATATGATAGATTGATAGATACATGGATATAAATAATAGATGATAATATACAGAGATAATGATAGAAAAATATGTAATAGACGAATAGATGGTAGATATATAGATTTGATAGATAAAAAGATAGTATAAGATAGATGATTTTTAGAAACCACTCATGAAGGATGCATAAATAGTATTCCTGAGCACATCAGTTCTTCCAGGATCCTTGTATAAGATAATTACACAAACTCTTTTGACTCTGCTGGGCAGGTAGGTCACACTTCTTCATGAAAGCTTTTATACTTGTTGATTGTTCTTATACATGCGACACATACTTTTAGGTATAAAATGGAGAATGGAAAAGTTTCTTTGATTCTCTCAATGAGAGCAACTTAAGATCTACCTGTCTGGGGACAACAGTTTCACATTGTAAGTGTAGAGCATCTTCAATAAACCAATACTGTAAATAAGCTAAGACAAAGTAAATATGATTTTGGTAAGTAAGAGAAGTATCATATGAGACAGCTAAGGTAGCCATCAATTACATGTTGGAAACTTGATTCGGTGGGATGCTAAAGTAGAAGGCCCTTTGTTTCCCATTATCTCCTCCTATTTCCAGATACCACTTTTTTTTTTTTTTACTCAAAATTAAACGCATCATCACCTTTGGTGTATAACCTTTCTTGAGAATTCTTCTCACTTCCTTTATATCATTTCCGCTCCTCCCCTTTCCCCCTTCAGTGGAGATGGCTAGTTGAGGCTCCACAAACCTCCATTGCCAGGAGTCTTAGCTAGGGTCACCTTCATAGATTCCTGAGAGACTCCACTGTTCTAAGTTTTTGCTGTCCCAGAGATGGCCCACATCTAGTTTCCTCTTCCACTTCTCTCTCCATCTGTCCTTCCCTTTCCTCATCCCTCATGCTCCCATCCCCACTTCCTCCCCTATCCAGCCCCTCCTCTCCAACATCCCCTGGTATCTTATCTATTTCCTCTTCTTGCTGAGATTCAAGCATCCTCACATGGACCCATCTTTTTACATAGCTTCTTTAGGTTTGTGACTTATAGTGTGGGTATCCTTACTTTATGAGTAATATCCACTTATAAGTGAATAAATACCATGTTTATCTTTCTGGGTCTAGGTTAACTAACTCAGAATTATCTTTTCTAGTTATGTTCATTTGGCTGCAAATTTCATGATATTGTTTTTAATAGCTGAGTAACCCTCCATTGTGTAAATGTACCACATTTTCTTTATCTGTTCTTTGGCTGGCAAACATCGAGTTTTCACGTTTCTGGATATTATGAATAAAAATGCTCTGAACATAGGTGAGTGAATGTCCTTATGATATGGTATAGCATCCTTTGAGTATATGCTCAGGAATGGTATAGGTGGGGTTTTAGGCAGATCAGTTCTCAATTTTCTGAGAAAACACCAAATGTATTTCCAAAATGGCTGTACAAGTTTGTCTTCCCACTAGCAATGGAAGAGTGTTCCCCTTACTCAACATCCTCACCAGTGTGTGCTATCACTTGACTTTCTGATCTTAACTATTCTGATGGGTGTATGATGGCATCATGGAGTTGTTTTGATTTGTATTTCTCTAATGACTAATGATGATGAACATTTCTTTAAGAACTTCTCGGTCAGTAGACATTCCCCTGTGGAGAATTCCCGGGTAGTTCCACATTTAAGTTCAGTTATTTGGCTTGTTAGTGTCTAGTTTTCTGAGTTCTTTATATATTTTGGATGTAAGTTCTCTGTCAGATACGGGGGGTTGGTAAAACTGTTTTTCCATTTTGTAGTCTGCTATTTGGTCTTATTTACTGTGTCCTTTGCCTTATAGAAGAATTTTAGTTTCATGAGGTCACATTTATTAATTGTTGACCTTAGATCTTGAGCTGCTGGTGTCCTTTTCAGGTATTTGTCCCCTATGCCCACACATTCAAGGCTATTCTTCAATTTCTCTTCTATCAGATTTTGTGCATCCTGTTCGTTGTTGAGGTTTTTGTTCCATTTGTACTTTAGTTTTGTGCAGCATAATAAATATGGAACTACTTACATTCTTCTACATATAGACATCAAGTTGGATGTACACCATTTGTTGAAGATGTTTTCCAATTCCATTATATAGTTTTGGGTTCTTTATAAAAAATCAAGTGTCTAGAGATGTATTGATTTACTATGGTTTCATTTATCAGCCTGTCTGCTCTTATGCCAGTACAATACCTTTTTATTACTATTGTTCTGTAATACAGCTTGAAATCAGGGATGGTGATACCCCAGAAGTTCTTTTCTTGTGGCAGATTTTTTTTTAGCTATTCTGGGTTTTTTGTCTGTCCACATGAAGTTGAATCTTGTTCTTTCAAGGTATGTAAAGAATTCAGTGAGAATTTTCATGGGAATTGTGTTGAATCTGTAGACTGCTTTTGGTAGGTGGCCACTTTTACTATGTTAATTTTCCTGATCCATGATCATGGGAGATCTTTCTATCTTCTGATCTTTTCTTTAGTTATTTTCTTTAAAGATTTGAAGTTATCATACAGGCTGTTCACATGCTTGGGTAGTATTACATCAAGATATTTTATATTATTTTTGGCTATTGTGAAGAATGTTGTTTCCCTAATTTTTTATTTCTCTGTTTATCATTTCTATACAGGAGGGCTACTGTTTTTTTTTTTTTATTTAATTTTGTATCCAGTCTCTTTTCTGAAGGTGTTAATAAGCTTACAGAATTTTTCGGGTCCCTTATATATACTATCTTATCAGTTGTTAATAATGATACTATAACTTCATCCATTTCAATTTGTATCCTCTTGATCTCCTGTCATTGTCTTACTGCTCTGGCTAAAATTTCAAGTAATATATTGAATAGATATGGAGAGAGTAGACAGCCTACGTTTTCTATGATTTAGTTACTCTGGTGTGAAATTATTTATTTCCTGTGTTTTCATAGGTGTAGTTAACTTTATTGGTTTGAATATTTTCTTCTAGTGTCTTATGTAGTACATTAATTGTGAATATATATCATTTAAATTTGGTTTTGCCATGGGATAACTTGTTTTCTCCATCTCTTGCTGATTGAAAGTTTTGCTGGGTATAGTACTCTAAGTTAGCATCTGTGGTTTCTTAGAGACTGCAAGATATATTCCCAGACCCACCTGGCTTTGAGAGTCTTTGTTGAGAAGTCAGTTGTAATTCTAATAGGTCTGATTTTATATGTTACTTGTCCTTTTACTCCTGCAGCTTTTAATATTCTTTATTTGTTCTGTAAATGTAGTGTTTTGATCATTATGTGATGGAAGTATTTTCTTTTCTGCTCGTATCTACTTAGTTTTCTGTAAGCTTCTTTTATTTTAGTGGGCATCTCTTTATTTAAGGAAATAATTCCTTGGTCTTTAAGTTTGTAAATTTCTATTTGTAGTCCTATTATTTTAGGTTTGATCCTTTCATGGTGTCTCATATTTCATGGATGTTTTGTGTCAGAAGCTTTTTTTATTTAACATCTTCTTTGACTAAATGATTGATATTTTTCTATCTTATCTTCTATATCTGATATTATTTCTTCCATCTCTTGTATTCTGATTTTGATGCTTGTGTCTGTAGTTTCTGATCTCTTGCTTAGGTTTTTTTTTTATATCCAGTATTCCCACAGTTCACATTTAACTTATTGCTTCTATGTCTATTTTCACCTCTTGAATAATTTTATTCATTTCCTTCATCCATTTGGTTGTATTTTCTTGTGTTTCTTTAAGGGATTTATTCATTTCCTCTTTAAAGGCCTCTATTATCTTCACAAGATTTGATTTAAGGTCATATTCTTATGCTTCACCTGCATTATGATATCTAAGGTGTGTTCTGTTGGTGCCCTATTGCCCTGACTGTTGTTGATTTTGTTCTTATGATGGCCTTTAGCCATCTATGTTTTGCAGTATTATAGGTTAGGTGCTAATTTCTGAGTTTGTCATTGTTGCTTGGGTGTTTTTGGATTTTTTCCCTTGGTTTCTAATTCTTCTTTATATTCTGGTCTAAGTGGCAACTCATTTATGCATCCATTAGATTCAGGACTTGCATTCAGAATCAGAGGACATGTGTGATATTTGAAGTCACAAAGTCATTAAAGAGATGTTAGATAAATTAGTACTAATGCAGTGTTTTATCAAAGGATGGTTATGATGATGAATACATTGCAATGTTTAAAAATTCTTGCTTTATTTTTATTTTTTACTTTGCTTGATATATAGCTAAGTGGTTCCGGTATGAAGTATGAAGCTAAGTGATTGACTCAACCCAGATCAAAATATAGAATAGTGACATAATTCCAAAAGCTTATTCTCTATGTTGCAAAGGTAGCCAGTAAGTTTTTAGTACTACTATCGAGCTGGCCTTTGATGTGGAGATTGTAGGTGAGCAGGACATAACAGCATGAGTGTGGTAGAGCGGCCTTGCTTCTTGTCTGCTGTGTGGTGGCATGGGCAAGGAAGAGTTCTTCTTCCTTCCCTTTTGCCCTCACCACTGGCAGTGGGTGTGAGAACTGATCACAAAGGGATGGTAAGATCAGCAGAGTAGGCCCTGCCATTCACTTGCTGTAGTAGTCAGAAGGATGGGCCCTGCATCTTGCCTGAGAAGCACAATAAAGAGAGCCCTGAGTGGGGTTGCACATAAGCTGGCCTAGAGAGCGTGAACACAGGAGAGAGTGACCATTGCTAGGTACTGGTACAGATGATGAATAGTTGCCTTTCTCCCCTCCCTTGTCCCTTGGCATCTATGTCAGTTAGTAGAGCTGGCTTCAGTGTCAAAATGCTGGGAGAACTGTCCATTCGCTCACCAGCAGAAACACTCAGAGAGTGGGCCCTGCATCTTGCCTGGGCAGCAGCATTAAGTTGGCCTTTGTTGCATGGGTTACTGCTGTGCCAGCCCTGAGGATATGGGAATGGGAGAACCCACTGGCTGACCATCTCATATACCTGTCAGGCTCTGATCCAGTGCTTTGAATTGGGCCATCCCAACATCTACCCCATCAATGAGCCACTGAGATTCATAAAGGGGCTGGTCTCTATTTGTTGTTAGTTATATACTGAGTTCCACTGAACTATATTTTGTTATATCCTACTTGTGTGTCCTGAAATATAACAGTTGATTAAAACAAAGAGATTTCTTATGGTGGATTCTGTTTATTACTAAGTTAAAGTTGTCATAAACATGGCTGCTGTGGCCATGCTTTTACATGACTTTATTCATAGACATATATAATAGAATGGGAAAGGTAGATAATAGACTGCTCAAAATTAGCAGATACTGCTAAAATTCATATGGTTATTCACATTTTCACTTTAAATATTTGACAGTATCAAGGCCTGTCGTCTCATTAACAGTTGACATTGATAGTATTTCTAAGTATAGTCATGTGGTAACTGTGCACTTAGATTATGAATGCATTTAGGGGATATATAGCTAGGAGACTTTCCGGTATATTTGTCCCAAGTTTTGAAATACCCATTTGAAAAACATTGCTTCGTCTTATATGTGTTATGTTATTATTTACCACAAGATTGAAAACGAAGAGAAACTTGAGTTGTAGCTACTCCATCATGAGCAATTTAATTGTTTGAAATAGATTTATAAACTTGCAAGTACTGTAAAAAATCTAAATATTCATTTCTTTATTATTAATAGCACTGTTTTTGAAACATTAATGAAACAGTCATAAAACATCACTCTGGCTAATTCCTTCAATTGTGTCTAAAATGTCACTGTCTTGCAAACTGTATGCAAGTAGAAACATTTATTTGTGCATGCTGCCAGCCATTGAGACAAGTTTTTCCCACCCTGCATAAATTTTATGTCTACTTTAACATGTGTACTTCCTTTCTAATCAAATAATATATGAAGACAAATTAACTTATAATTGTCCAACAATAATTACAGCATAATCCAGCAGATATACAAGCTGTAGAAAGTAGTGTGGAACAGTCCCAGTAGCACAAATGTTGGAGTTAACAATCCTGATTTAGAGTCAGCTTCTTCAGCTGTGACTCATGGTCCCATACAGAGTTATGAAATTCAATATGAGGATCATAAAATTTGACCAACAATAAAGGTTTCTGAATGTATGACAGCAAAAGGCTAAATAGAAATCAAATTCATAATGGAATAAATGAAGTGCTTAGACATATTATATTCCACAAGTGAATTGTAGCCTTGACTCTGGACATCTAATATGTGTCTTCTGCCATGTACATTCAGTCATGCCACACAATTCCAACAGTTTAGATATTGTGTTAAAAATCACAGAATAGGGCAGGGCATGGTGGTACACACCTTTAATAGGGAGGCAAAGTCAGGCAGATCGCTGTACGTTCGAGGCCAGCCTGGCCTACAAAATGACTCCAGAACAGCCAAGGCTAACACAGAGAGACCTCATCTTGAAAAACCAAAAAATTTTTTTTCATAGAATATTTCTTGTATGTATTATGTCTTCTGCTCTATAGACTCATAGTAGTCAAATTAGAGAACATTTCTGAGCTGAGACCATATACCAAAACTGGTCTTTACCCTTAGAAAAATTATAAGTGAATGAATTTTCAGCCTTAACCAGGTACACTTAATATAAAGAGGATGTTACCACAGATGATTCAAAGACCTGCCATGTTCTACTACGTGAGTAATATGTTTAAGTGCTCACAAGGAAGAAAAGTATGTATCTCTTCATTTTATAAAGTTGTGTTCTAGATAAAGATATACATGTAGATATTCATCTATCCATTTTAAGCTTATCTTCCTTCTTCATTCAGCAGGTGGTACTTTCTTTTCTGGATATTGTGGAAAGAAATCTCTACTGTATTAGATTCTTATGTTGAGATTTGGATGGTGACAATGAATAGAGGACAAAGAAAAATGTGATTGTCAAATTGTGAGATAAACTTTTCCTGTTTTGTGTTAGTAAATGAACCTCTGGTAAACACTATTAAGAACTTTTAAGAGATGGTTAGTAAGAGAATAAAGTAGGCAAACATGGAAACAAGAAGATGAGTAAAAAAAAAAAAAAAAGAAAATAGGAAACAGAGATAGCAAGAATTACAGTTGCATGCGATAGTGGAAATGTGGAGGGTAGATGGGAAGAATTGTGAGATAAAGTTAGGGAACTCAAAGATGCCTTGGATGAGATATAAATAAAGATAGAGGCACCACCAGTGTCTCTAGGAACTCTGACATGAGCAATAAATATGGGACAGCAATAAATATGTACTAAGGAACAGAATAATATTTACTATAATCTCAGGGATTTATATTAATGAAATAGAATAGTTAAGTCAACTTACCCATTTGGACATGAAGTTAAGAGTTAAGAGGAAACAAGAACTCCATAAGAAGACCAGCAGAGGCAGCAAATCTGGGCCCAGGGGTGCTGGCATAGACTGATGCACCAAACAAAGACCATACATGGAGAGGACCTTGGCTCCTTACACAGATGTAGCCGATAGGCAGCTCTAACTCTGTGGGTCTCCTATTAAAGGAAGCAGGGGCTGTCCTTGTAATGGACTCTGCTGCCAGAAATTTGATGATTTTCCCCTGGTATGGTATCTTATCATGGCACAGAGTAAGAGGATGAGACTTGATTGGCTGGTGTCAGTTTGTAGGAAAGAAGGGCTCCTTGTCTCTGTGAAGTGAGGGAGGGGATTAGAAGGGAGGAGGAGAGGAGGATAGAACTGGGTACAATTGGGATGTAAAGTGATTAATTTTTTAAAAACAAGGTAAAATTTTAAAAATTTAAAATTTAAATATTAACCATGCTATGAAAATGTGAATGTGCATGGCAAAAGACACATAGTAGGTGTTCAGAATCAATGCTACAATGCACTTGAAGAATAACACACACACCAAAAAAACCCTGCAAATTTTATATATGTACATATGTTTTATTGAAGGACACGTAAGAGGATAAACTGAGGTCCTAGAATGTATACTGTTATAGAGAAAAAAAACTATAGTATATACTATATAACATGGGCTGTTGTTGACACAGAATGTAGTTTATCCTTATTTAATTTTAGTATCGTGGTACTAATGTATTGATTCACATTTGCCCATTTATCTTTCACTGGTCAACACTTTGTTGATTAATTGAACTGAAATGTAAAAGAGAGAATGAGAAAATGAACCCAAGCTAGCTACAGTTTTCCAACCTAGCCCTGACTCCTGCTCATTCTGTGACATTAAACACATTGTTTCATGCCTTGAATCTCCAATAATACTTAAAATGAAAAAAGCAACTGCTGTCTTTACTAAACTGACATTTAGGTGACTATTGCAAACTAAAACTTGAATGATTTATGATTAGTCATATACAAAGAACAATGAGAAAAGGGAGAGAAACACCAGGTTGACAGCAAGTCTGAGTAAGGAAGGCAGGAGGTAAATAGCCAAAATTAAAGAACCAAAGTGACCAAAAAGCAATGAACTATCATTCTAAAAATGGTATGTCCTTTCAGAGCATATATAAGATTGAGTGTCATGTCAACATACTAAAATAAAGGCAAGGCTAAATGTCAAAGGTTTTAGTAAGCTTAACAGGACAGAAATTGAGTATTGAATTACCCAAAATATCTAGAACAGAGGATCCAAATTCTCACAGAAAAGAAATTTTAAAGCTAGATGGACTGAAATTACCTCTCAAGGCAAATGCCATACTCACAGATAATATAGTAAGAAACTGAAAGGTAAATAAAGAAGACAAACAATAAATAAAACCAGATAGAGAAGAAATAAAGTTCTTCATATAAAAGCAAAGAAAATGACACATGCTGTCTGGATTAAGCTCAGGCAGGTGATGTCATGAGCTGACACTGCACCTGGGGAGAATTTGAGGCTTCAGAAACATTCAAGCACTGAAATCAGCAGAGACAGTAAGAAAGACACTGGTGCAGTCTGCTGACCTCGAGTGGGAAGGTGGATCCGTACATCTGGAGGAAACTCCTGTGATGGTTTTGCTGAGATACTGCACTATTATTCAGAAGCAAAAACAGTGTGTCCTTAAGCCACAGAGAGATTTGTAGAAAGTGTAAGTGTATGACTCAAAAAAAAAAAAAGATACTCATAAAAGGTTCCACGGTTCTAATAATAAGATGGCCTGATTTTTAAAAAAGACTAAAGTGAAAAGACAGTAAAAGAGATAATGGTTTATGTGGAGAAGCTGGAGAGGAGAGGAAGGCATGAACAAGCAGTTTTAGGATAATAGAACCATATTGGAAAAGTGGTTGTTAGCTGCATAGTAAAACTGAGCATGCATTTACCATAGGAACTACCATTTTATTCTCAGCATTTCAAGAGGAATAAGGATGAATTCATTGAAAGATGGGTGTTAGAAAATTCATGACAATAATATAATTTGTAGCAACCAGCTGAAATAAATTAAATATCTACCCATAGAGGAAAATATAATTTCTGATATTTGCACATAATTTCGGTCATTGGGAGACCATTAATTCCTTCAGCAAGATAAAGCCACTGATACTAAATAACTCCCAGGTAGAAAGAAAGATACAATATGTCTTAAGATGTATAAACTACTGGAAACTTGCCAAACCATCCACTGAATTACAGTTTAGTAAAGCAGCCATTTTTAGTGGTAGGAGTAAACAAAATGAACACACAAGGAAGACTGAGAATGTTAGAAATGATCTTTTTCTTGCCCTGAGTGCTAGTTACATGGATAATGTATACCTGTTGAGCCTTTTTCTTAAATGTTCATTTTCTATGTATATTACCCTATAATAAAAATATAAATTCTGAATATAAAATTAATTTTTGTCAATTAAAAGAAGCATTTTAAGCTACTTTGACTGATATAGTCAAGTGTTTCTATATCACATTTGAATTCCAGCTCTAATAAGAAAAGCACCATGGGATCAGTGATAGTTATTTTTCTCACTGATGTAACAAAAACAGGACAAGAACATGCAGAAGAATAGTACTTTTTGGCTGACCATTTGGAGACATATTGCTTATCACTGAGAGGAAGGCATAGTAAAGGAGTCTGAGTTGACTGGTCACATTGCCTCCACAATTCCAAAGCAATAAGAGATAAACGCTGTCATTGATCTTATCTTCCCCTTGATTCCTTCTTCAGTCAAATGCCCAGACCATGTGGATATTTTTGACACCCAGGGTAGGAATGGTCTGTTCAGTTCCCTCTAGAGCTACCCACTCAGACTCACCCACAGTATGTTTTCTGGGTGATTCTAAACACAGCCAGAGTTGTAGCGAGGAGAAACAATCACAATCACTACAGGCTTACACTGATTCTTCACTTGTTACATCCATCGCTTTGCATTCTTTATGTTATGATTTCCAATGAAGTACAACAAATGCAACAGTATTTTGATAAGTAATTAATAATTGTAAAAGCAATAAAAATAAGAGTAAAGATGAGTTTTAGCATAATCTCTGTCACTAAAGGCTCTGTGATACTTTTGAAAGCACATGATTTTCAATATCATCTTTTCCACACATTATATAACACACAAATTATATGTGCTTGCATATACCAAGTAATAACACAAACTTTCATCAATCAGAAAGCATTAATTTTCTTCCAGCTCCTATGAATTTTCTTTTTTTTCCTCCTTTATTAATTTATTCTTTTTACATCTCAATGGTTATCCCATCCCTTGTATCCTCCCATTCTTCCCTCCCTCCCAATTTCCCCTTATTCCTCTCTCCTATGACTGTTCCTGAGGGGGATTACGTCCCCCTCTATATGATCATAGGGTATCAAGTCTCTTCTTGGTAACCTGCTGTCCTTCCTCTGATTGCCACCAGGTCTCCCCATCCAGGGGACATGGTCAAAGGTGAGGCACCAGAGTATGTGAGAAAGTAATATCCCACTCTCCACTGTACTGTGGAGAGTGTTCTGTCCATTGGCTAGATCTGGGTAGGGGCTTAAGGTTTACTGCCTGTATTGTCCTTAAAACAGTTTTTTTATTGCGATTTTGTTTGTAAGCCTAGACTTTAGTGGCTGAGCAATCTCTCCAGTCTCTATTTTCTATTATAAAGGAACTTAACTTATTCTTTTCTCAAGTCTGGCTTCCCATGAATCCCAAGTTGCAGGATGTCATAAGCTTTTTTAGTTGTTTCCTCATGTCTGTGACCAACATACCAAACAAAATCAGTTCATGAGAAGAAATAATCATAATACATATAGATAGATACAATTTATCTCAGTGTTTAGTGGCTTTAAGTCCATTTCTCAAAGAAGTAATCAGATAATGGCTCATTCATGGCAGCAAGAGCTTCAATCATACATCACTGTGTGGATGGTGGAGGACTGGAAAAAGAAAACAATATCCATAACTGTAATCTTCAAACACCTGCATCAGTTACCTACATCCTCCAACATGGACACATTTTGTAGAACGTCTACATTCTCCCAGAGCTCTGAACTAGCTGGGAGCCAGTGCACAAACCGTGAGCCTGTTAGGAACATTTCAAATTCAAACCATAACTAACATGCTCATTTGTACACAAAACACCTCTAAAAGGATCAGAATTTTCACAAGAAATTTCTATCAACATTGCTCGAAGCATAAGTATTTTGGTTCATGGAACTGATAAATTTTATAGGAATTTTTCTAAATATTTGATGACTTATTACTTACTTAAAAATGGTCATGGTGGGAGAATTTGTTTCACAAAAATTTACAGATGCCAAACATCAAGTCAGTCTTCATAGTTCCTGAAAACTTGCTTATGCAATATTTCTGTAGAATTCTGCAAGTTTGGATTGATCAAGTTTTCCCTAGAAGTGATGAAAACTTTCAGAAGGAATCGTTATAGAAGCAGAGTTTTAATAACAAGGAAAAGGAACAAGCCAAGGAAACTTTAAGTACTGGATATAAGAAAAAGTATTTTATTTATAAATTGTAAGAAAGCCGTATATCTTAGTCAAAGACATAATCTTCAGATTTCTTTCAAGTAGTGCAAATTTATTTCCACTCATTCCTCTATTTTCTTCTTTTGACAATGACTTTTTTCCGTGTGAAGGGCTTTCCTTACACTGCCCATTGCGTTTGAATTACTTTTGCACCCATTTGTCATATTCTCAGAATTGTGCGTCTTTTGTGGATAATTTAAATGTTCTCTAATATCACAGAAGTTTCTTCTTTGATAATATTAATATAAGGCTTCTCACATTTTTATCTTTAACATAGCATTTTTCACCTTTTAGGGGCATAAGGTAGTGTGGCTAATTATACATCAATTTTACCCTCTTTGAAGAGAATTTAACTTATGCTCAAAAATATTCAGCTTAAATTTCAGTGCATGGTAATATTCTTTTTTATGAACATGTTTTAATAAACATGTTTGAGATGAAGCAGAGACAGAGGAAGGGAGGGAAGGGCAGAGAGAGCAAAAGGAAGAACAGAAAGAAGGAAGAAAAATGAAGCAGAGTAAAATATAAATGGGCAACAAATGCCTTTGCTCTGGAATAAAGCAAGTAGCATATTAGAGGTGTAGTAAATGGCCATGACTTTATGCATGAATAGGACAATATATCCAGAACTTGTTTAGTGAGCCTTGGATTCATTTGCCTAATCACATAAGCATTCACTAAAGTCTTATTTACTATTACACAAGGAATTGCAGAGGATGCATTTTATACTTTGATATTAGTAACGAAGGATGAGAGGAGAAAAAAAAGCAAAGCATCTCCTTTCACTCTTTGTCTTGGCAGGAATGGAAAGGATACACTGAAAACTGAACAGAGTGTAAGTATATAGGGAGTACAAAAGCACTAGAAACCCTCATTTAACTGTGTTGGATGGATGAGCTGCAATGTGTTTGAAACTGGCAAGGTCTCAAGTATGAGTCAGTTCAGGGTGGCCATGAAAAAGGATCCAGAGGGACAAAGGAGTTTCATGGGACATGTACAGATCCTTTCAGACTGGGAGAAAATAGCACAGTGTAAAAGTGATAGAAATTGATGAATTTAAGAAATGGAAGGAAAGTCTGGTACTGGTGGTCCTGATGGAGTTGAGAAAGTAAAAGGATCAGAGGAGCTGCTAGATCTGAAGAGGTTATCAGAGACCGTACTGTGAAATAGATGAAGAATCATGAACTGTATCTTTCAGAACACAGGTAGTCTATGAAGAGTCTCAGTGATAAGATCGAGTTAAAATTTTAGAAGACCTTTCTGGTCCCATTAGAGAAATAATTGGGAATGAGGAATCTGGAGAGTGTTAACCTAAACTGGAGGTCATTTCAAGTAATCCAAAGAGAATTGATGTTGAACTTAGGGCTTCAGAATAGACTCCAGACTCGCAGTGTATAGCAGCAAAGGCCTGAATTAAAAACACAGTTCCTGATGGAGATATTGTCGAATGTTTTTAGCTACTTCTTCCACTACCCTCACACAAAGATGTGTCATAAACAAAATATCTTCACTTTCAAACATATTCTACATTCTCCCAACTTTTGCTACTTGGTTCTGAAAAACATCTTTCCAATCATCCTGCATAAGAAATTTAGAAAAATGGAGAGGTGGATGGAAATATATATTTATACAGAATACACACACACACACACACACACACACACACACACACACACACACACACACACATACACACACATACACACTTCTAAGATGTCAACTATGAGAAAGACAGTGATACAAATATTCCTTATTGCTCACTTCTATGATATACACTACCTATCACTAGCTGCTTTAAAGAAACAAAAGATATCTCAAGAATTCCTTTGGAAAAATTACCATTCACCCTGATGTGACTAGACTGTTACCATGGTTATTCAAGTTCTTTTACGTTGTGATAATTTCTCAAAATGGAAATTTGTTTTTGTCTTCTAATGTTACTTCCTTTTATTGTGTCTAGGTATTCACACTCACAGAGATGCAGCTTGGGTCAAAGAAATAAATACTTACAGATAAAGTAAAATTAAAGACTCTGTCCTTTAGTTATTTTCAGAATTCCTACTGCTTGCTATTCTGAAGATATTGTTGAGCTTTTTAAAAGATGCATAAAACGGAGTGTCACTGTCGGGGTTGGAGGAAAGATAATCCTATAATTTAGTTTCTTTTAAGATACAAATATTTTAGAAAAATAAAACATTTGTATAATACTCAATAATCCCAAATACTCGGAGCTCACACCATGCTCAAACACTCATTTCTTCCCAATTAAAACACCATTTCAAATCCAGAGATGGACAATTAAGCCAGCCACCTTGCAGCTCATAGGAAGCTCAGCGGGCTACCATTTCTCAGCCTCATCTGCATATGCCAACCATGTGTTTGGAGATCAGAACAGAAGTATTGCTTTATGCTGTTATCTAAATCTGAAATTAACTACGCATTGATTTTCAGATAGAGGCAACCATGACACAGGATATCTGGGTTGATGCAATTCATCTTTTTTGGTTATAGAATACATAGACACTTTCTGTTTTCAAACAGACACATTTGAACAGTTGTTACCCAAATGGCAGGAGTGCATATGCTGCTGCATACCATACAGAGCTCAGGTCAACTCTCTAAGCAAAGAATGACTGACCCTAAGATAATACTACCGTAGTGCTGTGTGTGAGTAATCCTGACTTAGAAGGTAGAGATGCTGTAGACACAGAGAGTGTGTACTGTGGATCAATTAATCATTAGGATTCACAGCTCCCTTTGTCGTTGAAACAGAAAGAATACATTTAAATGGACTGATAGAAAGACACTGAGAAAAGCAGAACTCATTCCAAATCCCATACATGTCAAATTTTAGATATATAAACTAGAACTTGAATCAAGGCAGCCAAAATTCCACTAGCCAGGCTCACTTTGTGATTTGTTTTGTCACTCACACATGGACTAAATACTGTTTTCAGTGTATTATGAAACATCACTACTACCCAATTTATTTTTGGTTTTGGCAAGTATTGAAGTACATAAATAAATGTTAATAACAGTTATAATAAATGATATATTTAGGGAAGTCAACTGATTTTATTTATTCAATATTTATATTACAAATTAAGATACAAATTTTGTTTTTGAGAGAATGAGGTAGACACACTCACACAGAGAGATAGAAATAGAGATGAGAGAAGGAGAAGGGGAGAGGGAGGGAGAGAGAGAGATAGAGAGAGAGAGAGAGAGAGAGAGAGAGAGTTTTGCTATATAGTTCATGCCTCTCTTGAACTTACTATATAGACCAAGATAGCCTGGAATTTATTGGGTTCACCTGTCTCTATTGCCCAAGTTTTAGGACTAAATACATGAGTCACCATAGCTGAAAAGAAAACTTAATTTAAGAAGAAAAGTATAAAAAATGACTAGAAGAAAATCTACTATATGAGTTAAACTGTGCTAATTACTAATGTAAGTGATATGCCTGTTGATATGGCCAGAACTCTAAACTGGTATGCAAATTATGAACCAATTACAGTTACAAAATGAAAACTCTACGTCTAAATATTTCTCTCATGCCCACTTTCTAAAAAAAATTTTAGGGTGATGCAAGGTGATTCATCACGTAAAGATTACAGCAGTAAGAATTAACTAAAGATGATTTCCATTCACAGGACACACATTATAGAAGAAATGTGATTCACACACCCACCCACCCATACACACACACACACACACACACACACACACATACACACATGCACAGGCACAAACACAGATGTGAGTGCATATTTTGAAGAAAGAAGTTTTATTAATTATTTAATTTGAAAACAAAACAATGAGTGTCATATTTGCTATCTGTATATTGTTTTATCTTGATCATATTCACTTTTCAATCTCACCCCTGTGTTAATTCCTCATGCATCTAACTGGTCTACTTCATCTTGGCAAATACATCACTCCCATTTGCATGCCATAGAAATCTTGAGATTTTTGCCTGGCTTATTTTGTTTTACATTACTATCTCTAGTTGCATCCATTCTCTAGAAAAATTACATAATTTTAGTTTCGTAATTGTGGAATGAAGTTACATTGTGTATTGTATACATATACCATCCATTTTCCCATTCCCCTCCTAGTTACGTATCTTGGATACAAGTGATATAACAATAAGTGTGAGCTTTGGTGTTAAATCCCTGCCAAGTACACATCCAAGAGTGGATCATATACTACTTCTATTCTAATTGTTTTGCAAAAGCTCCATGCTGCTTTCTTTCTTTCTTTTTTTTTTTCTTTTTTTTTTTTTCTTTTTTTTCGAGACAGGGTTTCTCTGTGTAGCCTTGGCCATCCTGGACTCACTTTGTAGACCAGGCTGGCCTCGAACTCACGGCGATCCGCCTGCCTCTGCCTCCCGAGTGCTGGGATTAAAGGCGTGCGCCACTACGCCCGGCTTGCTTTCTTTAGTATCTAAAGCTGTTTGAGTTTCTGCCAGCAATGTGTAACTGTTCCTCTCCCCATGCCCTCACCAACATTTATCAGTATTTATTCCTTTCCTGATGATAACCATTGTGGATGTGATAAGATAAAATTGTAAAACAGTTTGAATTTGAATGTTCCTGTTGAATATGACTGTTAAACATGTTTTCTGACATATAATGACCAATTATAATGATCTAATTCTGTTCAACTGGATCATTAACTGATTGGATGATTGGAGTTTGTTTTGATATTTAATTTTGGGAGCTCTCTGTAGCTCCTCAATCTTAATCCTCTGGAAGTTATAAAATTGGCATAATGTCTTTCACATGATATAGCTTGGTCTCTTTACACTGTTGAGTATTTCTAAGTAGCATAAAAGCCTTTTAACTTCACGTAATCTGATGTTTGAATCTGAGAGTACTCCTTTTGCTATGGGACTCTTTTTCAGATGTCTTGGTTGTGCCTATATCTCGAAGTTTCTCCTTTATATTTTTCTCTCACAGTTTCATAGTTCAGAGTCTTACGTTAAAGTCATCTCTTTGTAATTAAATTTTGTGCCAGGTGAAGGACAAGGATCTCATCTTATCCTTCACATGTGACTCTTCAGTTTCCCCACCACTATTTATTGAAGAGGCATCTGTGCCATAGTTCTTCAACCCCTGCCCACATCTAGCCAATGGACAGGACATGCTCCACAGCTGAGTGGAGAGTGGGGTCTGACTTTCTCACGTACTCTGGTACTCTGGTGGCCATATTTGACCATGTCCCCTGGAGGAGGAGACCTGGTGGCACTCAGAGGAAGGATAGCAGGTTACCAAGAAGAGACTTGATACCCTATGAGCATATACAGGGGGAGGAAGTCCCCCTCAGTCACAGTCATAGGGGAGAGGAGTAACGGGAAAATGGGAGGGAGGGAAGAATGGGAGGATACAAGGGATGGGATAATAATTGAGATGTAATATGAATAAATTAATATAACATATTAAAAAAACAAAAGGCATCTGTGATTTTGATATCTTTGTTAAAGGTTATGTGGCTGTAGCTGCTTTGTTTTGTCTGTGTCATCTACACTAGTGGTTTTCTACTTGTCAGGGAGTGACTCCTTTAGGGATAGAATGACCCTTTCACAGGGGTGGCCTAAGGGCATTAAGAAACATATATATTTATGCTATAATTCATAACAATAGCAAATTGACAGCTATGAAGAAGAAAATGAAATGATTTTATGGTTGAGTGCTACAACAGCATGAGGAACTGTACTAAAGGGGCACAGCATTAGGAAGGTTGAGAACTGTTGTTTATAGTGTTTCATTGGTTTCAATATGAAACCATTATGTTTATCAGTATACTTTGATATCATATGTAATGAGACATGTAATATTGTTCTTGAAGTTTATGATTTGCCAGTCTTTTTTAACTTTTTATGAATTTTAAGATTTCATATTTTAGGGAGGCAGAGGCAGGTGGATCGCTGTGAGTTCAAGGCCAGCCTTGTCTACAAAGTGAGTCCAGGACAGCCAAGGCTAACACAGAGAGATCTTGTCTCAAAAAACAAAACAAAACAAAAAAAAGATTTCATGTTTTAGCTTTTTGTAGGAGATGACTCCAATTTTTATAGGAATTGCATTGAATATGTGTATAATTTTTTTTGTAAATCAGCTATTTTTACAAGATTGATTCTACCAGTTCACAAGCATAAGAGTCTTTCCATCCTCTCGTGTTTTGTTCAACTTCTTTCTTCTCTGTGCTAAAATTTTCATCATGTATAGCTTTCACCTTCTCAGTTAGCTATATTCTTAGCTACTAATTTAGACTTTGTTGTCGATAAGCCTTTTTTCTTCTTTCTTCTCTCCACCTCCTCCTTCTTCTCTCATCTCTCCCTGTCTCTCTGTCTCTCTCTGTCTCTGTCTCTGTCTCTATCTCTGTCTCTCTCTCTCTCTCCTGGAACATTTAGTATTGTTATATAGAAATTATACAATTTTTAAATACTGATATTACGCTCTGCTACTTGCTAAGAGTGCTTTGAGATTTAAGAGTTTTCTACTAGCCTCCATGAGGTCATTTTAGAATATAGTGATGTAACTCAGAAAGAGGTATACTGGGATCTCTTCATTCCTTGTATATAACTTGCTATTTTATTTCTTTGTCCAGACTTAAACTATTCTAGCTAAAATGTCAATGTCTCTATTTCAGTAGTTTTTCCTGCATATTATTTATATTACAGTCATAACAGGAGCAAAATTACAGTTATAAAGTACCAACAAAAATAATTTTATAATTAGGTCACCTACCACAACATGAATTTTGTCAAAAGACTAAAGCATAAATAGTTTGAGAATAACAGTGCTATTACTTGATACCAGAGAGAATTGGTTCACTCCAGATTTGGGAGGAAAGTTTTTTAATATCTTCAAGTTTAGTAGTGTTGGCTGTAAGTTGATCCTAAGTAGCCTTAATTGTATTAGGCATCTTTCTTCCACTAATATATTTTTGAAGGCCCTTTGACACAAAGTTGATGAAATTTGTCAGAGGTCTATTTTTCATGTACTGAGGTGATCATGTGATTTCTATCCTTGTCTGCTATATTTCATTGTTTAGTTTACAAAGTAAATGATCCTTGTAAACTTTGCAAAACGGAACCTCTAGAACTTATTTGTCTGTGGTGGATGACCTTTCTAATGTGCTCTTATATTCTGTTTGCAATAATGTATCTACATATCTTGAAGAAATTTAGCTACAGTTGTTTGTTGTTGTTTTGTTTATTTTGGTTTTTTAATATTTTTCTCTTGTCTGGATAGCAAGGTAATACAAATTTTTTTAGAATGAGTTTTGTAATCTTTTGGCCTCTCTATTTTATGGTACAGTGTAAGCAGATTTTTTAAAAGTTTGGCTAGGAGTTTATTGATTTTCCCCAAAACCACCAATTATGTATTACTTAAGCTCTGCTTATTGTGATTTTGGTTTCTACATTATTATTGCATGCTTTGAATATTTATAAATTCTTTCCACCTTTTGGGTTCATTTTTGCCTTTTATTGACTTGAGAAATACATTTTTTATTACATTTCTCTGATTATTTAATGAAAGCATTCAATATTATAAAATTTGTTTTTACAGTTATTTTGTAATATTTCTATGGTTTTGATGTTATACTTTTATTTTCACTTGAATGTATAAATTTTTAATTTTTCTTCTTTATTGCTTCAACAAATAATTTTTCTTTCTAGGAGTACTTGGGTTGTTTGCAAGTGCTTGAAACATTCCTTCTTCCTGTTGCCATTAATTTCTAGTTTTATTCCACTATCTACTAGAACACATAAGAAATCATGCAGATGTATTTGCATTTATTCATGTGGTTTATTGAATGTAAAATATCATCTATAGACTCATGTACATGATAATTTGGCCCACAAGTATATTGCTATTTTGTAAAGTCATGGAAATTTTAAGACACGGAATCTTGAAAGAGGTTGTATGTAACAGGGTGTGGAGGTACGGGCAGATTCTGAGAGTTTATAGCTTCAATGCATGGTCAGTTATTTTTCTCTGTTAATTGTGTAATGTGATCTTTCAGCATTCTCTTCCAGACATCTACTGTCATGCTTTTGCCACCCATATAGGTTTTTTATTCTGGAATTATAAGCCAAAATATACTCTTTCTTCTATAATTTGGTTTGGGTCTCAACATTTAATTATAGCAACATAAAAATAACAACTACAATTAATAATTACTGTGTTTTCTAGAATGGAACCCATTTTAGAAGGGCTATATGTGTTGCTTGGAAGAATTATATCCTTTCTGTGTTCTAAAGAAATACACACACACACATTTGTTCATGACATCTGATCTAAAGGCTAACTTATTTCTGAACTACAGAAATATATTTGGATACTATTCTAATAACCATAATTTGAAAGTGCACAAAGCATAGTATATTAATAACTAAGAAGAAGAACAGAGCATGGGGAAAGGGACAAAAAGGAGAATAGAGTAGACACAGGAATGGAAGTGTATGGCACAAGCTTATGCAAGACAATTGACCAGAAGCTGGAAGATAGATATATATAAGAATCAAAATATAAAAGTAAAAATTAAGAAAAAGTATTGCATAAACCTTAAAGCTATTATATCATCATTATTTACCTTCATTGCTGTGATGACTATAACTTCATCTCTTTCTTAAATTATCATTTACAGTTGGTTATTATGCAGGTGGAAATCTCTATGTAAATCAAAATTAGGTAGCGTAGACTGAGTTAGGGTCCTCTACTACACAAAGATTCACTTTCCAGAGGAGTTTCCCAATCTTTATTGTGGTTTACCACACTGAATATCTTACACCAGTCCCTCCAACAAACCATCTGCAGGTATAATGGTTGAAGGCACTTTTCATGTCAGTTTCCAATTTCCTAGGACTATAGGCTGCTGATATTTGCATTTACCTTTGACAATGAGTCCTTTCTGCTTTTCTTATCTTTGGCTGTTTTATCACTGAAGACTGAAAAAAAAAAAGAAAAAAAGAAAAGAAAAAGAAAAAGAAAAGAAAAAAAGTTCTTGCTTGAGCATAACCATGGCCACAGAATTGTCTCAGATTCAATGCTAATCCATTTGATGGAAGGAGCCAGTTTCCTGGGATGGGTACATAAATTATTGCCATAATTTCTGCTTTTCCAAGGGAAGCCATTACTCTCAGTGACTCTCTTCTAAATGACACCCTGCTTTGCCCTGGTTTAGGAGGGTCCTGCAGGTGGCAAGTCACTTCGTAACATTTGCTTCAGGAGCTACAAGCAGACGTTTGTCTACAATTTTTGTTTTTGCCTTAGTTTTCTTCCAGAGACGTCTTCCTCACTGTTTATGGCATGGAGAAGTGAAGTGGGAGGTCATCTCTCTTTTCATGCAGCATTTTTTAGTTGGAGACTAATGTTTTCTTTGTAAAGGTAATGTTCAAATTTTTTAGATTTTAATAGCTTTCTTATTTTCTACTATTTACTCTGATATATCTTATCCTATTCATTTTTTAAAATTACTGTTTTGAAACTGCAAGGTCTGAGCAATGAAGAGATTATATAACAAAATATTTTTTAAGATAAAAATGGGTTATACATATAAAAAGGTACAAAAATAGAAGGAGATAGTTAGGAAGAAATGTTTCAGCAGATGGAGTTGGTGAGCTAGGGTAATAGGAGATGACATCATTAAAATTTATTATATAAATGCATGACACTCTCAAATTAAGTATATATATATATATATAAATCAAGAGCATGATGACAATATAAACAAGCAATATAATTAAACTATTAATAAATGTTATCTGCCTCACTCCACAAAGTGGAAAGTAAACTTTTATCTTTGATTTCTTCTGTGTCATCATGTATTTTATAGTGCATAGAAGATGATGAACATTGGGAGTGGTCTCAATAATTTCAGATTTCCTGGGCACAAACTCGAGAATGTTGAATCTTAATTTGTATAGGGACACAGAGAAATTTAGTGTCTGTATTGAACATTATTACAAAGTATATAAAAAATGATGATCCAACCTAAAACAATTAGCTGGAAAAATTCGGGTAAAATCCACACAGTTATACAGCATATGAACTATTCTGTTTCCTGATAGTTCCTTAAGAATGGGAAGAGGGAACATTGAGATTAGAACATATATGTAAATACTTTTACCATTTGTTAACAAAATATCAAATTCAAGAGTGTATGTCAATTGATTCTATTTTTCTAGAATTTCTTAAAGCTATAAACATATAATTTTGTTTTCATATGAATATTCAGATAATTAAACACTTAATATCTTTATCCCTGATCTTGGGACAGGAATCCACAGTTTCAAATACTGAGATTCATAAGTTAAAGATTTTTACCACAATTCCTAATTTCTAAGTATGACCACTTTTCTTAGTCACTGCAGCCCAGAAACCTGAGCATTTAAAAAAACATATCTTTATGAGCCTGTGGCTACAGCTCATTGGTAAAATACATGGTTAACAGGTTCCATAACTGGGTTCAGTAATCAGTATTGACCCAATTAATGTATTAATCAACTAATATTCTCTTTCAACAAGTCTTACTCTCTTTTCTTGAACTATACGGATTATATCTCATTTTGAAGGTTTCTCACAGAACAGTAAAGTAACAACATGAGTGGCCAAATACAACCATAAAAATAATACCTGTATCAATACAGTGATGGCATAAGATAAGCAATCCCCCCAGAATGAATATCTAGGTTATAAATTTCCCCTCCCACTAGAACCTGTTTTTTTTCTTTGAGAGTACTTGTTGATGAGTCCAGTTAAAGCATTCAAAAGCTGGAGATGAGGAATTAAATAACTACCTTACAGCTCAGAAGAAAGTTACCTGGTCAGCATTTCTCAGCTTCATGTGCATATATAAAGCATGTGCTGTAGGATCATGATAGAAGTGTGGCTTCATGCTTGTATTCAAAGCCAAAATTAACTACACATTACTGATTCTCAAATAGAGGGACCCAGGACACTAGTCATCTGGGTTGACACATCCATGCTTAGGGTTGACAGTCACTAGGGAGCAAACTTGCTTGAACAATTGTAACCCAAGGGGAGGAATGAGGAAGAGGTTGCTGCTACACATCCTAAAAATCTCAGGTAACATCAGTGTTCTTATTCCCTCCCTCACACGAAACTTTCCCTTCCTTATTAGTTTCTTCTAGAGAAACCAATTTTCCTTCTCAGCATTCACTACTCCCCAGGTCATTGCCATTAATAAGTAGCAAGATCTCCTTTAATTCACATCATAAATTACTGGGATAACCTGGAATTGATAGGCAATGGCTCTGATGAGCTAATTCATACCAAATTATGAATGAATAGTGATGAGTTTGTAAATTATCTGATTGGGAGTATTGTGGATTTTAAAGAAGTTACAAACATTTTTTTCAAGGATATGTGAAATGTGGAAATGAGTAAGATTGTTTCCAGCTGGACAAAATGCAAGAAGTGTTTAAGAAACACTAAAACCTCAGTATTCAAAGGGAGAAAATAAAGGGATTGGATGTTCTAAATATATCAAGAAAGAAGCCAAATACGTTACCCTTTTTACAAAAGATAATAGCAAGCATTGCTTAGTCTAACAGAGAAATACCAGGTTACTACTCACCCCAGGAATATCTGCTCACACCTGTGTGTATGCCCCTCTCTAGCAGATGTTCATTCCTTTTTCAGATCATTAACACAACAGGAAAAAGTTTCATCCACCCAGGACCCAGTCATCACCCACTGTCTCACAGTTCCAGAGCTAGGTTCTAAAATTGTAATCCACCCATTTGTGCTTGGCTTCTTTCCTTATGTAATGACCTAACAGTAAAACCAACTCAAATTTGCAAAACACAGTCAAGCAAAACTTATAAAAGATGGTTGTTGATTAAATACTCTACCTTTATAAGATGCAAGGTGTCCAGCATATAGAAGTTTCCATTTTACGATTTTTAGACTAGCAGATTCCTCCGAAGAGCTTCCTTGAAGTTAACCTATGAAACAAACTTGAATACTCTTGAGAAGGTCATTTGACATTTGGCTAATTCCAAATGTCCCCTAATGTTCACTGTTAAATTATTTGATGAGAACTTGATAAAAGGAGCCGTCCTCTGTGAGATTCTAGATTTAAAAATATACAAAATCAATGACCCATATGCAGAGGAAAATAACTAGTTCAATAGTAACTCCCTAGGTTACCCCTACTCCTCTTAAAGAGTTGTCTGATTAAAGATATTAGAAAAATTCAGCCCATTCCCAAGGCCTAAATGTGAGCCTTTCTGTATCCTCATTCTAGCAAAGAAAAAATGTTCATTTACCTTTTTGACTAAGCTATAGTCATAGCAAGATTAGGTATGCCCAGAACATCCCACAAATGGACACCTATGTCCTGAACTCAGAACTAAAAAAAAAGAAAAGAACAGATGATGAGGACACAGTAGAAGCCTCTTCTATAAACTGCTGGTCATTCATTTTTAATATTTAATTAGTCACTTTTCCTGTATAGAATCTTGGAAAGATCATAGTACAAATATCCAAAAAATATTCTTCATAATAAATACACCAAAATAAATATTTTATTTCCTTTCTTCTCTTTTTAAATTTTGTTTGTTTGTTTATTTGCTCCTCTACTCCTCTACTCCCAGTACCAGTCTTCTTCCCTCTTCTGTTATCCCACCTCCCCGACTCCTCAGAAAAGAAGAGTGTGTCTTCCTCCCCTACCAACCCACCTCAGCACATCAAGTTACATCAGGACTGAGAGCATCCTTTCCCTGTGGCCTGGCAAGGCAGCCCTGGCAAAGGGAAATGATCTAAAAGCAGGGAACAGAGTTCATGTAGGAGATAGATAGGCACCACTCCCCTTCCTAAGGGAACCACATGAACACTGAGCTGCTGATCAGCTACATCTGTGGCCTGCGTACAAGATATGCAGGGTAAAATTAGAGCAGAGAATGAGGGACTGTCCATCCAATGCCTGGCCCCACCTCACACTCACCCCATCAGAGGTAACCAACCCTATTAACAATGTTCTGCTCTGCTCACAGACAAGAGCCTAACATAGCTATCCTGTGAGAGGATTCCCGAAGCAGTGGATGGAAACAGATACTGAGAAACACATGCAAACATGTTTTTGTTCTTAATACGTGACCTAAAATTTCTCAAAATAGAACAATCCACATAAGCTGATATCACTAAGAGGCCTGTGGGACATGTGAGCAGCTTGGACCTTGTATCTCTCTCAACACACTCTCTGCTTACCAGTCTGGCCCATCTGGGACACAAAGAGCAAATACAATACGCAGAGCTGGCACATTAACTGCCAGCCTGAGAAGGCCTGTGTGTCACCCAAGCAGCTTTGGGCTTGGACTCCTCCATGACCGCCTCCTGCTTACTGGCCTAGCTCATCTGAAACACAGAGATCTAACAAGCAAAGGTGAGTCATGAGTGGGCCACAGCCCACATTAGCTGCTTTACCTAAGAGGCCTATGGAGCATCTCATCAACTCAGGGCTTGGATCTTTCTCTCTCTGCCCACTGTTGACCATCTTAGCCCACTTGGGTTACAGAAAGTGAGCCAGCAGAGGGAAGTTGGGCTCTGGCCATAACACACATTATCCATCATACCAGTGAGGCCTAAGGGGCACCTGAACAGTCTTTGGCTTGGAGCTCTTTCATTCTACTCTCTTGTGTGACTCAACTGGTTCAAGGACAGGAAACTAAGCAGAGCTGAGCTGTGCGCAGGCTCCAAGACTCATTGTCCACCCTCCTGAGAAGGTATCTTGCAAGCTCTAGCAAACAGCCTTCATCTTAGATCTTTCTTTGCTGACTCCCTAACTGCCTGGCCCATATAAGACACATATACCGGAGGAACCCCCCAGGCCTGCTAACACAATAGACAAGCAGATGGCTAGAGGCAAGTGCAGGAACACAAACAACAAAACTCAAAGTTATATGACACCATTAGAAATGAGTGATCTTACCACAGCAAGCCCTAAAGATATGTACATCCACAAAGCCCAAGAAGAAGAGTTTAAATCTGAGGTGATGAAAATGATAGAAGCCTTGAAGGAGGGAAATACATTCAAGCAGATGAAGAAAATGAATAAATCCTATAAGGAATTAAAGGAAAATTTAACAAACGGGAAAAATAAATGAATAAAACTACTCAAGACTTTAATGGAATTAAAAGTAACAAAGAAAACACAATGAAGTGATGTTGGAGTTGGAAAACCTAGAGAAGAAAACAGGAACTGCTGACACAAGCAATATCAATAGAATACAAGAGGTGGAGGAGAGAATCTCAAGTGTAGAAGAAAATGTTAAAACTAAAAATGTTCCTGACACAAAACACCCACGAAATCTGGGACACTATAAAAAGGCCAAATATAAGAATAATAGGAATAGAAGAAGGAGATGATTCCAAGATTCACAACCTGGAAAACTTTTTCAATATAATCATAGAAGAAAACTTCCCCAATCTAAAGAAGGAAATGCCCATAAACATACAAGAAGCCTACAGAACCTCAAATAGATTGGACCAACAAATAAACCTCTCCTATGACATAATAATAAAAAAAACTAAGTGGACAGAACAAAGAAAGACTATTAAAAGTTTCAAGAGAAAAAGGTCAAGTCACATATAAACACAATCCTACCAGAATTACACCTGACTTCTAAACAGGGACTATGAAAGACCCACAGATGCCAACCCAAGTTACTATACTCTGAAAAACTTTCAATCACCATGGATGGAGAAAACAAGATATTCTATGACAAAACCAAGTTTATATGGTACCTATCCACAAATACAGCCCTACAGAAGATATTAGAAGGAAAATTACAACCCAAGGAGTTTAACTACACTCAGCAAAACACAAGAAGTAAGTAAGCCCACATCCTCAAAATAAAAAACAAACAAACAAACAACAACAACAACAATGAAAAATAAAAAAACCATACACATCCTCTACCACAACCAACATCAAAAAACAGGAACTAACAATCACTGGTTATGAATATCTCTCAACACCAATGGCTTAACTCCCCAACAAAAAGACAGAAGCTAACAGAACAGACGTGAAAGCAGGACCCATCATTCTGCTACATATGAGACACACTTCAGTAATAAAGATAGACACTACCACAGAGTGAAGGGCTGAAAAAAATGTATTCCATGCAAATGGATCCAAGGTCAAACTGGAGTAGCCATTCTAGTATCTAATAAAATAAGCATTCAATGACTACTAATAAAAAGAGATAGGAACGTACACTTCATACTTATCAAGAGGACACCTCAATCTTGAACATTTATGCATTAAAGGCAGGAGCACCTACAATTGTAAAAGAAACGTTACTAAAGCTTAATTCACATACCAAACTCCACACATTAAAAGTGAGACATTTCACCAACAGCTAGATCAACAAGACTGAAAAAAAAATGAAGGAATAATGAAGCTATTAGAAGTAATGAATCAAATGGACCTAACAGATATCTACAGAACATTTCATGCAAACAAAAAGGAACATACTTTCCTCTCAGTACCTCATGGAACCTTCTCCAAAATTGACCATATAGTTGGTCAAAAAGCAAATCTCAACAGATTCAAGAAGATTGAAATAACCCGTTGCATCTTTATCAGACCACTATGGGCTAAAACTATAACTCAACAACAGCAGAAACAACAAAAAGCCTTCAAACTCATAAAAACTGAACAACTCCCTACTCAATGACCACTGGGTAAGGGACCAAAAAAAAAAAAAAAAAAAAAAGGAAATTAAAAAATTCCTAGAATCCAATGAAAATGAAGGCATAATGTAACCAAAAAAATTATCAGACACAAAGAAAGCAGTGCTTAGAAGAAAGTTCATTACAATAAGTGCCTGCATAGAGATCCCACATTAACAGTTTAACACCACACCTCAAAGCTCTAGAAGAAAAAGAAGCAGACCACTAGAAATCATTAAATTTAGGGCTGAAATCAATGTTAGAATCAAAGAGAGAAATTCAAAAAAATCAATGGAACTAAGCTGGTTCTTTGAGAAAATAAACAAGATAGATAAACCAAACTAACTAAAATAAGACAGAGGAAGAGTATTCAACCAAAAAAAAAAAAATGAAAAGGGAGACATAACAATATACATGGAGGAAATTTAAAGAATCACTAGGTCTTACTTCACAAGCCTATATGCCACAAAATTTGAAAATCTCAATGAAATTTATAATTTTCTTGATAGCTACCAATTTCCAAAATTGAATCAAGATCAGATAAACAAAATAGTCTTATACCTCATAAGTAAAAAGAAGCAGTCATCAAAAATTTCTCACCAAAAACAAACACATGGCCGAATGGTTTAAATGCAGAATTCCACCAGACCTTCAAAGAGAAGCTTATATCAATTCTTTTAAAAGTATTCCATGAAGTAGAAATAGAAGTAATATTACGAAACTTATTCTCTGAGTTCACAGTCACTTTGATATCTAAGCCACACAAACACCAAAGAGAATTTCAGACCAATTTCTTTCATGAACCTTGATGCAAAATTACTCAATAAAATACTTGCAAAACGAATCCAAGAACACATCAAATATTTAATTCACTATGACCACATAGGCATCATCCTTGCAGGTGTGGTTCAATATATGGAAATTCATCAATGTAATCTATCATATAAACAAACTGAAAGAAAAAAACCACATGATCCTCTCAATAGATGATGAAAAAGTATTTGACAAAATCCAACACACCCATTCATGCTAAAAATCTTGGAGAGATTGATGATACAAGGCACATACCAAACATAGTAAAGACAATATAAAGCAAGCCTATAGCCAACATGAAACTAAATGGATCGAAACTTAAATCAATTCCATTAAATCAGGCACACAAATGTGCTCTCCATATCTGTTCAATATAGTTCTTTAAGTCCTATCTAGAGCAATAAGACAACTAAAGGAGATCAAAGGGATACAAACTGGAAAGGAAAAAGTCAAAGTATCACTATTTGCAGATGGTATGATTGTAAGTGACACCAAGTATTCTACCATGGAACTCCTGCAACTAATAAACACCTTCAGTAATGTTGCTGTGTGAAAAATGTCCTCATTTCTACCACACACAGAAATCTGCCTAAAAAAGGGCAAGCTTGGATACAGGTAGAGTTGAAAGCCAAGACAGGGTAAGCAAGTTATAAATAGTTCCTGCCTCACAGATACGTCTGTCAGATACATTGGGCTCCAATATTATAGAGAGTTTTGGGTGACTACTCAGGTAGCAAATTATCTCTGTCGTCTTCTCATTTGGAAAGCTACTAAACTACACTCCAAGTATACTCAGGTAATCAAGTTTATTCCTTCTCAAATCCCTGATAAGGTTGAAGAACAGATAGTTTAGTTTTACAATTAATCTTAGTTGTTTAAGGGTTAATATGTTTTTAGTTCTAGATTGATGTTTTAAGTTGATAATGATAAGATATGATAGACATTGATTTTTAGAGGCACCAAGCCTGTCAAACACAAATAGCCAAAACACTGAGTATGTAACATTTATATAATTCCTATTGTGTCATGGTTCTTCTTGCTATAGGTAGTTTATTGTATATATGTATAATCATATAAATGTATATGTAAAAAATTTAAAAGTTTAATTAAAGAAAAAAAGAAAAAAATCCGACTGTATTGCCTATGTTCTACAACTCAGCTAAGTGTCTAATTCCTCGCCATGCCCGGTCTTTTGTTGGTGCAGCAGTCTCAGCAGCAACCACCTCCTCCTTCCAGATTTTTAAGTATATATTTTATTTATTATATTTTATTCACTTTATCTCCTGAGTGTTATCCTCTCCCTCTTATCATCCCTTTGCCAGCCTCCCTGCCTCTTATAGTATTATTTTTTACCAACATCAGCTTGAAGAAACCATTTCCCTTAAGTGGGGATTGGGTAGGTTTTTGGATGCTTTCTTGGGCTTTAGATGCTTTTTATACTGGGAATTAGTTATAAGTTACTATTGGTCTTTCCCAGAGAGAAAATAAGGTTAGGCTGAGAGAAGTCTCTCTTTTCCTTTATCATTCATTCTTGGGCTTGGAGATGAGGGGTGGAAAAGAGAAGGGAGAATGTGGAAGTGTATGGGGAAGATATGACAAAAAATGGGCTGTTGAGTCAGCTCTGCAACCTAAGGCCTTAACTCTGCTCACAAGGCTATTTTTAATTCGTTGGTATAGAAACTGGTATATGGGTGCGAAATAAGTTTAATTTTTGATACATTGGTTTAGAACTCAAATTTAAGATTATTCTTCACATGTTATATATATATATATTTCTACTCCAATATGAAGTATTGTACATGTACCACTCAAGTAGAATACATTTACATCCTAGGTATAAGAGATATGTATGATTCAATAGACAGATATGATAAATTATTTAGATAAAGTCTTAAAAACCTCAGAGTCCTATGGTATATGGACTTTAAAGATGTGTATATTATTTTAATGATTTTTGACAAGACAGGTTAACTCCTGGCAACACCGAGTGTACCTCAAAGATGATGAGCACCAATTAACCTCCTCATGGAGATGGCTTCTTATATGGCAAACAAGACACTGGGAAAAATGTCCTCATTTCAACCACTGACAAAATTCTGCCTAAAACTTGGCAAGCTTGGATACAGTCAGAGTCAATGGCCAAACCCTGCCAAAACAGGGTAAGCAAGTTCTCAATAGTTCATGCTTCACAAATATGTCTGTCATATATACTGAGCCAGAAGGTTGAAGATGATGCTCCAATGTTTTGAGAGCTATGGGTGAGTGTTCAGGCAAAAAATTGCATTTTTTTAAATTTGGAAGCTAATTACTCACACTTCCTCTTTGCTCAGGTAATTAATTTTACTCCCACTCAAGTCTCTGATGGGGTTGAAGACCAAATAATTGAGGTCACAATTAAGCCTAGATCTTTAAGGGTTATGATAATTTTTACATCTAGGTAGATGTTTTAAGTTGATAGAGATAAAATATGCTAGATATTGAGTTACATTCAGAATTTCAGACTCACCAAGAAAGGAAAGTGTTTTCTTCAAAGTTGCCAAATACAAACAGCTAAAACACTATGAATTTAATATGAATGTATTTCCTGACTGTTTTATTGTTCTTATTGATATAGGTGGTTTATTGCATATATATGTAATAATTAAATGTATATGTAGAAAAATAAAAAAAATAAAGTTACAAAGGGACAGCCAACAGTCTGAGAAAAGATCTTCACCAACCCTACATCTGAAAAAGGTCTAATATCCAAAATATATAAAGAACTCAAGATATTAAACACCACTAAACCAAATAACCCAGTTGAGAAATGGGGCTTGGGACTAAGCAGAGAATTCTCAACAGAGGAATATCAAATGGCTGAGAAACACTTAAAGAAATGCTCAACCTCCTTAGTCATCAGGGAAATGCAAATCAAAACAACTCTGAGATTCCATCTTACACCCATCAGAATGGCTAAGATCAAAAATTCAAGTGACACCACATGCTGGCAAGGATGTGGGGAGAGAGGGACACTCCTTCATTGCTGGTGGGAGTGAAAACTAGTACAGCCACTTTGGAAATCTATCTGGTGCTATCTCAGAAAACTGGGAATAGGGCTTCCTCAAGACCCAGCTATTCCACTCCTTGGAATATACCCAGAAGATGCTCCAGCACACAACAAGAAAATTTGCTCAACCATGTTCATAGCAGCCTTATTCATAATAGCCAGAACATGGAAACAGCCTAAGTGTCCCTCAGTAGAAGAATGGATAAAGAAACTGTGGTACATATACACTATGGAATACTATTCAGCTATTAAAAACAAGGAATTCCCGAAATTTGTGGATAAATGGATTGAGCTAGAAATGATCATAATGAGTGAGTTAACCCAGAAGCAGAAAGACTCAAATGGTGTATACTCATTTATATCTACATATTAGCCCAAGGGGCATGTCCAATGAAAGCCTTCCCTTACCAGGAAACTGGGACAGAGTGGAGGACATCCTATTGTGATTCTAGCTGAGGGAAGCATGGGAGAATAGCAAAGTAGAAGGATCTAGAGGGTCCTAGAAACCTACAAGAAGAACATTATGATAGGCAGATTTGGGCTCAGGGGTCCTGCTCAAACTATGGCACCAGCCAAGGACAATACAGGCAGTAAATTTAAACCCCTACCCAGATCTAGCCAATGGTCAGAACATTCTCCACAGTTGAGTGGAGAGTGGGGTATGACTTTCACACGTACTCTGGTGCCTCATATTTGACCATGTCCCCTGGAGGGGGAGACCTGGTGGCACTCAGAGGAAGAATAGCAGGCTACCAAGAAGAGACTTGATACCCTATGAGCATATACAGGGGGAGTAAGTCCCCCTCTGGCACAGTCATAGGGGAGGAGATTAAGGGGGAAATGGGAGCGAGGGAGGGAAGAATAGGAGGATACAAGGGATGGGATAACCATTGAGATGTAACAAGAATAAATTAATAAAAAAATAAGAAAAAAAATTAAAGTTAAAAAATTCAGTAGCCTCCTTTTATATAAAAGACAAACATTCTGAGAAAGAAATTAAGGAAAGAGCACCCTTCACAATAGTCACAAAAAGTGTAAAGTATCTTGGTATAACTCTAACCAAGCAAGCCAAAGACCTGTATGAACAAAACTTCAAGTCTGTGAAGAAATAAATTCGTGAATATATTAGAAGATGGAGCAATCTCACATGATCATGGATCAGTCAGATTAACATAGAACAAATGGTCATCTTAACCAAAAACAATACACAGATTCAATGCAAATCTCCTTCACATACCAACACAATTCTTCATAAACCTTGAAAGAACAATTCTCACCTACATCTGGAAAAATAAAAAAACCTGAATAGGTAAGACAATTCTATACAATAAAGAATCTTATGGAGGTATCTCCATGCCTCATATCAAGCTGTACTATGGAGCAACAGTAATGAAAATGGCATGGTACCAGTATAGAAACAAACAGGTGGATCAATGGAACTTAAATGAAGACTCAGAAATAACTCTCGTACTATGAACACACGATTTTTGACAAAGAGCCAAAACGATACTATGGGAAAAAGATAACATCTTCAACAAAGTAGAATCAGTGTGTCTGCTTCTGGCTGCATCTGAAAAAGGTCTCTGGAAGGAGGCTATTTATTGTAAAGCCTTTTCTCTCCTTTGCTCTGCCAAAAGTTTCAAATATATACATATGTTAAAATGAAGAAAATTTTCCTACATTCAAGCTTTTCTCTTCTACACTCCAAATCATTCATCTTTGCTCGCTCACTTAAGAGTTTTAAATATAAACCAAAAGAAAATTTTCTCTCTAACCTACTAACTTTGTCTTCTGCCCACATATAAGTTTCAAGGTCCTGCCAGACTTCCTATATTCAGGACAGCACCAAAGCAGCTATGCTCAGGTGCTCCATTCTAACCTTACAGACCATGTAAGTTGGACCTGCATTGCCCTTCCCAGCCACAGATGTTCTCAGACTCTGAGCAGAAAATATAATAGCCTTCTCTTCTAGAACCTGGCCAGAATTTCATCCCTTCAACCCCCTGTCTCAGCTCTGCTATCAGCACTAAGCAGTAATAGACATTGATTTCTTCATCCTTTATCCATTTACAAAAGAAATGATGTGGTTGTGCCAGGAAAAACAGCTCCAGGTTCTCCTAATACTCCTTAATTCCTTTCTACTGCAGGCCATGGCTGACATATTCTGGTCTCTACCATAAGACCTTCCCCTTCACCATATAATCCCCAACACCATTTTGTTGTTTCTCTCTCTCTCTCTCTCTCTCTCTCTCTCTCTCTCTCTCTCTCTCTCTCTCTCTCTCTCTCTCTGCCCAACCACTATAATAAACATTTCCATATCAAAAAAAAGAGAGAAATATTAACTAACTTGGCTATGCAGCATAGAATTATTCTCTAATATTGGAAGGGATTGGTGTCAGTTGTGCTTGCAGTTGGTCAGCAATTACAATGGTTGTTTTGGTAGAGACGCAAAACTAAAAAAATAGAACAATATGGCATGGCAGGGGGATAAATGCTGTTAAAGACCAATTGCTTGGTGAAGGGGATTATGCTGACCTACAAAAATGAACACAATATTATGATGTGATAATTGAACAATATCATGTTAAGGCAGGTGGTACTAAGAAAACATGAATATCAAAACTAAATATTACTGATTTTATGCATGCTAGGCAAGGCAGTGCAGCTTTGTATCCAGCCACAGATACACCTATTATACTATCTCCAAAAGTTAAGTTGAATGTTACAAGATAACCACTGGTGTTTATGGACCTTTACCTTCAGGGACAGTAGTAATAATCTTGGAAAGAAGATGATTAACTTCTCAAGAATGTATTATGCATCCAGATGTTATAGATGGAGATGTAATGAAGAAATTACAATAATGGTATATGTGAAAAAGGAGATACAAATAAATGCAGGACATAGAATTTCTCAGCAGTTATTATTTCCTCACATCAAGGACAAGACCACACCAGTGAAAAGAACATAGTCTTTTGGGAATACCTGAAAATGTGTGTTCTGGCAAAGAGTGGTTAACAATCAGAGACCCAAATTAATGATACAAATAAATGGTGTTGAAATAGAAGGTTTGGTGGGTCCAGGAGGTAATGTCAGTAGACTTTCCCAAAATTTGAATTGAAATTATCTATCTCACAAGGTTATACACAGTTTAAAAGAATTGGTAAATTATCACTAATAAGACATGGATTAAGTGTGTGGGACCAGAAGGGCAAACAGGGAAGTTAAGAGTCTTAGATGTGGTTGAGCAAATTTTCTTGTTGTGTGTTGGAGCATCTTCTGGGTATATTCCAAGGAGTGGAATAGCTGGGTCTTGAGGAAGCCCTATTCCCAGTTTTCTGAGATAGCACCAGATAGATTTCCAAAGTGGCTGTACTAGTTTGCAATCCCACCAGCAATGAAGGAGTGTTCCTCTCTCCCCACATCCTCGCCAGCATGTGATGTCGCTTGAATTTTTGATCTTAGCCATTGTGATGGGTATAAGATGGAATCTCAGTGTTGTTTTGATTTGCATTTCCCTGATGATTAAGGAGGTTGAGCATTTCTTTTAGTGTTTCTCAGTCATTTGATATTCCTCTGTTGAGAATTCTCTGTTTAGTTCCAAGCCCCATTTCTCAATTGGGTTATTTGGTTTGGTGGTGTTTAATTTCTTGAGTTCTTTATATATTTTGGATATTAGACCTTTGTCAGATGTAGGGTTGGTGAAGATCTTTTCCCAGTCTGTAGGCTGACGCTTTGTTCTCTTGACAGTGTCTCCTGCCTTACAGAAACTTCTCAGCCTCATGAGGTCCCATTTATTAATTGTTGACATTAATGCCTGGGCTGTTGGTGTTCTGTTCAGGAAGTTGTCTCCTGTGCCAATATGTTCCAGGCTCTTCCCCACTTTTTCTTCTAAGTGACTTAGTGTCTCTGATTTTATGTTGAGGTCTTTTATCCACTTGGATTTGAGTTTTGTACAAGGTGACAAATATAGGTCCAGTTGCATTTTTTTACACATAAACATCCAGTTAGACCAGCACCATTTGTTGAAGATGCTATCCTTTGGACAGAACATTCTCCACAGTAGAGTGGAGAGTGGGATATTACTTTCTCACATACTCTGGTGCCTCACCTTTGACCATGTCCCCTGGAGGGGGAGACCTGGTGGCACTCAGAGGAAGGACAGCAGGTTACCAAGAAGAGACTTGATACCCTATGAGCATATAGAGGGGGAGGTAATCCCTCTCAGGAACAGTCATAGGGGAGGAGAATAAGGGGAAAATGGGAGGGAGGGAAGAATGGGAGGATACAAGGGATGGGATAACCATTGAGATGTAACAAGAATAAATTAATAAAGGAAAAAAATAAATTAAATAATAAAAAAAATAAATTTAAAAAAAAGAGTCTTATACGTGTTTTCCAGGTTCAATAGCACAAATAAATGAGGAAATTGACCAACTACTCGTAAGACATTTGTTACAAGCCTCAAAATTTCATGAGAAACATCATGTTATTGGAGAAGGTTTAAAGAAAAAAAATTCTATCATTGTCAACAAGACAAAGATATAATTTAAAAAAGTTCTATTATGTTTTCCCTACATAACCAAATCTGTTACCTGATGTTAGTAACTCTTGGGGAGCCAAAGGAAATGAAATCTGGGAAGTGGACAGTTTTCATTTTTCAGAAGTTGGAAAACAAAAGTATATACACCATATCACTGACAAATACTCAGCATTTCAATGAGCAACTACTTTAAGTTCTGAAAAAGCTGATTACATAATTAAAAACTTACTGGAAATAATGACAATTATGGCGATACCTATAGAAGTTAAGATTGATAATGCTTTCATATATGTATCCAATTAGATGAAGTAACTCTTTGCATATTACAATATAATGCACATTACTGGTATCCTACACAATCCTACAGGACAAGTAGTTGTAGAAAAGGTCAATTGCACTTTAAAAGAGATACTTATTAAACAAAAAGGAAGAGCAACAAACCCTAGGGATGCAGACTACATGGTGCTTTGTTAACTTTTAATTTTCTTAATTTTGACAAAAAAAGGAACAATAGCAGCCGAGAGACATAGAGTTATAGAAAGAAATGAAGAACTAAGTCAACCAATATACTATCAAGATGTGTTTACATTAGAATAGAAATTTGCAATACTTTTGAGATGGGCACATAGTTATGTTTATGTATCTACAGAGAATGAAAAATATAGTCACCAACAAAACTTATTAAGATCAGATCTGAATAGGAAAAACCTCTTGTCAGCAGAGATATGAATGTATTCATAAAGCAAATAACCCAGATGATTCACCCTTACAAACTACCTCAATTACTGATTTTTTAAAAATTTGTAATCAAATCAACTTCAAAATGGCTGGGCCAAATGATTGATCACACAGAGACTGGACAGACAACAGAGATTGGACAGTCAACACAGGACAGAAAATGATTATTGTAGGCCTCAATATCATGGCTCTTTCTCATGGTGTGAGTATCAAGTTGGATCAGTCATTGGCTTGTCATTTCCTCAATCTCCACTCTATATTTATCCTTACACTTCTTGTAGGCACGTTAAATCTTGATTTGGCAGTTTTATGGGTAGGTTATGGAGGGTGTTGCCCTCCCTCCACTGGAAGTACCACCTGGCTACAGGAAATGGTGAATTCAGTTTCCACATCCCATACTCTTAGAGATCTAAGCTGGGGTAGCGCCCCTACACTGTCAGGTGCCTCCTTTCCCCAAAATGCTTCTTAACTAATTTTTGTTCTTTGCAGGTCCTCCCACAAACCCTGCTCTCCCTGCCATCACTACTCTCCCCATACCCTATCGCAGACACCTCTTCTACATGGAATTCCAGCATTCTCTATTGAGCCATCCATTTGCCTACAAGTTGAATGATGTCTTTGTTTCTAATAGCTGAGTAGTATTTCATTCTTAATTTGAGGGACATCTAGGTTGTTACTAGTTTCTGGCTATTATGAATAAATTTGCAATAAACACAGGTGAGTAAATGTCCTTGTGATATAGTGGAGTATCTTTTCAGTATATGCTTAGGAGTGGTATAGCTGAGTCTTAAAGTATCACTATTCCAAATTTTCTGAGAAAGTGCCAGATTGATGAATGCATTAACTATCTTTGTAAGACTAAGATGAGACCAAGACATTTTAATTCCTTGTTAATGAAAAGAATGTATAAATTGACTAATCTAAAAGTTAATAAGCACCATAACAAAAGACTAGTTATTACTACCTATAATGTTGCATGAGTTATATATTTTCACAATGTGCTTTAGTTTATTTTAATATCTTATTATCTTTTCCACAGCAGACACATCTTCTTAAATCAGGCTGAAGATACAAATACATTAAACTCGAGGAGTCCAGAGAAATTTGTACTTACATGCAAGAGACCAGGGCATAAATGTATGAAGACATAAATCCTGAAACCTTGTTCCACTTGGGCAAATTAAGCACTACATTCTGAAAAGGCTCTGCAGAAGTTTTTTTTTTTTTATTTTACCTAGCTTTCCCAAATATTAGAGCTCTTTGTTATCTACAGGTGTTAAGACTTAATTACAACTTCCTTGATCCTTCTAAAAATCTTATTTCTCTCCTTGCTTTCAGATTTCCCTGATCTATCCCATATACTTTCAGTTGGAAATCATAGTCCTTTGGGGCTTCTCTCTCATTTTGTTTCTTTTGAGTACTCTAAATTTCTTCTTAAGGAGATTTATGTCACAGCATTGTATTTATCTCCAGCTTTTCTTCTGGCTTATTTATTCAGATTTTTATTGTTTGTTTAAGCCATATAGCATTCACTCTTAAAGAGAAGTGTTTCTCTATAGCATCCATCTAAGTAAACAATAGGAAGAATTTCCTAACGGCTTTAAAAGAGTTTCTTACTGAGATCCACTAAGAAGTCTTGGTATAGAATGAGGATTGTGAACACTGCACATAAAATTCAGGGTTTATTTTCTGCCTGTTGCCTGTTCACTGTTTTATTGTTTGCTTCAATGAATGTAGCAGAGTTCCCACACTATATGCCCTGACTGCCTCTACTTGCATAAAACATGATGCTCTACCTTGAACAATACTGGAATATATTACATAAATTTCCTTTTGATACCCAGCATGTTTTCGACTATAATAGAATCTGAGCAGAATCACATCTCTTTTCCCTCAGTGTTCCTGTTGTGTTTCATAACTCTCTCTTCTGCGAATCCAATAACCATCTTGAAGCTATTAGAACGGCAACTTTTCAATGAAGAGTGGAAGGTGCTCAGTGGAGCAGAGCAAAAGATGATCTAGCATGCAGTTGAATCATAGTATAACAGAACACAGTCTGTAGGCTTGGAAAACTGTATAGTCAACTCTTTTCACTAAAAATTCTTGCTGGATGGAGCAGCCTGTTTAAAATGCAGAGGAACTCCTGAACTGTTCATGTTTCAAACTTGGTTGCAAAATTTCTAACTTGTTTGTCTTCCTTCCTGTACAAGACATTACAGTGTAATTCACCTTTCATTCATTTCCAAACATCATGCCTTTCCAACTTCAGAAGATGCACACACTCTTTTGTCACTTTCCTTTACAACTACACAAGGCTAGTTAAGGCCAAGAAGATGAAAGTAGACTCCTGCATTGAGAGTCTTGGAAAGCTTTTGTTATCCTGATATAAAGGGGAATAAAAATAGCTGAGAACTACACTTCAATATTTAAATGTTTCTGTGATGTTCAAGGCTATAAAATGCCCACTACTGGCAATGGAAAAAGAACTAAAGTCCTTTCACAGACTCCAGCACTGATAACTCAATGTTGCCTTCAAATATTTTTGTTCAATAAATGATAAAAGATCAAAACATCCAAAATATTTAAGCTATATGCATAATTTGTTTGATTTGCTTTTATTAATTGCACTAAAACTATCTCAGTTATAGTTTTAATGCATTCCTAAATACTATTAGCCTGAAATATGGCTTTGAAGACAGTGTTTTTAATACCATGGACTAATATCAGAGCTGGAGATGTTCATCACTAGACCCAGTTTTCTGGAAAAGCACATATTAGAATAGCTTTAGACCAAAGCAGCCTTTGATCTCATCGCTCTTCATGTGATGTTAGGAAAGCCAACCTAGTGGTTTAACTTTAAGTATGAAATTGATTTACAGCTTCTCTTTGAGGTAGGACAAGTTCATCTCAGCATCCATAGTGTACCACAAACTTATACTTTCTAAATGTTCTCTATAATAAGGTAGTATGTAAAGTTCATATTAGGGTACTACTGAGCTGTTCACTATGTTTATTTTCTGGAATCTCTATAGTGTACCACAAAGTTACCATTCCCACACATTCTTTAAATCTCATTTTTCTCAAGAGAATGAGAACATTATTAAATAATCCAATAGTATATCATGTGGCTTTAGACAAATTTAATTGCATATTGTTTCTTTAAGAGGTCTAGGGGAGGAGACTAGGGTGAAAGAGGGCGGGAGGGGGAAATGGGAAGATACAGTGAGGGGATATCAATTGGGGAGTAATCTAAATAATAATTTTTTAAAAGAGAAGGTTGGATTTGGTTATTTTTATTTTGCTGTATTAAAAATCAATACAAGTGACCTTATCTAATGTCTATGTTGTATCTTAAATATATAATCAGTCTATAAGGAAACACAGATTTTACATGCTTCATGAAGTTACCTTTTCAATTTGATATTACTTTATTTAGGACAAGGCTCTGACATTGTCTGACACACTCATTGCCCTTGTTTAGGTTATGTATTTAATACTGAGCTCTATAAATTTTCTAATATTTTAATGAAAAGTGATTCCTTTCTCATATAATGCATCCCAGCCATAGTTTTCTCTCCCTCCATACCTTCTAGCTTCTTCTCTGCCTACTCTTTCCCCAGATCCACTATGGTCATTCGCAACTCTCCAATTGACTCTAGAGAGATTTATGTTGTAAAGTAGATATGTTAAGTAATTTGAGGGATTGGATTATGGGCTACAGAAAATGATGTCTAAAGCCTCTTCAAGTTCAACTAATATAGTATTCCATCACAAGCTAAGTTGTTTTGAGACTTTGATATGTTACTTGACAAATCATTGAGTAAGATGGCCTTGAGCTGGTCTTAGAAGTCACTAAAGGGAGCAATACTTCACCTGTCACAATTGATCAAAGATGTAAACACTAATAGGTTAAAATCAGGGTTGTAGGTAAGCCCTTCCCTAAAGCTCTGAATAAACACAATCAGTTTACTCAGTACTTAAGCAAGTATTTCTCAAGGCATGTTTGTAAATGTGTTTATAAAGCAAGAACCTTGAATCCATCAGCTCTCAAAGACCTAATCGATACATTCCAAGCTGATCTCAGAAAAGTTTTGCCTCTGGGAAGTTTAATTTATTTCAACTCATGGTAATAAAAAAAGGGGGCAACAAAGATATTTTGACAAAATAGGAAAATTGGACTATGTTGTATCCAGCACCAGTTACATTTCAATTTTCTGTTTTATCTGTACAAGTCACCCTAATGAGTGCAATGACCATTAAAGTTAATCAGGCATGGGGTTAGTGTATGGGTCCATACAGAAAGGAACATACATGGTTGCTACAAGGCACTGTTACTCAGAGCCCCAACTTTCTGTAAAAACATTTATGTTAGAATGGCAATGAGAAGCCAGAAAGGGAATTCTGTATGTAATCTACTAGATAAAAATTTTAATGGTGTTTGTATCTGAATATAATCACTTCTCATTGCTAGGGAGTTTGCCTCTAAATAATAAATTTCCCCCATTGTCTTTAAAGGATGGATATCAAATGCCACTTCCCTTTTAGAATCTGGCACAGTAATGGCATCAATGATTCCCAGGAGAATACTTCTTATTTTTATGCACCTGAAATAGAATCCAGGTCTATCATACACTGAAAGGCAGCATAGTTCCCTGGATGGTCCCAAGGGAAATACTCAGAGTGGCAGAAATGGAAATGTGCTATCTTGAGAACCCTGCTGTTTTACAGACAGCACCAGTAGCATATGTTTGCATAAGTGATACATTGGTCTTTAATTTTTAAAAAAAAGTCAGTTTCAGTAAACAAGTGTCCACTCACCTTAAAACTCAGAGACAGCATCTGAAAATGAATAATAAGATGAACTAAGAAAGGATTTTTAATGGAAAGAAGACATTTTAAGAACTTAGGTAAGCAGTTTTATTCTATAAATGGAAAGCAGGGTAAAAGTAGTCCTCTAAGAATCATTGTGCATAAGCACCCAGAAAGACAGACCGTATTCCCACCAGATGCAGAGATTAAGAAGAGGTGAGTTATTCTCATTTCCCCTGGATCTTACTCAGACCACTGTTGAACTTGTGAACCTGGAGTTAGAAATCATCACCATGAAAAGCATCTAATCTCATCTGAAGCCCCATGGACTTACCATAACAACATCATAGAAAGACTTCATGGCTATTACTATAAAGATGAGACATGGAAGAAGATATTCTAGAATTAAGACAATACAATATTTATACTACATGGTATTGTGCCACATACCTACACTGGGAATTACCTTTCTTGAACTGGATCTCTTTGTTTATTAAATAAGCAAGTACACTGACAGGCTTCCAACATTCTATCTGACTAGGAAATGTCTGTTTTGACAAGTGATATCCTACCATCCCCTCTCTCTATGTCTCTACTAAAGGATAGCGTGGTGGATTACATACAGCAGTTTTAGAATGACAAATGCCTAGATTCAACCTTTTTTTTTAAAAAAATAAATTTATACCTTTATAATTCACAGTAGGAGATGTTTATTTTCAAAGTCATGATGTACAGTTAATATGTAATGAATTTATGGCTTTTACATTTCTCACAACTGTACAATTTCATTTGTAAGTACCTACAAGTTTCCAATGCTATCCATAAATTGTCCAAGGTTAGTGGATCATGACCAGAATTGTAGATAGGAATACATTATCAGTGGTATTATGTATGAGGTAAGCCACAATAATTTCCTCACTTATTTTCTAAGTCACAATTATCCCTGGCTGCTTATTTTTAGAGAATATATCATTGTTAGAATGTTCTGTGATTGACAGATCCACCAGCTTTTATACAGTTAAATTACCACAAACCTTACATCATGTTACAATGCTATCCTGTTTGGGTAAAAATATCTAAAATGATACTAAAATTATACAAAGTGATATTTCAACATAAGGAAATGACAGTTATCATTTACATTGAATCACCACATTGTTACTAAGTAGTTTAGTTGCTTATTGTCTCTATTCTTAGCAGAATGGGACTGAATACAGAAGATGAAGACAAGAGTTTGAAGCTTAATGTAGTGGTTCCTCCAAGCCTACATTACATAGGGAGACCTTGTGTCAAAAAAGTATGATTCTAAATTAAATACAAAGAAAAAAAAGCAAAATTATGTTTTCAGAACAACAGAACCAGACATTGATGCTGGATCAGACCTGACAGGATTCATTCCTCTCAGCATGCTGGATGACGGAATCCTGGACCCTTCATGTTCCAGCCCCAGGTGCCTCAGTTACTGTTCCCCATCAGAACAGGACAGCTTTCAGGACAGCCTTGTGGTCCCAATTGGTCCAGCATTCCAGACTGTCCTACCTAGGACTCCTAGTAAGCCTGGAATTCTCAACATTTACAAAGTGGACCACAAGTGCTATAGTTAGCATTACCCCCAAATTTGGGGGGCCTTCAAAGGTATTACTTGCCCTAAATCAGCCTGAAGAAACATTAAGAGAATGACATCCCATTTCCTCTAATGGGAGTTGGATAGGTTTCTGTTTTCTCTCTTCATCTACATTTGCTTATTTTAATCAGGAGTTGGTTATAAGTTATTATTGGTCTTATACAGAGAAAAAACTAGGTTGGACTCAAGGACATCTCCCTTTTCCTTTATGTTTCATTCATAGGTATGGAGATAACAGCTGGAAAGAAAGAAAGGGGGATACAGAAATATAGAAGGAGGATGGAACAAAAGGTAGATTATTGAATCTACTCCTCAACTCAAGGCCGTAATTGTTACTCACTAATAAAGTTATTTTTTAGTTCAATGGTTTTAATTTTGTATACTGATACAAAATATGTGTAATTCTGATACATTGGTACAGAATTCAAATCTAAGATAATTTCCACATACTATGTTTGTGTGTGTGTGTGTGTGTATATATATATTTCTAATATATATATATATTTCTAAACTAAAATGGAGTATTATACCCATCCAACTCTATAATACAAGGTTTACTTCTAATACCTTGAAAGTGGTGCTGTATCCAATTTAGCCTAATTAAGTAATACAAGCTAATTGTTGGTTGAACATATGATGGCCGTGTCAAATACTAGTGTAATTTTATCACAAGAATATTTATCTTAGTTCTAACAGATAGATATGATTGTATAGATATATAAGGTAAAATAGTTAAATAAGGTCTTCAAGAGCCTCAGAGTCCTACAGAATATGGCATTCAAAGATGTTTTTATTATTCTAAAGAGTCTTTGGCAACAAGACAAGTTAACTCCTGGCAATGCCCAGTCTTCCTTAAGGAAGAAGATAAGCATCAAGGAACCTCATTATGGAGTTGTCTTCAAATGTGGCAAATCAGCCAATGGGCAAAATATCTTCATTTCTAACACAGACAGAAGTCTGCCTAAAAATGGGCAAACTTAGATGTAGGCAGAGTCGACAGCCAAAGCCTGCCAAACCAGGGCAAGCAAGTCTGCAATATTTCCTGCCTCACAAATCTATCTGTCAGATATATTAGGCTAGAAGGCTGAAGATGATGCTCTAATAATATAGAGAGTGTTGGGTGACTGTTCAGGCAACAAACTGTCCCGGTTATTTTTTTCATTTTTGAAGCTCCTAACCTGTACTTCTGGTTGACTCAGGTATTTATGTTTTATTACTTCTCAAGTCTCTGATGTGGTTGAAGACCAGATAGTTTAGTCTTACAATTAAGTTTAGTTGGTTAGGGGTTATGATGTTTTTAGATCAAGATAAATGTTTTAAGTAAATAGAGATGGGATATGATATATATTGATTTTCATTCAGGAATTTAGACTGAACAAGATAGGAAAGATGTTTACTTCAAATATGACAAATCCAAATAGTCAAAAGACTATGAATGTAACATTTATATCATTCCTGATTGTCTTATAGTTCTTCCTGCTGCATGTAGTTTATTTTATTCGTGTATAATAATGTAAATGTATATGTTAGGAAAAACATAATAAAAAAAAGAAATATATGCATAATCTCAAGGGCAGGAAGTAAGTAATGTTAAGATTCTGATAAGTCAAGAAAAGTTGAGATTTCTATTGCTAGAGACATTTAAGTTTCTTTTTGTTTTTAGCATTTATGTTTGAGAAAGTACAGGAAGGAAATACATGAGTGGGATGGTGATGAACTTTATCTTCTCTGAGTACTTCATAGAATCATTTGATAATCCACACAGTAAGAAAGCTATTAAAAATTTGTAAAGCTATTCATAGTACAAATGGGGGAGTTTGATACAAAATGTCGAGCCACTCATCCTCTGGTGGTAAAAGATAACGTTGTACCTGTACCTATCAGGATATAGAGATCTAATAAAGAAGGGTGCCTGATACATTGGTATTTATGATATTCTAGACTATTTGTCTTAAATAGCAGCTCATGGAATTCCATTTACACTTAATCTAAGACTAGGGCCCAGAAAACTTTCTTGGAAACAAAGAATGACATTTTTAGGATGTAAGTATAGGCTTAAAATATGATGCCCTTTACTCTATGTCAACGAATTTCAAAACATGAGTTCCAGGACCATTTTGTGTCATATAACTGAATGTGAGGGTTCTAAAAATATTTGGCAGCAAGAAAATATTTCTAAATATGCAGAAACCAAGACTTAATTCAGAGCCAGACTCATAATGAATTAGGGTGCTTCTTATCATTGTAGCATCTGCTATGTCATACTTCGATATAGCCTGGTGTGCTGGCTAGGATTATGCCAACTTGACAAAATGAGAGTCCTTTTGGAAGAGAGAACTTCAGTGGAGAAAATCCTCTCATCATTTTGGCCTGTAGATGAGCCTCTAGTATATTTTCTTTATTGATGATTGATGTAGGAGGGCTCAATTTAGTCTGGGAGGTACCACTCATTGGCACTGGTCCTAGGTGCTATAAGGAAGGAGGGTACAGAAGCCATCAGGAGGAAGCCAGTAAGCAGCACTCTTCCACAGCCTCTACAATCTAGCTCCCACTTCCAAGTCCCTGCTCTGTTTGAATTAATTCTCTAACATCCTCAATTGATAGACTGTGTGGTGAAACTCAAAGCTTGAAACATACCCTTTCCTCACACTTCATGGTGTTGTGGTCACTGCATTTTATCACTGCAAGAATAATGTTAGTAAGATAACGTGGGTTTAGACATACAGCATTTACTGTTCACACTGTATCTGCCATCAAACCACCAAGTGACAATTATCAATTTGAGTTGCTTGTCAATACCTTGGTTTAGTACTGAGATTCTTTTTTTGATGAATGGTAGTCTTTTTTATTGTAAATACAAAGGTAGCAACATGGAAAACAGAGGCATTTAATATTTTCTGGCATTGTGACATGGAGGTCCATAGCCAGCCCTTACACTCCTTGGGACTCAGGGACCAAGACAAAGGCATGCAAGAAGTGGTGGGCCCTTGCAAACTGCCCTGGAGAAGGGAGCTTTAGCCTGGGGCAAGAGCAGAATCCAGTGGTGGTGGTGGGGGCTTGCCTGTTGGTCTCTACCATAAAGCACAGGCAGTGAACCTGCTATGAGCAAAGAAAGAACACTGAGCAGTTTTTCATCAAATCTGTGGACAAGGGAAAAGCCTCTATCAGGTTGAAAGAAGCCTCCTGTGGATACATGTCTGAGTATGCAGCTTGAAAGAAACTTAGATATCTACCTAGTGAGTTCAAAATGTTTATCTTTGGAGTACTTGGATCTTTCTGGAAATATTTTTTGAAAAATCAAAAGACCTTCCAATTATAAATCTTCAACTACTATTAACTTTATTGAACTCTTCTGCACAAACCATACTAGCCAATAGAGTTCCATTTGTCACTCATAACATTCCTTTCTGTATTTGTGAAGATTTGGAGGCTGCCAAAACCTGTGTCTATGGAAGATTTTGTCTACAATCATTCACACAAAGAACTAATAGAATTAATCTACAGTCTGTTGCTCACACAGTGGCCTTAGTAAATAAGATGGGTAGAATGGAAGCTCCTATTATATCTTACTTTTGGTCTCTAACCTGTTATGTAAAACTAAAGTCCAAGTGGATTAAAGATTTCAACATAAAACATAACAAACTAAATCTGTTAAAAGAAAAAGTGTGGAAGAGCCTTGATCTCATTGGCACAGGAGACTACTTCCTAAACAGAACATGAACAGCACAGGCTCTAAGGTCAACAATTAATAATAACAACTCATGAATTAATTAATGGGGCCTCATGAAACTGAAAAGCTTCTGTAAGGCAACGAGCACTGTCAACAGAGCTAAATGACAGCCTACAGACTTGAAAAAGATCTTCACCAACCTTACATTTGACAAAGGGCTATTATCCAAAACACATAAAGAAATCAAGAAAATAACATGGCCAAATCAAATAACCCAATTTAAAAAATGGGGTACAGAGCCAAACAGAAAATTCTCAACTCTGATACCTGTGATTTGATCACTGCCCCTTAGTGGAGAGGCCATGTGGAAAAACAGAGGAAAGGGATGCAGGATATCCAGATGTGGCCTGCTAGGCTGTGGTCAGATGGTGGTCAGATGGTGGACTCCACACTTCAGAGGCCTAAGGGGGAAGGGGGAATAGAGTGCAAAAATGGAGGGAGGGTAGGGAGAGGAAGATAAGAGGAAGGGGATTAAAATCAGGATGTAATGTGAATTAATAATAATAATAATAATAATAATAATAATAATAAATTTTTAAGATCTACACCAAGCCTACATCTGAAAAAGGTCTAATATCCGAAATATATAAAGAACTCAAGAAATTAAACACCACCAAACCAAATAACCCAATTGAGAAATGAGGCTCGGAACTAAACAGAGAATTCTCAACAGAGGAATATCAAATGGCTTAGAAACACTTAAAGAAATGCTCAACCTCCTTAGTCATCAGGGAAATGCAAATCGAAACAACTCTGAGATTCCATCTTATACCCATCACAATGGCTAAGATCAAAAATTCAAGAGACATCACATGCTGTTGAGGATGTGGAGAAAAAGGAACACTCCTTCATTGCTGGTGGGAATGCAAACTAGTACAGCCACTTTGGAAATCTATCTGGCACTATTTCAGAAAACTAAGAGTAAGGCTTCCTCAAGTCCCAGCCATTCCACTCCTCGGAATATACCCAGAAAATGCTCCACCACCCAAGAACATATGCTCAACCATGTTCATAGCACCCTTATTCATAATACCAAGAATGTAGAAACAGCCTACGTGTCCCTCAGTAAAAGAATGGATAAAGAAACTGCGGTACATTTACACTATAGAATACTACTCAGCTATTAAAAAACAAGGAATTCCCAAAATTTGTGGACAAATGGATTTAATGATCATAATGAGTGAGTTCACCCAGAAGCTGAAAGCATCAAATGGTATATACTCACTTATATCTAGGCACTAGCCCAAGGGGCATGTCCAGTGAAAATCTTCACTTACCAGGAAAGTGGGATAGAAGTGAAAACATCCTAATGGGACTCTAGGTGAGAGAAATATAGGAGATGGGGAAATAGAAGGATCCAGAGGGTCCTAGAAACCTACAAGAAGAACATTATGATGGGCAGATCTAGACCCAGGGGTCCTGCTCAAACTATGACACCAGCCAGGGACAATACATGCAGTGAGCATCAAACCCCTAGGATGGGATAACCATTGAGATGTAACAAGAATAAATAAAAAAAAAACCCTACCCAGATCTAGCCAAGGGACAGGACATTCTCCACAGTTAATTGGAGAGTGGGGATTGACTTTCACATGAACTCTGGTACCCCATATTTGACCATGTCCCCTTGATGGGGAGGCCCAATGGCACTCAGAGGAAGGATAGTAGACTACCAAAAAGAGAGTTGATACCCTAGGATCATATTCAGGGGGAGGAGTTCAGCCTCAGTCACAGTCATACGGGAGAGGAATAGTGTGAAATCAACAGGGAGGGAGGAATGGGAGGATACATGGGATGGGATAACAATTGAGATGTAATATGAATGAATTAATAAAAATAGTATAATGCAAAAAAAAAGAAAAAAGTTTTTTAAAGTTTAAAAAATGTTTGACAACTATATTACATACCCACATATCTGGGCCCCATAAAATTTTCTAGAGTGATAAGGAGTTGGACCTGGAGAAAGGATAAGAAACCCTGACACAGACAGTGAGGGGACTCTGGTTGTAAAATGATGTTAGCACAAGCCTGGACGCCTGCACATGATCACCTAAAAACAACATTTTAAAGAAAAAAAATATAGTGTTTCATAGATGTCATCCTTGCACTCCTCCAGTGAGACGGAAGACAGGAGAATCACTGAGAAGTTCATGGGCCAGATTTCCAGGAATATACAGCACTGAAGAACCACAGAGACCATTTGTTTGAAGGTGAAAGTTGAAATTTGCTTCCCCAAGATTGTTTCCTAATGTCCACATATTCACCAGGAGGTGCATGTGTTAACATAAGCGTGTGTGCAAACACACACACACACACACACACACACACACACACACATACACACACGCACAATTTTTAAAAATTAAATAGAAGAGAAAGATTTGTTCTATCAGTTTGCACAACTACAAGGAGTGCCACCATTGGGAACAATTTCATAGCAAGTCAACACAGGAAAATTTGTTCTTTTCTATTTGTGGACTAGATGGAGCATATTGATTCCTGGGACAATTAAGTTGTGATCAGGAAAACAGAACTGATTTCAACCAACACGGTCTGCTAAGGCTTCTGCAGTATAATTCAGAGAGAATCACCCAGTTCTATTTTCTGGGAGTGAAATATTTTGCCTCATTTCCTCTACCAGCCCCAGATCTTCCATCCACTGTCCTACAGGAAGAGCTATTGCTGACCGGGCTTAGAGAGTGTCCACAATATACACTAGGCCATGCTTCAGAAGACAGGTTTATTCCTCTGTAAATGAAGGATCCCACTCGCCCATTATTGCAGTTCTTTTTCAGCCCGTGGTATGCTCAATCCCTGGGGCAGAGTGCTGATCGTATGTCTTTCCTTTCAAGGCAAGCGGCTGGTTATATAACTGGACTGAGAAGTTTTCTCTTAACCTAATATGTCAACTTGTTTTGAAGGAAAAATACAGCGGGCAGAGTATGTGACCGTGTTGCTTAATGGCTTGATGCTTCTGGATCCCTCTACATGATACCACAGCTGGAAGACATTGTCTATTCATCCCTAGAGAACAAAATAGTCCTTTCATTATAACTCCTTTTAAAGATTTATATATATATGATTATGGTCGATGTGTGTATATGTCATATGTGTGCAGGTTCCCTTTGAAGTCAAAAGAGGATATCAAATTCCCTTGGAGCTGGAGACACAAAGTGATCGTTCACGTAATTGAGCTGATATCGTCAGGAAGAGTAGCAAGTGCTTCTAACGACTGAGCTACCTCTCCAGCTTCGTTTTTTATAACTCATAAGTTTAAATGAACTCTGGTGTAAAGATGAAGTGATAAGTGAATCACTTGATGAGGTTATTTTGAATTTACAAAACTGTTTCTGTCCTAATGGGGTTAACTCTCTCAACTTCTTAATGTGAAATTTACTATTATATTTCTATTTTACTTTAATAATAGCTACAATCATATAATATGTAAAGAGAGACACAGGCAAGTGACAGAGAAAGAGAGACAGAGAGGCAGAGAGAGACACGGGGGCAGTAGGGCAGACAGGCTGACAGATTGCTTTTCACGACACAATCTCATATAGGCTAAACTTTACTGAACTGAACTGAGTACATAAATAGAACTCATGTGAAACTCCTGGCCTTCCTTTGTCACCCAAGCATTGATATTACAGGAATACACTGCTTTGTGCATGTTAGTCCTAATATTTTTACTCTCTAGAAATATTTGGTACTATTGTTAATAATATCTCAATTAATAATTATTATAAACCATCAATTAAGGATCATTACTATAAATTTAGAGCTTACGTAAATTATCTGTGTAGATTTTGTGGCAGTTATCTATGCCTTTATACAGCCAGCTGTATCAAGTTCAATGCTATGCAATAAGAAACTAATGATCTATGTCACCACTAGGCGTTGGCTATGGTTTGGACTCAGCTATATAATCTTCCATTTGTGTTTTGCATGTAATCTAAATCAGATGTTGGCAAAAAGCTATTATCATCCCTAATACTTTAACATTTATATGTTAGGTTCCTGAGCTGGGAAAAATCAATCAACTGTGAACTGAATCATATAGTTAGTTACCCAGGGCAGGGCTCTAGCAGAAGCTTTGGGTACATCACATGCCCCACATGGGGCTCATGACGCTGGATGCACATGCATTGAGACAGTTGATTAGGGCACTCATCAACTGCTGTGATTCATCCTCTAAAGGAAATTTGACACCCATCACAGCTGTTTACTGCCAGTGAGTTACTAAGGCCACTTCTTCTCAAAAGATATAAGCTAGTCTCAACCTCTTGATAAGAAAGAACTCCAACAAAGAAGGGCTGATAATTTCATTTAAATTCATGTATTTGTGAGTCTGTATCCACTCTTAACCCTGTTGTCTATACCTTTCCAAGTGACACTGAAAAGCATATAAAGAACATTTGTTCCCATGACCTGTTTTATTACACAACCAACTTAGGTTAGATATCTAGTCCAGATGAGGTCTTTAGACCTTGTTATTCTGGCTAAATGTTCAGTATATGCTTTTATACATAAGGTTCTCTAAGAATTACATTTTATAAAAGTTATAAGCAATTATAATACCAAATTACTGTATTTGAAATATATCATTTCTTTTTTTAATTTTTTATTAATTTATTCATATTACATCTCAATGGAAATATATCATTTCTTAATACATTTCAAAGTTTGACTAAACCCACCTTAAAGTTTCATCTATGTACCCCTATCCAAAGGCTATAATCACATATTATTTTTGACATGGTGTGTTTTTCATCCATTGACCAAATTAATTTTTCTATCTACAATTCCTTTGTAGAAACCATTTCTTAACATTCAAAAGATACCATTCATTTTGACAAGAACCTTCGAATTCTGTCACAAATGTGATGAAAATTCTTTCCAATGAAGCATTCTTTTCACAGCCTGGCTGTTTAGGGTGCGTGGCTCTGAGATCACTGAGATACCAGACATTTTACTGAGTATTAATATTTGCTACAGTATTCGCTGAACCATGAATTTCTGTGAAAGATTGATAAAGCAATGATTAGATTTCTCTCTGAAGTGAAAATTCTCATATATTTCTGTGTCTAGCTTTGCATATATTTCCAGATGTTTCTCCAATTTTTCATTCAATATGAAAATAAAGCCAAATGCCCCAAACCATAAATTAAACACACGTTTTCTTTCTCTCATTTTGCATAACAAATAATATTCTGGATAAATTATCACTTCACAAATTTTCATCTTTTATTCTGTTGCTGCTTATTTGTTAAAGTCTTGATATTTCAAAACACTTTGACAATGTTAACCTAAGTGTCTTCGTATCCTCACAGCTACATGCCAAATGTCTCTTCACCAAGTGTGGAAAATTTTCCTTGGAACCCAGAGCCACATCTCTGGATAAATGCTTACAGTTTGCTTAGTGCATCTGAACATTCACTGCCTCATCAACGAGATAAAGAATATAATTTATAAACATCCCAATTACAGGGCTTTTTTAATGGATCCATAGTTTCTAGGACTTTGTTGAACCAGTTCACTTATTGATTGACCAAATGGTTCACATAACCTTCCATGATGCAATTTCAAGATTTCTGGATATGGAAAATGATTTATTGTGAAGATGTATTGTTTATATGCATGGATAGGTGCACCTGGGTACAGTTTCCAACAGAGGCCAGAAAGGTGTATCCTAGTTGTCTTCTGTATGACTTGGAAGACAGTAATTGAACATCAGGTCTCTGGGAGAACAGTAACTGCCCATAACCACTGAGCCATTTCTGCACTGCCTGTCATTAAGAAGTAAGCACCTAAATGGTTAAATAGTATTTTACCAAAAAAGAAAAAGAAAAAGAAAAAGAAAAAAGCATACAAATTGGAAATTAATTATTTTGCTTATTCACAAAAGCATTGTGAAGTAATATCATTTATAGTTAGGAAATCCCTGATTATATTACAAGAAGCATAAAACTAATACACACCTTGCTTTTCAGGACATCAATTTATAACTACTCCAAGTTATCCTCGGAATATACTAAACATTTGGTTTAATAACTATATATAATGTGAATACAGACTATGAATTGTTTGTCTCATTTTCCTTTTCCTAGAATGTAAGACTTATTAATTAAATATCTTTATCTATTTTTATGACTATTTATGGTAACATAGTACCATGTAAAGTAGAAAATCATCAGTTCTCTCTTTTGATTTGCCTTTGAAGGATGCTATGCAAGTTTATTTCCCATTATATCCACCATATAAATTTACACTCTAGAGTCAGACCTACTCCTCAGTGTGCATATGCCTCTCTTTCATAGCACAGTCAAGAAATGTAGCTAAACTAGACTACACCGACACCCCTAAGTAGTAGTAAGGGTAATTCAGGCCAAAACTGTAGCTTTAAACACTGTTCTCTTTATATCTGTGGAAGAATTAAGATCCTCATTGTAACTAGCAGATAGGGAATTCACAGATATTGAAATTTTTGAAAAAATAAGTAGCTAAAAAACAAAAGAAAAAAGCTTATCTAAACAATACACTTACTAGATTCCATGGACTCCATCTCTTTATCAAAGATTAAGTAACTATTTAGAGAATGATTTCCATAAATGGCTTCTCACATTAAAGTTTATTAGCTGTTTTTACGTGTTGTTTCCTAGAAAGAGATATGCATAAAAGCTACCTTTATGCAGCCTTTTAGTGCTTTCTCAAAAGACTGTGAAGGAAAATTTAAGTCTATACATGAGTTGAAAGTTGTTTTTAAATGATGAACAAATTAAGTTCGAAATAAGTATAAATTTTAATGCTTTTCCATGTAAAGATATTATGTTTCTTAACATAACATTTAAATAGATTATTTTGATTTGTTTTCCATAATCAAATAAATGCAGTAAAGTCAATAGGAATTTTAAATATGTATGAGAAAATGAAGATGGAAATAAAAATGATTGACATAACTCATAAATTTAAAGTTAAAGAGAGCATGCATTTTGGAAGTAGGAAGTAATTAATATTTGATAAGTACTTACTCATGCCAATTACTTAATATATGCTATTTCATTTAATTCTTCTAATTCAAACACACATTAAATTTCTTCAGCTAATCTATTCATGAACATCTTTAAACAATACAATGTAACTGCTTTTCTTAATACATAAAAATGTGGATTTGATTATGATTCATAGCTATGGGTTAATAACATCAAAAATTGACAGTTGTTGAAAACACGGAAGAGCTTTTAGAAGTATGAAGAAGTTCACTTCAAGAAATGAAATGCAAATCAAAACTACTCCAAGATTCTATCTTATACCCATTAGAAAGACTAAGATAAAAAAAAAACTCTCAAGTGAAAGTAATTGCTGACAAGAATGTTGATAAAGGAGAACATTCCTCAATTGCTGGTGGCAGTGCACACTTTCCAACCACTCTGGAAATCAATATGGTGCTTTCTCAGAAAATTGGTAATAGTGCTACCTCAAGAGCCTGATATACCACTCCTGGGCCTATACTTGAAAGATACAACAAGAACATTTATTTAAATATGCTCATAAGAGCCTTATTCATAATAGCCAGATTCTGTATAGACCCTAGATGTCCCTCAACTGAAGAATGGATAAAGAAACTGTGGTGTAGTCACACAATAGAATACTATTCAGATATCACAGGTAACAAAATCTTAAAATTTGCTGGAAAATATATGGAACAAGAATAGATCATCCTAAGTGAGGTAACTCAGATCCAGCAAAACATGCATGGTATATATTCACTTATAAGTGGATATTCGCCCAACATAGATGTCGTCTGAGAGACTCTACCAGGTGGGGGAACAGGACAGATACTGGGACTTGAAGCTGGATTCTGGGGAAAGCACTAAGAGTTGTATAGAAGAGTTGGTGAATGGAAGGATGAGGTAGGGTCGGACAGTTGTTGTCAGGAGCTACACAAGGAGAGTCTCAAGGTTGGCAGATCTGGACCTGGGGTGGTGGTGGTGATGCACAAACTGAAGCACCAACAAAAGCCATTGCAAGGAGAGATCTTAGACCTCTTGTTCAGATGTAGCTGGTAGACAATGAAAAGCTCCTTCTCCATGTGGGGAAGAGGGAGGGAAGAGTGGGGGACTGCCTCTGACATGAACTCTGTCATTCTACTCTCCATTTAATCACTGCCTCTTGGAAGAAAGGTCCTTTGGGAACATAGAGGAAAGGGTTGAAGACTATCCAGATCAGACCTGATAGGCTGTGGTCAGACAATGGGGAACGAGGACCTCACCTATCAGAAGACTAGGTAGGTGACTAGGGTAGAAGAGGGAAGGAGGGTATGGTCAAGAAGAAAAAAGTGAGGGGTTATAACCAGAGTGTAAAGAAAGAATAAGCAGACTACCAAGATAAGACTTGATAGCCTATGACCATATAGTGGGGGACGAGGTCCCTTTGGTCATAGACCTAGGGGAGGGGAATAAGGTGAAAGTAGGAGGGAGAGAGTAATGGGAGGATACAAGTGATGGAGTAACAATTGAGTTGTAATCTGAATAAATTAATAAAATTAAAATAAAAAATTAATCAGAGTGTAATGTGAGTAAATTATAGTAAAAAAGAGAAAGAAAGAAAAGAAGAAAAACTACAGGGAAAGCTCGTTCCACTGACTCTATAACAGCAAATTTGGAAACTAATACTGTCACCTGGTTTTCTGGAAGATGGAAAAATATGTAACAGACAGTGATGGATACCACGAATTGTCATGAAAGTAATTACAGTGGTGATCACGGCAGATATCCCTTCCTCATTTTGGTATGAATAGGAGGAGTCTTCGCTTTTTATTGTCCTATTTGTTTTTCATGAAATAAAGATATGAACTCTAAAATGTACTTTGTCTTTATGTGTCTGAATCAGCTAGAAGAAGAATAACCACCACCCCTAAATGAAACTAAAGGAAATATTTGTGTGTTCTGAGGAGGAGACACTATCATTAGCTCATTGGGCAGCCTTCTAGTATTAATCAGTAGTAAAATTAGAAGCTTGTTAACAGGAAAAGAGTGAACTATGGTATTAACTAAGCTAGGAAGAACTAATTTCCCAGAAGTTTGTCACTTCTATGTTTCCAGTTTAGATAAGAAAAAAAGAGAGAAATGAAACAACCTCTTCAAATTTAAATAAACACATGTAATTTTTATTATTGGAAGGCTAAACATAATCCAGTCAGTTGATTGATAATGGTTTCCAAATTATGTTATGTTTTTATGTGCTTCAAGTTTCTTTGGCAAGGTTTCTTTGCATATTTTAGTAGTATGAAACAATATCTAGGGTCCTGGATGTGACTTGAGGTAAAAGTTCTTGCTGCTAAGGGAGACAGCCTAAGTTAGATCCACATGACTCACTAGATGGGATGGTGAACTGCCACAGGTTCTCCTCTGATTTTTACACACTTGCAAGTTATTCCAGGTATAGCCCCTCCACATTAAATAACCAAATAAACAAATACACTAATAAATATGTAAATATCACATAATAAAAAAAAAACTTAAAACCAATAGCTAACAGTACTGCAACTTTGGGTGTAATCTTGTAGCATAAAGATATCTTTGGCCTTAAGACTAATTAAAAGTAGATATATTAAATATAGAATTACTCCAAGTTTATCTTTATAGGATTTCACTGTATAATATTAACCCTTGAGAATTTCTGATAAGACAATTGTCAGTTCAAGGCCAACCTTGTCTACTGAGGAAGATTGTGTCCCAAATTAAAGCACACAGTACCTGCTCAAGAATATCATCACAAAAAATATATAACAGTTTTTGACAAATCACTAAACATCTACCTTTCTTTTATGTATTCATGTTACACACATAAAAATTATTAGACACCAGAAACCTTGTCATTAATACTGTTATTGTTATTTTTAGATGATGGAAACATAAATATCTACATGCTCCTCCATTATATCTAGCCAAGGGACTTTTGATTTCAATTGAATGAGGCAATACTTTTGAGTTAAGTTTGATAACTCAAACTCATGTAGACTATTTTGCCTATCTTAGATGCAGATTCTCTGTTTAGTCTGATGCCAGGAAATGTCAAAAACAGAGACAAATGTGTTGATTCTCTCTCCTCTAACTGCCTTACATCCTCACGTTCTCTGCTGTGGTGTGTCATTCCTGGTCATGTTTGATGCAACAGCACAACATCGTCTTTATGTCAAGACTTTGCTTCAAACACTCCATTGCGAGTTTGACTTGTCAAAAGCTAGAGAAAACGTGTTTTAAGCATTCAGCCAGCATCCTTCTGAAAAGAAAAACCATGACTTCTAATGAGCATTTGAGAGTGCAGTGGATTGCAGAAACTATTTTCTAAGATCTGTCACAAATGATGTACTTTTATTAGTTTTAATGGCCCTCAGCTACAGGCATGGAATATAAGTGAAAATTAAGATATTTTTCATGAGATGAAAATAGATTCAATCAGAGTGTGGTTCCCTCCCTACCTCTTTCTATTTATTATTTATTTTATTTTATTTATTTGCTTATTGTTTTGTTTAGTTAGTTTCTTTGGCACACGATTCTGGCTAAAAGAAAATCACAGTGAAAGATGAGAATTCATGGTGTTCTTCCATGAGAACAAAGCACTGTTTTCATCAGAATCCTCTCTGTCAATTGTTTATAAACTGGTTGGTTTGCCAAGCTCATAGGATAATAGTCAGGGAAGGAAACAATGTAGAAAGTTGCATTTGTCTACTGGGAAGGGACAAGAAATACATATTTATACTCATAACTTAGGCTTTGAGAGCCAAAGTAACTAAGAATAGAGTAAGTAAGAATAAAGGCGACCATGAAATCCAGTTGTTACTTCTAGTTCATAATGCCGTTTGCTTGTCACTCTGTTTTTCTTTACTTGTTGCTTTCATTCAGAACTTTATTTTTCAGGTTTTGGGAGAGAGCTTAGACTGTATGCTAAAGATTCAGGAGGACCCACATTGGAATATCTAACATCCAGGTAAAAAGCTAAGATTGACAACCTGTGCGTGTAACCCTGTCTCTGAGAGTGGAAGATACAAGAGGAATTCTTGGGCTTGTTGGACTGGGGAACATCCAAGACAATAACCGGGGAGGTGCAGCTTCACTGGGATAATCTGTATCATAGGAATAAGGCAGATAGTGAAAGAGTAAGATAAACAATGTCCTCAGGCCTCTGCAGTAATATGTGCAGAAAAGCATACCTATATACATATAGACACAAACATGTGTCACACTTATATAGGTGCCACCACATGCACAAATACAGACTCTTTTTCCCTGTCATTTGCCACTCAAAAGCACTGTCTTCTTAAGAGATATCTATATTTTATTCTTCACAAATAGCTTAAGTATTTTTTTCAAGCAAAGTAAGATTTAGACAATTTGTCTTCATTGCTCTTGTGTGTTTAGTTATGTACAGGGGTCTGATTATGAACCTGATATTGTTCAATTCAACAACATGGCCCTATAAATTTTCAATTATTTGTACCAAGGTAACTGCATAGTCATAATGTCAGCCTATGAGGATGACTAGAGTTCCTGCTGTCTCTGTTGTTCATTTCCTGAGGTAATAACTTCAGGCAAGACATTTCAATTTTTTCATCACACTTTTCTCATTCTCAAAACCTTGGACTTTCAACAGTACAAATATACACATCCGAGACAATCAAGAGGAACAAATGTATTGTATTCATGGAGATTATAATTAGGTCTAAGAAGGCAGCAGCTAAGCAACACTTATGCCTTATGATTAAACTGCTGTGCAATAAGAGGTAATGATTACTAAACTAATTTCTGGAACTTCTGTAGCAAATGATCACAGCCTCTGTGGCTTCAACCACAGACATTCATTTTTCTCAGAATTGTACAGTCTGGTACACTGATATCAGAGTGACAATAGGACAGGTACTGTTTAGGTCCTCTCTCCCATGTGTGCAAATAATGCCCTCTTCTTCCAGTGTCTTCCTTCTGCAGCCTCTGTGTCTTCTACATAAGTTCAAATTTTTCTTTTATTTGACAAATGTAATTGTTGGCTAAGAGGCTTACTGCTTACTAAGATCACTCTTTCCTGCTATTTCATAACTCTAGCTGCCTGGTTCAAATCAGCTCTTCTGGCTCAAAATTCCTCTCTAAGCTGACTGCTTCAATCTAGTTTCACTCAGATCCTCACTGAATTGTTCTACTTGGCCTCAAACTAACTCTAGCAAATTTTTCTAATGTGGATCCTCTTCATTCTCTGGTTCATTCTGTCTTCACCTGTCTCTAGCATGTTCTCTCTTCAACTTGTCTCCATAAATCTCTCCTGATAAAATGGCATTATACCTCTCTTCCTCTGCACTATTATCTCTTAATTTTGCTCCCTTTCCTCTCTCTTATTGTGAGAGAGTTGGTAGTATTTTATCTCTGACTAATTCTGTCAAATCTTTCTCTCGTTTGTCACTTTGTCTTCCCCTCAATTAGACATCACTTTTAAACACCAGTGCTTCCTTCTCCAAAGTAACTTTGCCTTCATTGTTTGGAATTAAAGATGTGTACTAAGGTCATGCCAATATTCGAAACAGATTGATTAAAGATGTGCTGAATTAAATTTTGTCTACATTTTCCCTCTTTCTGTTTAAACTAAAAGTTAGAGTTTAACTATTCTATGAAAAGCAATGATCAATCCCAGGAATTTAACAGTCTGGATATCTTTATGGAGATCTGTTGATGCTATGGCCATTACTAACTTCAGCCCTGATCATCTCTCTTCAGCAATAGTCCATTTCAGCATCAAGGTTTTCCAATCTCCCAATCTGATGAACAATCTTCTCTTCTTTAGCTGGTTTGTTGAGCTTCTCCATGAAGAGAATATCTGCTTTTTGCTTTGTCTGCATTGTTGTCTTTATGTATCTTCCTTGTGTTGTACCTTTCATGTGGATGCTTGTTTTATTCTGATCATATCTTTATCAACTTTGATTGAACTCATAGTCTTTCATGACTTGTGGAAATATGCGCAAAATTCTTTTCCCAACATAACACATTCACCAGCTTTCCACTTTAATGTTAGAACATCCTTAAAGTATGTAAGTTGATCTGATTCAGTAGATTTTTTTTCTACATCCAGTGTCTTTAAGATAACCTTATTCCTCCTTTCTCTTTATCAAAGTACAATTAGATTATAATGAATCCACACATATCAAGAGCTAGCATTTCTTAACTTTTAAACTAGACACTTAGGCATTCACAATCTATGTCCAGCTTCATGTCAGTGAGCCAGACTTTTTACTCATTTAAAAACTGATGCAATCAAGGCATATCACATAAGATGTCAATATACAGTATCAGTTAAAGTAGGTATCTGTTGTCTGAGATTGCAGAAATATTAATATGAGCTTCTATGGTCGTAGTAGATCTCTTCCCACAGGTGTATAGCTATATCTGGCACATAAGGACTTAATCTTCCTACCTGGCCTTCTGGCCTAACATATTTATTTTGTCATATAATTTGTTTTACTTGGGATAACCTTTCAATCCCCACATATTGTGTAGAAACTTCTGAAGGGGCCAATATGGATTCCAAGATTCTCATGAGATAATAGTTACATCAGCTCTTATGTCCATCAAACCTTCTGTTTCAATACAATTTATTTTTTTCTTTTTCATTTAATTCATTTATTCAGATTATATCTCAATTTTTATTCCCTCACTTGTATCCTTCCATTCCTCTGTCCCTCCCTCTTTCATCCTATTACCCTACCCTATGTCTGTGACAGAAGGGGACATCCTCCCCCTCCATGTGATCACAGTCTTATCAAGTCTCATCCTGGTAGCTTGCTTCTCTTTTCTATGAGTGCTACCAGGTGGCTCCACCAAGGGGAAGTGGTCAAATATGGGGCATTGGAGTTCATGTCAGAGTCAGTCCCCGCTCCCCCTACAACTGTGGAGAATGTCCATTTAATTTTAATTCTAATTTTGATATCTAGTCAGTGATAACAGGTTAACAAAAAACTTAAAAAACAAACAAAAAATCAAAACAAACAAACAGAAACCTGTCTTCCTGTACATCCAAATTTTCCTGTTCTTTACATTGGAGCTGCTTTGCCTTTGATATATGAAATCAGTAAAAGGTGAACAAGCCTGTCTTCTGCCTTAAGCTGCATATTTTTCTTTATGTAAGCAATGATCTCAATTTCACCCTTGAAGTATTCATCTACAGTTTCTGGATGTCCAATGAATTCTTGAGATGTTAAACTATTTCTTCCTAAGATCATTCTTACTGTCTTTTGGGGTAGAGGTCCATGAAATCAAGTGGATATTTTACATGATTGAACTTTTGGTGATAATATGAGATTTTTACTCATGACTAAGTATAGGGCAGCATTCCCTTCTGTAGCATGGATTAGATCTCCAATACCTTGGTTAGTTTTCTCTAGTTGTTCTATGCATTGCTGACAGGGATGTGTCCTTGTGTTGTTTGTTGCTGGGGTACAGGCTAAACCCATTGGGATGGTTCTCATCAGTAACGAATTACTTCCCATAACACTTACTGATCTGGATTCATTAGACCAGTGTGTACCCTTACCACACTTTCTACAGGGTGAGGTCTTCTAGAGATGTTCTAGGAATACCTTGTCTACATCTCTTTTACAATCTTTTTTCAAATGACTTCATATTCTATAGTCAAACCACAGAATTTTTATATCTAGGATTATTGGCCATTGCTTGTTCAATTATCTTGTCATTAGCACCAGTAAAATAGTAGTTTTAATCACTTTATTCATGGATGATGAGCAAGCTTTTAAATGTCTAAGAAATTTTTATACTTTGCATTTGAATTTTCCCATGCTAAAGTTTCCATTAGTTGCTGTTTTGAGTCTATATCTGATATTCCCCTGTTTCCAGTGGACATTAATTTATGTAAACAACAGTTAAATTCTTTGCGTGGCTTTGCATGATCTTTCTGTATTTCCCTTGTTTCTCCACCCTATCCCATGGTCTTAAAGCAACTAAAGTTCAAGGTATAATAATAAAGTCATAAAATAGCATCTACTGTCTTAAATCCGCAAGTAGACTTGACAAGAAGACTTGACATTTGGTCTTTCATGATATTAACACTTTTAGATCTTTTATGATTTTCCACAATTGCAGATTCTTCTTCTCACTGTGTCAGCCATTGTAATTGAGAACAAGCTCTCAGTACAACTGTTGCTAAATCCCTCCAGTCTTGGGAGATAATTCTGTTTTGGGAAGCTCAGACATTTGAAATTTGTATAACAAAGGGGGAATGCATTTCATAAGTTACTATTGATTCTTTAAAATATTTATAATCTTACATGTAAGATTTAATTGGTTAGTTTTTTAATTGGTGAATTAATACTACATTTTGTTGTACCATAATTGGAAAGTTGTACATAGAAATGGTTTTATAGGAAACAGACTTCATACCAAGTGACAAGTTAGTGACACATGTGTGTGTGTATATGTGTGTATGTGAACATGTGATAAACTGTAATTTTTATGAAAATATACTTTTCCCAATGAAGTAGGAAGCAATGTTATCATCAATTAAAGTGAGTTGGGAGATAGTGGAGGCCTTAAAACAACAGCAAAGATTGAGATTTGATTCTCTCAGTGCACTTGAAGGATCATGGACCCATAGGGTAGTGCACCTAAGATCAGAGAACATTTTTCAGCAGCAGCTTATGGAATGATTTATTTTTTTAATTAACGGTAATGAGATTCCCTGAGGGAATAGAATAGACACTAGCAGGATTATGATTCTAGTAATAGTTAATTCCATTTCTATGGTAAGTTGGAAAATCAGCACAAATTTTCCAAACTTGACAACCTCTCCTAAGAGATTCTTTCTTAGTTATTAAGAACTGGGTGTCAGTCCTTTGACTCAACATTTTTGGTCATGAACCTTTCAGCCAATGAAAACTCTTGACCACACAAGGAAATGAGACAGCATGAGACAGCAGGAAAGTAAATAGTTTAAACTAGATACTTGAATGCATAAAATGTGCTGTTACTTTAGGAAAAATTTGAGGGTAATGTGAAACTAAAAAGAGGAACAGTTAAGGGATGAAGGTATAGCTCATCTGGTGAAGTGATTTAAAGTTGTAAGAAAAGAAAGATAATAAGGATGAGAAAGAAGAGAATCTTGTGCTCTGTTGCTGTCAAGTAACACTATAATAAGTCATTCTAAGTGTATCAGGATTATCTAAATGATACAATGTGAGCAGAAATGACATTTGACCACATAATTTAAGGTTCAACTGTGCATTTCTTTACTGATTCTATTCTTTCCAACCAGTAAGTATTAGAAGATTCTGAGGCATAAAAGTAGAATGAGCCAGATACTCTAACCAACACATGAAGAAAAACTAATATTAAAAAAACCTATTATGAAAGACTTAAATTAACTTATAATTTACAAAGACACAGAAATTCTGCACTTTGCTAGTCTAGTGCACCAATGAAAATGGCATAGGAAAAGTCTCTCTTTTGACTCTCATTTTATGATGGCTTTACCAAAGGGCCCGCCCTTTCGAAGGAACAATTATTAGAATTATAGATCTACATAAAATCCCATGTCTCTGAATCTTCAGATTTTTCATCAGTATCTCTGAGTGTTTTATCATTATATTTTTAACTTAATTGCTTGCACATTTTATTTTTGTTGGTATATATGCATAACCTCTCTCTACCATCATGCAGAGAGACATGGGAACATATAAGCAATCATCTCTTGACCCCGGACAGAAAACTAGTGACAGACAAAAGTATGGATAATACCAAAGTCCAACTTGTTGATGTATGAATGTTATCAAGATTACTTACAGAATCAAAAACATAGGTATCACCAACACTCCCTCCCCCTCAGCACTGGTGACAGAACATAAAAGCTGGAATCCCGTAACTCACTGTTCAACTTGGAGGCATCTCTACAGGGTGGAACCTGGCTTTTTCACCCTGTACAGTTGATAGGGCCTCTTTAGGTAGCTTTTAGAAGGCTTGACTAGTCACTAATTGTTACAGCCTGTTCAGCTGGTCTGAGAGTGCCCTCAGAAATCCTTACCACTTATGTATATGCTTGAAAAGGGAGCAGCCTGGCATACTGATTAATTCCAGGGGTTTCTGAAACTTTTGAGTTGTTTACTTCCTGAACTTAACAAGCTTCCCTCAGGATGGAATGTTTTACTTTTTCTTAAACCATTCTGTTTTTCCAACTCCCTTTTAACAGCATGTGTCTGACTGAGCTTCCCTCCAAGATGGAAGGCTTTCACCTCAGAGGAAACTGCCGCACACCACGCAACTAGTAAAGAAGCTCTATGGTATTTGAAAAGTTGTCTAATATACAGATGTAGCCTCTAGTACATCGGATATGGAACACAGGATGGGTTCAGCAAACATTCCTTTGAGAAGAGTGTTTGCACTCCAGACACATTTCAAAAGAAAGTTATGTGTTTTATTATATTTGTGTTAGTAAATATTCAGTGTATGTCATTTGGTAACAACCTTTTCATTTTCATGCGTGAATTAGCCATTTCACTTCTTTTCCTCTACTGAAGCGCATTCATTCAATATTTTCGTTGTGGAACTCTAGCTGAAAATTAACTCTGATATCAGCTAGCCCTATTCCATTGCTCACGGGAAATCTGAGAATCAGTGAGGTGAAGAGACTTGCTGTGTAATGCCTCCAATTCACTGAGCAATTTACAGGCATTGTTTTATTTAATACATATGTTCTCCTATGTAAGAACAATGCTGATATAAGTATGGCAAGTTTACAAATGAGGCAAATGAACTTCAGAAAGATTACATATATTGTGTGAATATTTTCTGGGGAAATATGAATAAGTGTCTGTTCATTTCAGATGGGTTACTAATGGTAGAGTGATAAACATTTTTACCCAATGAGTTTACCAGGGTTACTCACAGGATCATGTGTGGACTCGGCAGCTGAATCGGCAAAAGACTAACTCTAGCATGAGTACTCCCTTGGGAAAGAGGGATTCCTGGGGTTTCCTGTAGCTTAGAGACAGCATTGCTAAAGCACATCTCCTTTCTCTAGCAATTGGTTATTTCGGTTATACTTTTGGGAGAAGCCTTGCTGTTCTGTAATTTTCTGAGCTTCTCATCCCTTTTAGTGTCTATAATCCTTGAGTTATACAATTGTCTTTTCTTCATCAGGGAGGAAATTAGCAACACTATATACTGTGTTCTAAATTCACAAAGACACCAAATGTTAACTCATGGCTCAAGTCAAATGAATAGTCCAAAGCCAGGATTAAAAATTCACATATTTTTCCCAAAGTAATTTTCAGTCTGACTTCCAGTTTTGCTCTATACGGTGATACGGTTACCTATTTTTATTTCTGATATACATATTTTTGTTTTTTCTGAAATATTTTCATTTAAAATATGATTTTCCTGATGAAAACTTCCAGGAGCCTGAGGTCTCCTTACTTGTCCCAGCTTCATCAGATCTTGGAATGGATCACAACTGCTCCTGCTGCACTGGCAGCTCCCGCACCTGCTCCCGTTCCTACGGCTGCAAGAACTGCATGCACATCCTGCAAGAAGAGCTGCTGCTCCTGCTGCCCTCTGGGCTGTTCCAAGTTTGCCCAAGGCTGTGACTGCAAGGATGCTTCAAACAAGTGCACATGTGTGGCTGATGTGAGGACAATGGTGCTCCAACTTTTAAATAGTAGTACTGGACCACTCCAGAGTTTTTCATACAGCTTCATCCTGGTTACTAAACCTTCTTTTGTATGAGGTATGTGAATAATAAAGCCAATTTGGTTTAAATAAATAAATAAAATATGATTTTCCAACACATAGGCATACAAACTTGAGAGTCACAAAGATAAAACTAAATTTCTACCTCAGTATGGATTATTTTCTTTAGGATATATTCCTCTAATTTTGCCATGTTTCACATCCTCATTAAGGCCAGAATTCTGCTGAATTTTTATTTTAAAGATTCATATAAATCATGTAAATGAAGTCATACAGCTAATTATATTTTTTCACTAAATTCTTCCATTCACTTTACACTTACGTTTATTCATATTCCTGAATGCACCCAACACTTGAGTGCTTTAAATACCAAGCACTTGTCAATCATCTGAATATAGAATGATCTGTTTTGTCCTTCTCCTGTCAATGAACATTTAGGAAGCTCTCAGCTTTGGACTTTAAGAAATAATATGCCATGTAAGCTCACATTGAAAACTGTTTATGTGCACCAATAATATGTCATGAAAGCTCATACTGAGAATTGTTCATGGATATCTTTTTTCCCTGGCCTTTGGGTAAATGTTTTTAATGTTTACATACATTTAAACTATTCCTTTTATTTTAGATATTATAACATAATTATATAGACTGACCCTTCCCTTTTCTTCCTGTAAGCCTTTCCATGTACTACCCTTTGCTCTTTTTTCAAATGCATGGCCTGATATTTTGTTAGCTGTTGCTTTACAACAAACACACACACACACACACACACGCATGCAGACACAGATTCCTAAATCCATAATTATGACTGCCTTTGCCTGTACAACGTTTCTTCTGTGTACATTTTCAATCAGCATTGATTAGTTATAGCTTAGAAGAATGGAGATGTAACCCTATAGCACTGAAGGTCTGAAGTCTCAGACCTTGTTCTACACACACACACACACACACACACACACACACACACACACACACACACACACACTTCTTCTCAAGGTTATAGGGAAGGACTGTGATTGGCTACTTTCTAGCTAGTGGTGGGTTCCAGAAAATTTTTACATTTCTTAGCTCAGTTATATTACTCTTACTTCTGTTCCATAGTCACACAAGCTTATTTTTAGTCTTTTTTCTAAAAATGGTTCCTCTCTATTTCCCTTCAAAAGAATAATCATTGCACTGAGTGTCCACCTTGAAACCTTGAATCAAGGTTTACTTCATCTCAATCTATTCACTCATTATGAGTTATATCCTAATATACTTGTAACATCTTTCTTCACGTACAATCAAAGGACGAACTTCCTTACCTCTTACATCTCATATTGAAACTTAGATCTTCCCTCCTTCCTTCCTTTCTTTCTTCCTTTTTGCCTTTTCTGATCATAGGTCTCCAAGCAAGGGATTTGTACACGCTAAACAAGAGCTCTACCGTTGGCATATATTCCCAGCCTTCTTGCTGGCGTTCAATTTGTTTTTAATTGTGCAAAGCAAGTAAAAGTACATGTCACCATACTTAATTCCTTGCAGTGTGTGATTTGACTCTTCAGTATCCTTATGTATAATTGTTGAGTTTCCATAAAGTTTGTATTTTGATTTAATTTTGTGACCTGTATGTTACGGGTCCTATATGAAGCTATTTAGTCCAAGTGCATAATTTTCATTCTTAGTGGACTACACTAAAATTTAACATGTAGAAAAAAAACAGACATAAAATACAGTTAACATTTATTAAATTATGTTTTATCATTATTAAATATTTACCATGAAGTTAAATAGCTCCAGAGTTCCTTACATGGCTCAGACCACCTGTTAACAAGATAGAGCTTATTCAAGGATGCAGTAGTTTCACATCTCAGCTGACAGAGAATTTACTTCCAGATTTAATCAAGGATATAGTGGCAGGACTCAGATAATTCCAGAATATTGCACTGAAATCTCTTGTTTTTTGCCACATGGTCTTCCACTGCAGCACTCAAAACTGTGGAAGCTTGACAAGGAAAGGATAACAAGCAAGAAAATGAAACATAGATGTTAAAGCTTGGAAATCAAATAATGGGAAAGGTGGACTGTAGATGCAGCTTACTGGAACAACATTTTTCTGGCATTTACAGGCTCATAGGTCCAAATGCTACTACCACAAAAAAGTTGCAGCCCATAACTTTAGTTTCCTCTCTATTTGAAGAGAGTGACTAGAGTGGCTTAGATTTTTACATGTAAGCATGTAAATCCTAAAGTTTTCGTTTGAGTAAGTTGTTTGTTTCTACACATAATTCTGCCAAAATTATGATTAAATTGCTTTAAATCATAGATAATTTGAAGAAGTACTAGCTATATTTAAAATAAGCAGTCTTTTATGTGGTACATACTGTACATTCCTCCTTTTATTTGGGTATTATTGTGTTTCTTTCAGCACTATATTTAAAAATTCAATGTAATTGCAATTCTTAATTACATTTAAGTAACAGTAGGCATTTAATGCTGTTGCGAATAGTATCTTAATATTTAAAAAATTTTTAGTGTACTTTATATCGTGTTTCAGCAGCTGTTGTAAGGATGACACATGAATCTCTAAGCTATCATAGTATATTTAGAGTTAAAATTGAATTGCTTCAGAAGAAAAATTGGCTTGAAACAACATGCATCTATGACCCACCATGACACTTAGAAACATTATCATATATATTAAATTTTAAAACTTTATTAAAAATGTTATAAGCATTGCCCTGGATAGTCATACATTTTTCTTTCCTTGATTTATGAAACATCTCTCCTTGTTTTGTAGTTCTCTCTCTCTCTCTCTCTCTCTCTCTCTCTCTATATATATATATATATATATATATATATATATATATATATATATACACACACACACACACACACACACATATACACACACACACACACACATATATATTTGTCTGTATATCTACTTGTCCTAAGGATTCTATTCTGAAACACCTAATATCAGTAACCCTGTGGAATTTAAAGCATCTCAGGTGACAGGTAGGGCCCAATGCAGCCACTCCCTCCTCTCCTTCAAGTACTAAGTTTCTATATAGCATCCTTGCCTGTGAAGTCAAGATCTTCAAGGTCTTGCTACGTGATTCGCTGCAGCACACCATGGCATTTTTATTTGCTTAAGATTTTGTTTTACTTGAACTTTTGTTTGGAAGTTTCAGAGATGTAATTTTGGTTTTGTTTGTTTGTTTGTTTTGTGAGACAGGGTTTCTCTGTGTAGCCTTGGCTGTTCTACACTGGTTTTGTAAACCAAGCTGGCCTCGAACTCATAGAGATCCACCTGCCTCTGCTCTCCTGAGTGCTGGGATTACAGACATACACCACTCTTATATTTAAAATTCTGATGAGTATCTTTCATTCCCTGAGATGTTATTATTTTAATGTTCTCAAACATTAAGGTTTATGACTAACTTTGGTAAACCTTGCCTGTTTTCCTTTTGAGTAATGTAACAGCCACCTCATTTTTTTGGGAATTCCCAGGGTTTTCTTTCTTTTTTAATTTTAGTTTATTTAATTTTTACATCTTAATTGTTTTTACCTTTATTTATTGATTAAAAGGGGGACATGCCCATGCCACTGGAAATATTTGATAGACATAGGAAACTTGTGGGAATTATTTCTTGCTTTAGACCATTCAGTTCCTGGGGATGGAATTTGGGTCATTAGGTTTTGTGACAAATCTATACTTGCTGAGCAATCTCACTGAGCTTTCATTTTCTTTATTTTATTTCAACTTTTGGTGTTATTTTGCTTCTGGCTTGATACAAAGCTATTTGTTTTAAATTTGTGCTTTTGGACAGGTTGGTACTACTTGACTTTGTCTGTATACTAGTATTTTTCTAAATCAGGTGAACTTTTTCCTATGTTATTTCTGCTTATCATTTTCCCTCATGAGATTTCAGTTAAGATTACTTTAGATTCTTTCATAATCATTTATTATTATTATTTATTTACTTATTTTGTCACTTTACTCACCACAACCCATTGCATCTTCACCTCCCAGTCTCATCCTCTGTCCTTCTCTTCCATCCTCCTTTCCTATTTATCAGAAAAGGAGAGCACTATTTCCAATCCATCCCAGCTCATGAAGTTGCATGTTCTATTCCTCTATGCCCTGGGAAGGCAGTCCCACCAAGGGGAAGTGAACAGAAAGATGGCAACGGTGTCCATGCCAGAGAAAGCTCCCTTTCCGCTTTCTAGAGGATCCACATAAAGGGCTGCTCATCACCTACATCTTTGTAGGGGGCTTAGGTCCAGTCAATGCATGGTCCTCAGGTGATGCTTCAATCTCTGCAAGCCCCTTTGGTGCCTCATTAGTAGGCTCTGTTTGAATTCTTATAGAGCTCCAGTCTCATCCAGGTCCTTTTCCCCTCTGCCTCAACTTTTCATAATACTCCCTATGCATAATCCAGTGTTTGTATGTGCATCTGCACATCTGTTTCAAAATGGTCCTAGGTATAGCATTTCAGAGGACTATTCTGATAAGTTCCTGTCTACAAGCAAAGCAAAGTAGTGTTAATATTGTCAGGGGTTGGCTTTCTTCCATGGGGTGACTCTTGGGTTGGGCCAGGCACTGGTTGAATTTTTTTCTCAATCTCTGCTCCATCTGTTCTATCTTTATCCCTGCACATCATGTAGGCAGGGTGAGTTTGGGTTGAAGTTTTTGTGGGTGAGTTGCTGTTCCCTTTCCTCTACTAGGAAACTTTAGTTGGAGATTATTCTCTTCAGTCTCTATGGTCCCTGCTACCAGGGGTCTCTGCTAGAGTCCTCCTTATATTTTTCTAGAAGCCTACCCTGAGTTAGGTCTGCAGCTTGTCATAGAGATGCTCCTTTCCACAGTTTCTTTTTTCTCTACAGGCCTTCTTTCCTCAATGCCCCCCAATGCCCTATGTACTCTCCCAAGATCTGATCTCTAACCTCATTTCTCTTTCTGCTCCTTCTCCTACCTTGTTCCCTTTCTTCACTCACTTACTCTATGTATTCTATTCTACCTCCCTTCTAGATGAGATTTAAGCATCCTCCCTTAGGTCATCTTTGTTACTCATCTTCTTTGGATATGTGAATTATGGTATGTTTATCCTCTACTATATGGATAAAAGCAACTTATAAGTGAGTACACACCATGTCTGTTTTTCTCATTCTGGTTTACCTCACTCAGGATGATGTTTTCTAGTACTGTCCATTTGCCTGCAAATTTCATGATTTCTTTGTTTGTGATAGCTGAGTAGTTGTATTCCATTGTGTACATGTTCCACAGTTTCTTTATCCATTCACTTGTTGAGGGATGTCTAGGTTGTTTCCAGATTTTGGCTATTACAAATGAGGCTGTTTTAACCATAATTGAATCAAGTGTCCTTGTGGTATGGTGGAATATCTTCTTGGTATATGCTCAGGATGGGTATTGCTGTGTCTTGAGGTGCCACCATTCCCAGTTTTCTGAGAAGCCACCAGATTGATTTCCAAAGTGGTTGTACAAGTTTGCGCTCCCACCAGCCATGCAAGAGTGTTCTCCATTCTCCACATCATCAGCAGCAGGTGCTGTCACTTGCGTTTTTTATATTAGCCATTCTAATAAGTGCAGTATAGAATCTCAGAGTCATTTTTACTTCCATTTCCCTGATAACTAGCAATGTTGAACATTTCTTTAACTGTTTCTCAGCTATTCGATATTCCTCTCTTGCGACTCTTTTGTTTAGTTGTGCCTCTTATTTTCATTGGGTTATTTTGTTAGTGTTTACTTTCTTGTTATATATTTTTATATTAGCCACCTGTTAGTTGGACAGTTGGTGAAGATCTTTTCCCAATCAGTGGACCTTCATTTCATTCTATTGATATTATCCTTTGAATTATAGAAATTTTCAGTTTTAAGAGGTCCCATTCCTTAATTGTTGATCTTAGAGCCTGAGCTGTTAGTGTTCTGTTTGGAAAGTGGTCTCTTGTGCCAATGATTTCGAGGTTGTTTGGCACTTTCTCTTCTAGTAAATTTAGTTTATCTAATTTGATGTTAAGTCTTTGATCCACTTGGACTTGAGTTTTGTGCAGGGTGATAAATATGCATCAATTTGCATTTTTCTACAGGTAGACAGAAGGTTAGGCCAGCACCATTTCTTGAAGATACTTTTTTTCCCCATTGTATGGGATCAGCTTGTTTGTCAAAAATCAAGTGTCTGTAGGTATGTGGGTTTATCTGGATCTTCTATTTGATCCCATTGATCCTTCAGACAATCTCTACATCAGAACCATGCAGTTTTTATTACTATTGCTCTCTAGTATAGTTTGAAGTCACGGATGGAGATATCTTCAGAAGTTCTTTTATTGTATAGGATTGTTTCCCATATGAAGTTTAGAATTTTTCTTTTGAAATCTGAAAAGAATTTTATTAATATTTTTGTGGACATGGGAGATCATTCCATCTTCTCATATCTTCTTCAGTTTGTTTCTTTGGAGACTTGATGCTCTCTTCATACAGGTCTTTTACTTGCTTGGTTAGAGTTACACAATGTACTTTATATTATTTGTGGCTATTGTGAAGGTTGTTGTTTCCCTGATATTTTCTCAGCCTGTTTGTATTTGTATACACAAAAGCTACTGTTTTTAAAAAATTAATCTTGTATATAGCCACTTTGTCAAAGGTCTTTATCGGCTGTACGTATTGTCTGGTGGAATTTTGGAAGTCACTTATGTATACTATCATATTATCAGAGACTAATGATACTGTGACTTCTTCCGTTCCAATTTACATCCCTTGATCACATTGAGTTCTATTATTGCTCTAATTAGAACTTCAAATACTTGAAGAGATATGGAGAGAGGTGTCAGCCTTGTCTTGTCCCTGATTTTAGTGGAAATGATTTGAGTTTCTCTACATTTAATTTGATGTTGGCTATAGCCTTGCTGTATGTAGCTTTTATAATGTTTAGATACGGGCCTTGTATCCCTGCTTTCTCTAAGTCTTTCATTGTGAAGTGGTATTGTACTTTGTCAAAGTTTTTTTGCATCTAATAAAATTAGGATAACAGCATAAATGATCTGGCCCTGCAGCTTGTCTTCCATGTAGTGGCATGGAAAAGGGAAGGATAAATTCCTCCCTCCTCCTCCCTCACCATTAACCACCTGTGGTAAGCAGGAGACCTGGCACCTGTGGCCATGAGATTAGGAAAGCTGGCTTTGGCCCTCACCAGCTACAGCACTCAGGAAAATGGGCCCGGCACTTCACCTACCCATCAGAGTAGAGCTGACTCTGTGTTGGGGGTGTGGCTGGTGTGTTGGCCCTATGGTCGTGAATGTAGGAGATTCAGCCTTCTCCCTATCTGCTGTGTTGTTGCACTGACAAGGGAAAGATCCTCTTTTTTTTTCCCCTTTGCCCTCTCCACCAATGAAGGTAGAAGAATTAGGTCTGACTGGGTAATAGGAGCAGCAAAGTTGGTCTTACACCCCACTTGGGAAGCATAATAGAGCTTCCCCTGGATTTAACGGTTGCATTTGAGCCAGCCAGGAGGGTATGAGCTTGAGAAAGACATCCCAGACTCATGTTTGCTGAATGGTCATTGGAAGAGGAATAGATGGCCTCCTTCCTGGTGGAGGGGGCTCAAGAGAGTGGAAAAACTAGCCCTGTCCCTCACTGGTACAACACTCAAGGGAACAGGCATTGTGCCTTGCCTGGGTAGCAGGGTGGAGTTGGCCCTGGTTTTGGAGGTTGTTGTTGAGCTCACCTAAGGGCATGAGAGCTGGAGAGCAAGAGGGATGACCAACTCAGATACTTCTCAGGCCCAGTTTCAGGGGTTTGAATTGTCCCCACTATCTATTCTATTGGTGAATTACTGGAGTGCATGATGGGGCCTGTCCTACAAATCCAGAAAGTACATGGTAACACAGGGCAACAACAGAATAGCCGAGAGGAGTGCCAGTGATGTTCCAGTATGAAGAGTAGCAGAAGACGGAGACCAAGGATTCATTGCAATGAACATTTACATGCAAGAAGTGTGGACAGAAGTGTGTATACACTGTGACACACTCCTGCATACACAATGGGATGTTTTTCTCTGTTGTGGGGGGATTATGTAAAGGTGAAGAATGGGTACAAGGTGGGGGTGGCAGTGAGTTAGTTTGATTGGGGTGTATGATGTAAATCTACAAAGAATCAATAAAAAAATTGTTTAAAGTTATCTGTTATATAAAGTTCATGTCTATCTCCAAATAGACTCTCTTTGTTAGGTTATATCTTTCAATACTTCTTCCTTTTCTTCTTCTTTATTTATTTATTTTTTTGTAGTTCTTGATGTTGATATTTAATAGTAAAAAGTAGAGACAGCAAAAAAGGGGAAGGAGGGAATAAAGAGACCTAGAGATAATACCAAGTTCATGTTTACCTTCAGAGATACTGACATGACAGTGTGGTTTAAATAGAAGCAAGAGTGATGCATAGCTTAACAGACCACAGAGCTGTGGTCCTTACCCACCTTTTTAAAGGCTCAGTTCACTTGAAAAAGGTCATCAGACAAGTTACAAGATTTTCTCCAGGAGAAGAATTCTCCTCTGGACTCAAGGAGGACTTTAAAGATATTTTTCCCAGCAGGAGATTCCTGATGAAATTATAATTTTGAAGATGTATTTTTTGAATGGCCTAATAGCCAAGGAGAGGCCATAGGTGTTGTTTTAGAATATTCTCATTCCTAACAAAGAGATTGGTTACATTACCAGTTTTTGTTTTATACCACAATTTTGAGATGAGTTATGCCTGTGTCCATATACAGAATACAAGCAGGAACCAAGATTAGAACAAATTCAGATAATGCTAGGATTTTGTCAATAGAAAATCAATTTACTTTTAGATGCCCTTGATCTTTCATGTCTGGTTGTAGATTTGGTGAGCATTTCCAGGGTAGACTTTAATACTAGTCTGAAAATCTAGACTTCTGGATATTTTACAGAAAGTTCAAATGCTTATCTCTGTTTATAATGATTCTTCATTTTTATGTGATCATTATTTGAATGTTGTAAATATCTTCAATTGCTTAACCTATAAATAGACAATCTACCACCAGCAACTGGTTTGGTCCTTTTACCTCAATCACAACAAGTCACACAGAGAACTTGATATTTAACTATAAACTTGTAGAGTCTGACACAAATGTAAGAATGATTTCAATTTTGATTCTTTGCCCCACTACTGCTAACAATATCACCATCTCAAATTTGCTACCTTCTTTTAAAAAAAAAATCTGAATGATATAACTTCACTGTGCCTAACTTTATCCCATCCAGACTGGGTAAATGATTGTGGTAGAAAATTAAGCATAGCTTTAACTCCCTTTGAGTATTGCTTTGCTAATGTCTAAAGAATATTATTTCATGCATATTGTTCAATTGTCTATTTTAGCAATAGAAGATGAACTTAGCAACATTTCTTCTGTCATTCATAGTAACATCACTGTTATTCAGTCATGTGTTTGCATCCTTTACATTACTATGGTTTTACACAGTGGGATAGGGGCTGGGGTTCTTTTCTTTCTTCACTTTTATATGCTGCTCCATTTAAAACTCAAGTAAAACAGAAGGTGGTCAACCATAAGATCCAGCACTCCCTTGTACTTCAGAAAGCTGGCTAATAAAGGAAATTTGTGAGTGTTTTTTTTTCCCCATGACAAGCAGGAAATTTGCTGTTATTATATTCAGAGTATTAGAGGAAAATATTTCTGTCAACATTTCGCTTTGTAACCAAGTTCTCCATTTATTTAACCAAAAGGCTTTGGCATTTCACTTTACATTTTTACATACTCATAAAAAATTTAAATGTTTAAGTACTTTGCTTTCAAAAACCATCATGGGGGGTGGGGTATTTCCAGTATCCATTAGATTAGATAGAGTGATACATATGTAAAAGGAAAATCTTTTTCTATTGTCTACATAGGAAGAGAAACATAATTTATTTTACTTTGATGGCCAATACATCTTTTTATTTTATTTCATTTGATTGCTTTTTTCTCCCCAGAGACATAGTTTCTTTCTGTACCCTGGCTGTTCTAAAACTAGCTCTGTAGAGCAGGGTGCCCTTGAACTCATAGCAATTAACCTGCCTCTGTCTCCCAAGTGATGGAATTAAAGGCATGTGCCTCCACTGGCCAGCTTCAATTGATTGCTTTTTAAATAGATATTTGCCAGAAAATATGTGTAAGTATTTATTAACCTTTTATCATTGGGTCTTATTTCTCCAAATGTTTTAGGAAAACATAATAAACTTCTTTTTTTTTTTATTAATTTATTTAGATTACATCTGAATTGTTATCACATTGTCAATGCCGTCCCCGTCCAGCAGGAAAGACACCAACACCGGGAACTCTTTTTGCAGCAGTTTTATTCAGGATCCTTGACTACCGGAGTGACCCCGGGAAAAGCTCCCACAGAAACTTTATAGTGTGCCTGGTCCTATCAGAAACTGCCACATCGCTCCTGTTTGGTGCATTCGAATCACACCACCTCATGCTATGCCTTGTTCGAATCACGCCACCTCACGTCATGCCTTCAGGCATGCGCATAAGGGGCTTGCTCACTGGGCGTGTGCATAAGGTTTACTCACTGCATGTGCAAAAGGGGCGCACTGCACATGTGCAAAAGGGGCGCACTGCGCATGCGCAAAAGGGGGTGTATTGCGCTGGGGAAGCAGCAGGGGGTGCTGCTACCTGTGGCTCTCCACATCACATCACTTGTATCCCCCCTCCCATTCCTCCTTCCTTCCTCTTTCACCCTATTCCCCTCCCTTAGGTCTGTGACAGAAAGTCTTCTCCTCCACAACCGTATATGGCCACAGCCTATCAAGTCTCATCCTGGTAGCATGTTTATCCTTTCTGAGTGTCACCAGTCCTCCCCACCAAGGGGAAGTGGTCAAATATGGGGTATTAGAGTTCATGTCAGAGTCAGTCCCTGCTCTCCACTCAACTGTGGAGAATGTCCTGTCCATTGGCTAGATCCAAATAGGGGTTCAATGCTTACTACATGTATTGTCCTTGGTTGCTTCAGTAGGTTGAGCAGACCCTCTGAGTCCAGATATGCCCACTATGGTGTTCTTTTTGTGGGTTTCCAGAACCCTCCAGGTCCTTCTATTTCCCCATTTACCAATATTTCCCCCACCTAGAGTCACAATAGGAAGTCTGTGTATATATTCCAATCTCTTGGAAAGTGAAGACTTTCATGTGACCTCCCTTTTGGGCTAGTGTCCAATTATAAGTGAGTATATACTATGTGAGTCTTCTTGGGTCTGGGTTAACTCAGTTGGGTGATATGTCCTGGCCCATGGGATGAATCAAACCAGGGTTCACCTGAAAGAGGGAGTGGGGATTGAAAGTAGGGGTACAGAGCCACGAGAAGTAATGAGTCAGGCCTAGAAATTTCTGATCAAGACTCTCTTTAATGCAGACAAGTAAGGCTTTATATAGCAAGGTCAATAGGATCCATTCTGACCCCTCTCTCCCTAGCTCCCAAGGCAAGAAGAACACAATAGCCAGAATATCTCCCTGTAAGAACTTCCTATTACTGAGTAGCTCTGTGAAAGGATTTCCTTAACCCTCTGAATGTTACCTAATAGGGACTTCCCTACTTCTTTCAAAGGTAAATAGTCCAAGGATAGCCTGGAATGAAAAGACATCCTCTGGCAAAGCTCAGCAACTGGAAGGTCACAGAGTGCAGCCTAAGTACAGGCTTTCTGACATGGCAGAATTTAGCTTGGCTTCCCACATTCAGGGTGATTATTTCTTTTTTTCTTTTCTTTTTTTTTTTTCTGGGTACCAAAATTCTTTATTTGAAGAAATGGTATAAATTAAAGAATGTAAGCAGACTGTTTGGTGCAACTTATAGAAAAGATAAAGGCAGACCAACATGCACGCACTGCCTCTCTTCAACCGGGATGATGTGGTTCTGAGGAACTTTGCCAAATACTTCCTCCACAGTCTCATGAAGAGAGAGAACACGCTGAGAAACTGATGAAGCCGCAGAACCAACGAGGTGGCCAGATCTTCCTGCAGGATATCAGGATGATCATTTCTTGTTCCATCCATTTGCCTGCAAATTTCAGGATGTCCTTTTTTAACAGCTGAATAGTATTCCATAATGTAAACGTATCACAGTTTCTTTATCCATTCTTCAACTGAGGGACTTCTAGGTTGTTTCCAGCTTCTGGCTATTATAAATAAGGCTGCTATGAACATGGTTGAACATTTTTCCTTGTTGTGTGGTGGAGCATCTTCTGGGTATACTCCAAGGAGTGGAATAGCTAGGTCTTGAAGTAGCCCTATTCCCAGTTTTCTAAGAAAGCACCAGATTGATTTCCAGAGTGGATGTACAAATTTGCACTCCCACTAACAATGAAGGAGTGTTCGCTTTCTCTACAAGCTCACCAGTTGTGCTGTCACTTGAGTTTTTTATCCTCTAATGGGTCTAAGTTGGAATCTCAGCGTAGTTTTAATTTGCATTTCTTTGATGCATAAGGATGCTGAGTATTTCTTTAAGTGTTTCTCAGACATTCAAGGTTCCTCTGTTGAGGATTCTCAGTTTAATTTTGAGTACCATTTCTTAAGTGTGTTACTTGCTTTGGTGGAGTTTAATTTCTGGAGCTCTTTATATATTTTGGATATTAGACCTTTGTCAGTTGTACGGTTGGTGAAGATCTTTTCTCAGACTGTAGGCTGTCACTTTTTTCTCTTCACAGTGTCTTCTGCCTCACAGAATCTTCTCAGTCTCATGAGGTCCCATTTATTAATTGTTGACCTTAGTGCCTGGACTGTTGGAGTTCTGTTCAGGAAATTGTCTCCTGTGCCGATGAGTTCCAAGCTCTTCCCCATTTTTTCTTCTAACTTATTTAATGTCTCTGGTTTTATGTTGAGGTCTTTTATCTACTTGGACTTGAGTTTTGTACATGGTGATAAATATGGATCTACTTGCATTTTTCTACATGTAGACATCCAGTTAGACCAGCACCATTTGTTGAAGATGCTCTCCTTTTTCCATTGTATAGATTTGTTTTCTTTGTTAAAAATCAAGTGTCCAGATGTATGTGGATTTATTTCTGAATCTTCCATTTGATTCCATTGGTCATCCAGCCTGTTGCTATGCTAGTACCATGCTGGTTTAATTACTGTTGCTCTATAGTATAGCTTGAGATCAGGAATGGAGATTCCTCCAGCGGATCTTTATTTTACAGGATTGCTTTAGGTATTCTAGTTTTTTTTTTCCACATGAAATTGAGAATTGATTTTTAAATGTCTTTAAAATATTGTGTGGTTATTTTGATAGGGATTGCATTGAATTCTGTAAATTGCCTTTGGTAAGATGGCCATTTTTACTATGTTAATTCTGCCAATCCATGAATCAGGGAGATTTTTTCATCTTCTGATGTCTTGTCCAATCTCCTTCCTTAGAGATTTGAAGTTTTTTTTTTCAAACAAGTCTTTCACTTGCTTGATTAAAGTTATTCCTATATACCTTATATTGTTTGTGGCTATCATGAAGGATATAGATTCCTGAATTTCTTTCTTAGCATGTTTGTCATTTGTATATAGGAATGCTACTAATTTTTTGTAGATAATTTTGTATCCAGTCACTTTGCTGTAGGTGTTTATCAGTTGTGGGATTTCTCTGGTGGAATTTTTGGGGTCACTTATGTACACTATCATATCATCTGTGAATAGGGATAATTTGACTTCCTCCTTTCTCATTTGTATCCCCCTTGATATCCTTTTGTTGTCTTATTGCTCTGGCTGGAACTTATAGGGCTGTATTGAAGAGATATGAAGAAAGTGGACAGCCTTGTCTGGTCCCTGGTTTTAGAAGAATTTCCTTGAGTTTCTCTTGATTTAATTTGATGTTGGCTATTGGCTTCCTATAGATAGCCTTTATTATGTTTAAATGTGAGCCCTGTATCCACAGTCATTCTAAAACTTTAAACATGAATGGGTATTGGATTTTATCGAATGCTTTTTTGGCATCTAAGGAGATGATCATGTTTTTTATTCAATTTGTTTATATGGTGGATTACATTGATGGGTTTCCATGTATTGAACCATCTCTGCATCCCTGGAATGAAGCCTACTTGGTAATGGTGAATGATATCTTTGATGTGTTCTTGGATTCAGTTTGCAAGTATTTTATTGAGTATTTTTACATCAATGTTCATATGAGAATTTGGTCTGAAATTCTCTTTACTCTTGAGTCTTTGTGAGGTTTAATTTCCAAGGTGACTGTTGCCTCATAGAAGCAGTTTGGTAATGTTCCATTCATTTCTATTTTGTGGAATAGCTTGAAGACTATCAGTATTAGCTCTTCTTTGAAAGTGGTGCTAAGGAAAATTCATAGCACTAAGGGCCTTCATAAACAGACTGGAAACATCTCATAAATGCAACTTAAGGACACATCTGGAAGCCCTAGAAAAAAAAGAAGCAGAATCGCCCAAGAGAGTAGACAGCTGGAAATAACCAAATTCAGGAATGATTCAATAAACTAACTAAAAGACAGAGAGATACTATCAAAATCAAGAGAATCAGAAATGAAAAGGGAGACATAACAACAGACACTGAAGAAATACATAGAATCATAAAGTCCTACTTCAAAGTCTTCTATGCCACAAAATTAGAAAATCTAAGGGAAATGGACAACTTTCTTGATTGTTTCCACTTGCCAAAGTTGAATTAAAATTAGATAAATATAATAAACTTCTGTATGAAACAGCATTTGTTTCCAAGGCCTAGAAGATGGCCTTATCTATAAAACGTAAATATTTTCCAGGCAAGTATAAAGTCTTGAGTCTGACCCAAAATAAAGAAGCTTTGTATGGTAGCCAGAATACCCTTAATTCCTATACTGAGGTGTGGAGGAATGCAAGTAAAAGGAGCCCTGGTGCTCATTGATCATCCAGTCTAAACTCATAAGTAAGCACCAGATTCAGCGAATGAGACACCTATCTCAAAAAAGGAGAGACTACAAGGCTAACAAGGGGTATTGAAGGCAGGAAATGAGGGAATTAAGATACTATTACATCTTGTACATGTACAAAATTTTAAAATGAAGAAAAAAATAAAAATAATGAGTGGCACAATTGAACAAGGAAGATATCTGTCAACACAAAATTGCATCTTTCATCTCAAAAAGAATACAAGATGTATTATTCTGAAGCTAAATATGAATAACTATGGGCTAAGAACCCAGGTATAGTTTACCATAAATTTCATGTTCCAATGAGGTAACAATTTTGTCAAGTCTTTATAGTACCAGAACAAAGAATGACATCAATCAAAACATTTTTCAAATACTTTGGTGGACATATCTGGTAGAGTGTTTACAGCCAACTAAGAAATCTCTGCTATGGGACTTGATGCTTTCTATTGATACTCTTTGTTTTTTCATTTGTGGTAACTACATATTTCTTCCCACTCTTCAAAGAGTTTATCTATGATCCAGAGAGTGTTTGATTACATATAAAAGTGGGCAATGCAAGGACATTGAAGATAATTTTATTCTATACCTGCCAAATTCCATGGCTCTCCACACGTACTGAAGTTCAAATCCTTCAATCTTTGTAAAATGTTTGTTGTGAGTGCATCTTCTTTCTTCCTTCCTTCCTTTTTTTTTCTTTCTTTTCATGTACATAGTGTGCATAAGTGGCTTCCAAAAAAGATAAGTACATCTACACACACACACACACACACACACACACACACACACACACACACGTTCACATTGGTTTTGCTGTCTGTCTTCGTGGTTTTTGAAAATAAAGCAGTACCTTGTGCATGTAGTAATGGAAACTTATGTACTCCAATGTACCTCAATGTACTCCTGTAACATATGTTTGCATGGAAGTCATTCAATAAAAGGTCTTCTAATAATTGAGAAGAAGCAAGGCCAGGTTTGGCTCTTTAATGACTATATAATTCAGATGAACTATTTTACCTCCTAAGGCTTACTGATATTGTATTTTGAGCTGAAAGCCTCAAACTGAAGATAAACAGAAGGTAAGAAACGTAAAAAAGAGCAATAATGTGTTATACTGCAGGAAACATCACCATATATTTTAATCTGACTTTCCCAGAAACAGGCTTGAAGATACTTTCCTCATGAGTGATATACCAGAAAAACAAAAAACAAAGCAAAACAATATCAAATTAAAGCAAAACAAAACAAACAAACAAAAACTTCACAACCAATCAACTAATTAAACAGGTAAACAAGACAAGTTATATTTAACAATGCCAGGGCAGAAGCTGGACAAAGGACCCTAGAACATCTTGACAAAGCATATGTACTACCTTCTACATTACATTTTGCCTTTTACCTTACTTGAAAATGACTTTTCTTTCCATCTTGATACTATCATATTTTTAACATATTAATTTTATCAAGTGTTTAAGGTTCCTCCAGACTTATTTGATATTTGATTATTTAGTTTTTAGGCTTAGTTTTCAATATAAGATTCATGAAATTAGGTACTTATTTTTAAATTGACTGTTACGGAGGGGCAACTAGTCAAGTGTGCGTTTTACCAGTCAACTCATAAAAAATCTCTCTTTCCTAATTCAATTTGCCTACAAAATAACAAGTCTGTCTATCTAGTTAGTAATTTCCCTTTGAACAAAAACTGTTTAACATCCTCCTTTCACCCTTAAACTAATTGTAGTAACTCTAAAAGAAAAAAATGTCCATGTCAGCATGGTCGTTTTGTATCTACTTGTTCCTATCTGTCCTTTGTGATTGAAAGCAATCAGAAAAAGAATCATATCTATGTTAATCAACCTGCAAGGCAGATTGACCTCTGTGATTTTAGAGAGTTGGAATATTTTATTCCTAGAGCCCAACTATCTTGGGCAAATGTCAGCTTTTTAAATAGTCATTTATTTCCAACGCTGTGCTTGATTTCCTTGTGTATACAAGGTAAAATCTTTTTTGAAATATGAAAACAGACCTCTTAGAGCCACCAGGCCAGAGCCTAAGAATAATACTAGATAACATTTGTAGCCTATGTGTCTGATACTTCCAAGATAATGTTTTGAAAATGCCTTGATATAAAAAATTCTTAAATTTGTTACTTTAAAATTTTTGATAAATGCTTATAACACTTGAAAATAGTATTTATAGTAAATTAAATCTGTATACTATACCTTCTGGGTGTCGTGGGACACATTAAGCTGTCCTGAGCTGGCAGTGACCTCTGACTTCCATTGTCTGACCATTACTCTACCCAAGTTCACCTATCCTGGTACTTCAGGAACATCCTGGTCTTCTGCACCAGGAATCTCCAGAACAAGGCTGCCAACTGGATGCATGCTACACCAGAAACCCCCATGTTAGGCCCAGTTTCCAGATACCTGCTTCACTAGGAACATCCAAGGATAATCAGAGGGTGAAAAGATAGTGCAAGAACACAATCAACAAGAGCACGGGCAATATGGCACCTTCAGGGCACAGCAAACCTTAGATATCCTAACACAGCCAAAGCACAGGAAAAATGAACTTAAGTTCTAACTTATAGTGATGATAGAGGCATTTAAAGAGGAAATAAATAAATTTCTTAAAGAAATATAGAAAACTACAATTAAACAGGCAAGAAAAATGAATAAAACTGTTCAAGCCAATATAATGGAAGTAGAAACAATAAAGAAAACTCAAACGGGGAGTTCTGGACATGGAAAGCTTATAGAAGAACAACAACAGACATTAGCATCACTAATAGATTACAAGTGATGGAAGAAAGAATCTAAGGAACATAAAATACAACAGAAGGAATTGATATATCAGTCAAAGTGTCACAAGCCCTCCAGTGGAGTCTGTGTGACAAACTTTACCACAGAATCTGAGGTTACAACCCCTACTCATAGGGAGATCCTCCTAGAAACTGGTCTGATGTTCCTCCCAGGAGTAACTGATTACAGTGCTCAATGTTTTGCAAACATTCTGACTCTTTTCTCTTTCTGCCTTTGTTTTACTTTTCTTATCAAAGATCTTTTCAGATGTAACTGTGTTGCTAGGCTTGACTTGAAACTGAAGCCAAAGGTCATTCAATCAAGTTTACCACTAAGTTATGTTCCATTTGTTAATAAAAACATGGCTAAGAATTAGTCACCAATGAATGGTTCATATGATGACTTACAAATAATGTGTTAGAGTAAAACTCCAGATAGTGGTGGATGAACTAAGAAAACAAACTGTCTTGACTCACAGATGTTTGACATAATGAAAGAATATTGACTTTTGATAAAGAGGGCATATGCATTGATACCAATCTAATGACTTATGAATGATTGTTCAAGATTGATGACAACATAATTACACTGCATCCTATATTTTTGAATTGTATGGAAAAATAATGAAAAAACCCCCATTTTAAAATGTGTATATAAATCTGGCTTGCTTTTCTCCAAAATGCACTCAAATGTAGACTCAATCCTAAGTTTTGTCTGTTTGTCACTCGCATATCTTCTGCCCATGGACACATCAAAGACTCCCAACACCGCAGGTCGTATACCCTACTGAGATGGTCCACAACATCAAAGAAAAATGCTAAATATAAAAACTTCCTGACATAAAATATCAAGAAAATATTGGTTACTCTAAAGAGACCTAAGCTAAGAATAATAGGAATCAAGGAAGGTGACAAGTCCCAAGTCCATGAACCAGAAATATTTTAAACAAAATCATAGAAGAAAAATTCTCCAACCTAGAGAAAGTGATGCCTATAAATATACAAGAAGCATACAGAATACCAATTATATTGAAACAGAAAAGTAAATTCTCCAGCAATATAATAATCAAAACACTAAATCACAGAACAAAGAAAGAATATTAAAAACTACAAGAGGAAAAGGTCAGGTAACGTACAAAGGAAGATCTACCAGAATTACATCCAGTTTCCCAAATAGAATCTCTAAAAGCTAGAAGGGCATGGAAAGATAGCTTGAAACTCTGAAGAGACCTCAGATGTCAGCAAAGACTACTATATTGAGCAAAACTCTCAAACATTATAGATGGAGAAAATGAGAGATTCCAGGGCAAAAACTAATTTAAATAGTATCTATACACAAAGAGAGAACTGCAGAAAATACTAGGAGGAAAAATACAAGTCAAAGTGATTAACCATATCCAAGAAAGTACAGGAAATAAATAATTCCATACCAAGAAAAACAAAATAAGGGATGCACATATACAGACTCCTCCAACATCAAATTAACAGGAATTAACAATCATTGCTCATTAATATTTCTTATAATCAATGGACTCAATTCCATAATAAAAAGCAAAGGGTAACATAATGGATAAAAAAACCAGGATCCATCATTCTTCTGCTTGAAACAAACAAACCACATCAACAAAGATAGACATTACCTTAGAGTAAAGGACTAGAAAAGTTTTCCAACATAAAGGAAAGAATAACAAACTGGAATAACTATTCTGATATCTAATAAAATAGATTTTCAACCAACATTAATCAAAAAAGACACTTCATACTCATCAAAGGAAAAATCCACCCAGGTGGCATATTAATTCTGATCATCTATTCCCCAAATGCAAGGACACCCACATTCATATAAGAAACATTACTGAAGATTAGATCACATTTCAAACCTCACATATTAATAGTAGGAAAGACAACAATCTACTGTCAGCACTAGATAGATCATTGAGACAGAAACTAAACAGAGAAATAATGAAACTCACTGACATTATTAATGAAATGTAGATAATGGATATCTACAGAACAGTTCACTGAACACAAAAGTTCTTCTCAGTACCTTACAAAAACGTCTCAAAAACTGATAATATAATCAGCCACAAAACAAACCTCAACATATAAAAGAAAACTGAAATAATGCTTATATCTTATCATACCACCATGGATAGCAGTTGTGCTTTCAAAACAACAGAAACAACAAAAAACCTACAAACTCATGGAAACTTAACAACTCTCTACTCAATGATCACTGGGACAGAGAAAAAAATAAATAAAAATATTAAAATATTTCTGGAATTCAATGAAAATGAGTGCACATCATACCCAAACCTATGAGAAACAATGAAAGCAATGCTAAAAGAGAAATCTTAGCACTAAATGCCTTCAGAATGATTTGGAAATAGCACACCTGGAACCTCTAGAAGAAAAAAAAGCAAACACCCAGGAGGAGTAGACAACAGGCAATAATCAAGTCAATAAAATAGAAACAAAGTGAATAATACAAAGAATCAACAAAACAAAAAGTAGGTTCTTTGAGAAAATCAACTATATAGACAAACCTTTAGCCAAAATTAATAGGCAGAGAGATAGTATGCAAATTATCAAAAGAATAAAGGGGGGGAGCATAAAAATAGACCCTGAGGAATTCTAAGGAAACATTGAGTCTCACTACAAAATCTGGTACTCCACAAAATTTAAAATCTAAATGAAATGGATAATTTTCCTGATAGATACACTTATCAAAGGTAAATCAAGATCAGGTAAACAATTTAAATAACCCTTTAACCTCTGAAAAAATAGAGAGGCATCAAAAGTCTCCCAGCCCCCCCCCAAAAAAACAACAAACAAACAAACAACAACAACAAAAAAAACAGGGCCGGATTGTTAGATTGTTTTAATGCAGAACTCTACCAAATTTTCAAAGAAGAGTAACATCTATACTCCTCAATCTAATCCACAAAATACAAGACAGAACATTGCTGAACTCACTCTGTCAGACTAGAGACACTGATACATAATCCACATAGAGATTCAACAAGGAAAAAGAATTTCATACCAATCTCCCTTATGACAATAGATGTAAAAATACAAACCAAATCCAAGATATCATCAGCCATGATCAAGTAAGCTTTATAAAAGAGATGTAGGGATAGTTCAATATACAAAAATCCATAAATGTAATCATTCATGTAAACAAACTAAAAGAAAAAACACACATAACCATCTCATTAGATGCTGGAAAAGCCTTGGGCAAAATCCAATATTCCTTCATGTTAAAAATATTGAAGAAATCTGGGATACAAAGTGCATACTTAAACACAATAATGGCAGAAATCCAATAACCAAAATCAACTTAAATGGAGAGAATCTTAAAGCGATTCCACTAGATTCAGGGAAAAGACAAGACTACTCATTCTTTCCATATCTATTCAACATAATACTTGAAGTTCTAGCTAGAACAACAACAACAACAACAACAACAACAACAACAACAAAACCTAAAATAGATCAATTGGATACAAATTGGATAAGAAGAAAACAAAGTATTGCTATTTGCAGATGATATGATAATGTGTGTGTGTGTGTGTGTGTGTGTGTGTGTGTGTGTGTGTGTGTAAATAAGCTAAGAAAGCAATTAGGCTAAACAATCCCCTCCTCAATAGCCACACATAGTATAAAATATCTTGGTGTAACTCTAACCAAGCAAGTGAAAGACTGGTATGACAAAAACTTCAAGACACTGAAGAAAGAACTTGAAGAAGGTAATAGAAGATGAGAAGATCTGCCGTATTCATGGATCATTAGGATTAATGTAGTAAAAATAGCCATCTTATAAAAAGCAATATAAAGATTCAATACAATTCCCACTAAAATACTAACACATATTTACAGATCTTGAAAGAGAAATTTTCAATTTCATACAGAAAAATTTTAAAATGTAATAGCTAAAACAACCATGTACCCCCAAAAAAAGGAATTCTGGAGGTACCACCACCCCAGATTTCATGCAGTATTACAAAGCATATTAGGAAAACCCACATGATGTTGGCAGAAAAATAGAGAAGCAGATTAACGTAATCTAACTGAAGACTCAGAAATAAGAACACACATCCATGGGCACTTGATTTATGATAAAGAAGTTAAACCCTATAATGAAAAAAAGAAAGCATCTCCAAAAGGTGACTCTGGTCTAACTAGATGTCTGCATGTAGAAGAATGAAGATATATATATATATATATATATATATATATATATATATATATATATATATCCCTGCACAAAATTGAAGTCCGAGTCAATCATAGACCCCAACATAAAACCAGATTCTCTAAGTCTAATAGAAGAGAAAGTGGGGAACAGCCTTGACTCACTGGTACAAAAGATAACTTTCTGAACAGCACACCAACAGCTGAGGCATTAAGATCAACAATTTATTAATGGGACTTCATAAAACTGAAAGGCTTCTGCAAGGCAAAAGACATTATCAATAGGACAAAATGGCAGCCTAGAAAATTGGAAAAGACCTTCACTAACCCTAAATTTATCAGAGTGCTAATATCCAAAATATATAAAGAACTCAAGAAAATAGACACCCACAAACCAAACAATCCAATTAAAAATGGGGTGTATATCTAAATACACAATTCTCAACAGAGAAATCTCTTATGGCTGAGAAGTTCAACATTCTTAGGCATCAGGGAAATGCATATTTAAACTGCTCTGAGAATCCATACTCAGAATGGCTAAGATCAAAACCTCAAGTGACAGCGCATGTTGACAAGGATGTAGAGCAGGGGGAACATTCCTTCATTGCTGGAGGGAGTGAAAACTTGTACATATATATATATATATATATATATATATATATATATATATATATATATGTACACACACACACACACACACACACACACACAAAACCTCACAAGTCCATCCAGCGTGATGTGTAATTAAACAATGTCATAACTGACCCTTTTGTATTGGATAACCAATTTTGAGACTCATCCCTCAAAGAGGTTAATTTTCCTTCTACCAGAACTCATTAGCTGCTTCTTCTGGGTAAGACCACAAGAGATTTTGTGCTTCCATGTTAGCATATCTATTGGCATTTTTATTGATAAGGTCCTTTGTAGGCAGCCACAACATTGAAGATATAATTCTTGTTGTTTCTACGAGACACAATTTTCTCTATCTCTGGCTCTTATACTTTCTGCTCTTTCTTCTGTGATATTCCCTGAGATGCAGGTATAAGAGTTGTGCTGTATATGACTGTACATAATTCACTGATCTTTGCATTCTGACATGCTAAAGTTTTGAACAATAGTATCCTTTTTAAGCAAAGAGATGTTTCCTTTGTTTTGGGTAAGAGTAATTGATAGTTATTGGTGTGCATAAGGATTAGCTGTAGAAAGAAATGCAGTTTGGCTTCTTCTTGCTAATATAGTAAAGTCATGGCAATAGATTCTCCTGTAAGATCTATAACCTCACTATTCCTGGGAAGATGGCCATATTTCCTTTACCAAGAATGATATTTCCTATAGTGTGCTTTGAATCCAGTTATACAGTTGTTGGTTACCACCAACATTCGAATGAGTCTATGACACCTTTAAGAATTCTTGTCATGCTTGTCTTTGTATAGTTCACTGCCATCACAGCTGGATAGGACTTTATTTGGTTCTTTGCCTTGGAAGCTTGAAGTTATGCCATTTGGCAGACAATGAAGCCACAAAATCCATAAAGCATATAAAATTATACAAAAATCCCAGTCCCAAGCATGAGATGTCTCCACTGGAGCTGTTTGTCATGATATTCCTACTAACTCTAAAAGCATTATAGGGTACTGTTGCTGTCTTGGTTGCCTCTTAGATATCGAAGGAAAGTCGCTATTGCCAAAGGCATCACATATCTAGAACATAGGACTCAGAAGATTAGAATTGAATCTTCACTGAAACCTCCTTTGTGTAGTCACAGTTTCATATTTCCAGAAAATACCATGCTAGCTGTGTATTCTTGGTGGACTATGAATTATTGATGATTATTATATTTCTAAAAGAAAAAAATTGAATTGAACATAAAGGTGAAGACACAATTATTCTGGTAAAATGTAATGTCAAGGATCATACAGTGATTAGTTAGGATAAGATTGGTGCTCTGAGAAATCCTTTTCTGGATAGATGAAAGGAAGTGCTGTCTCCTCATAAGATCCAAACAACAAACGACATATCACTTTGAGGAATCAATGTGGTCATAGGTCTTACTTACAGAGCGTAGGTAAAGGGTGAGAGCATGGGTGACCCGTAAAGCTTCCAATCTGCGAATTCTTCCTTTAAAATGAATAACATTACCATAGCCACATAAATGGAGGCCCATTCCAACTGACCTTTCCCAGATGGTATAGGATAACAACCTCATAGCCCCCTGCAGACATGTACAGTTAGAGCAGAATTGTATATAAATGGCTACGAATAGTGGCTGGAGTCTCGGTGGAGGGAAATAACTCTCTCCATGCCAATACGTTCTATGAGGGAGTATTTACAATCACCAAGCCCTTTTCATGACAGAATCTGAAAAGCAAGCACCATACACTCTGAGGACTATAATCAGTTGGAGTTGATGTAAGGTCTTAGAACTTTCTGGGTTCAGATCACTTAACTATATGTGTATTCAACCAGCTTAACGACTCAAACTGGTTTCAAATCTACTATAATTTCTTTTTAAGAAATCAAATAAAATAGTTACAATGTCACATAAGTTAACTTCCAAAAGTAAATAAAAATATAAAGATTACTGAAGAATGATAGATAAGGAAGGAAAAAAGAACGAAATTTTATTACTTATGAACTCTCTGAACCTCATGTATCTAACTCCTAATTTTCATGCTTTTAAGATAATTTAGATGGCATTAGATTTATGTAAATCAATTCAAATTTTAATTATATGTACAGTGACATGTCTTGATCTAATTAAAGTTAATTATTTCTAAGAATGAAAAAACACAAGAAATAGCTTCTGTTCTACATTTTTCCTCATCACCTAACTTCGCAAGAGTTAAGTCTTCATTAAATCAGGTACAGTTAGTTTATGCAAAATCAATCATCACCTAAATCATTAAATTTCTATTGTCCATTGTCCAGGTTTGCTTTCTATTACTGTGAAAAATACCATGAATTAAAAGTAAGAAAAAATACTTTACAGGTTAAAAAAAAAAAGGTTTTTGTTGTTGTTTGCTTGTGTAACCTACATGTCATAGGTCATAGTACATCACTGAGGAAACTCAGGGCAGGAGATCAAGGGAGGCACTGAAATGAAACAGAGGAAGTGAAGAAGCACTACTTCCTGGCTTGTTCCCTGTGGCTTGCTTAGTTTTCTTTCTTAATTTATGACCACGGAAGTGGCACTGCTCACAGATGACTGGGCCCTTACACATCAGTCTTTAATTTAAAAAATGCACTCACAGTTGTGGGAATAGGGCTGGCTATACCAAGGAGGTGTTCTCTCAATAGAGGTTCCCTCTTGCCCTATGACTGTATCTTGTGCCAAGTTGACAAAAAGCTAACCAGCACAATCATTCTTTGAAGAATAGAAATTCAAGCATTAGAATCATGGGCGAATGGTCATATCTGTCTTCTGAGTGCATAGAAGATTGAATAGTATGCTGTTCTGTAACATCAAAAACTGATGAGGTCACTTTAGGCTTGACAAAGTAACTAGTCCTAAAGTGCTAGTCTTGCCAAAACAAAAAACAAAAAAACAAAAAACTACAGAGTGTTATGAGATGTATGAAATGGCAATTCTGAGATATTTCCTAACACTGTAATAGCAGATGATAGATGATCGAAATGGTTCCTAAAATTGTTCTAGTTTTTTTTAGGGAGGAACAATTCCAAAGTTTGCTGTAAAGAAGTAGGTCAAAAGGAAATTATGACAGACTCACTGTCATAAGAAGAAAGAGTGACATGCAAGGGTGAATTGACTAGAATTTAGGGAAAAGGTAACAGGAAAAATAGAGAAACATGGGAATGTATCATATATGCTTATAGAGAAATATTAATAGAAATATTAACTGCAGAAGATAAAATATTGTATGAACATCAGTAGTTAAGTCACAGAGATAAGAGAAATGACAAGATCCAGAAGTCATCTAGTGTTAGAAAATAGGCATTCTGACTAGTCAGAGTGAATATACATCACTGAATTACCAATGTTTTCTACCAAGACATCAAAAAGGCTACTGATTAAGAATGAGAGCTACTTAATCCAACAAGAACTTAAGCTTTTTGTCTTTGATAAGATAGCTATAATACAAGAAGCACATGAACCTGAAACAGGATAACCACACATGTACTCACACATGCACACACATACACATGTACTCACACATGCACACACACACACACGTACTCACACATGCACACACACACACGTACTCACACATGTACTCATACATTCATGCACACAACACATTCACATGGATGCTAGAAATCAATTGCTAACATGAATATTAGAAACATTTTTCTTTTAAAAATATTTTTGTTTCTGGTGACTATTACTGAGAATAAGGACTGATTATACAAGGAGAGAGATAAACCTAATAGCAGAATTCTAGTCTAAGAAGAACTTAAAATGTGGTTATGAACCAGAGACTTAAAAATACTGAATTGGGATAAGAAGATGGCTCAGCAGGTAAAGATACTTAGTTGCTTTGCAAGATTCGTGACCCATGTTCCATCCCCAGAAACCATGTTAATTAGAAAACAAAGTAGTAATTTAAAAAGCAGTTGTTACTAGGTACAGGACTTGTCTAAATGTATTGTAGGAAAACACATTAAACAACTAAGCTATAGTTGATTTAAAAGTGAAATTATGTTGCAAAATATCTCAAGCAATTAAATGTTAAGAATCTGGAGTAAGAGTAATATCAGAATACGGCTTTTTCAGAATATGTTCACCTTACCATATGGTTTTATGCAAGACAACATATCAAGTAGCCTAAGATTCATATATAAATATAAAGTAAAGGAATAAATAAATAAATAAATAAATCTTTAGTCATTGGTTCAGTGATGACAGTTGTAATAATTTAAATATATAATAATTAAATAATTCTCTAAAACGTTCATCCACTTGATAATTATCAATACTTGATATTTTCAGAATTCATATTTCTTTCTTTACACAGCCTAGAAAAAGCAATGACTCTCATTATATCCTTAAATTGTTTTTTATATAATGTATACAGTGATGGTTACAGAAATTAATAGGAAACCAATAGGAAAGCTATTTTCACATCCTAAATAGATAATATTAAAGGAAAATTACATACTACATATACACAAGTGATTTTTAAACACCTTTAAAATGTAATGGAAGTAAAAACATAAGAACATAAAATTTCATGCATTACGGCTATAGAATATTTAGAATATATATCACGTCTTTAAACATTTGTGATAGTAAAGAAGTATTTAAAATTAATCACTTAAGCAACTTCATTAGTCAATCAGTTATCACTAAAATGGAATGCCTGAAGAAAAGAGAAAAAATGCTCTTGGTTCTGGATATTCAAATTGAAGATCATTCATTCCTATTGGTTTGGAACTCTAGGAATATCTGCATAAGATAAATTATCTTGTTGTCCTGAGTGTTTCCAACATTAGCAAGGAAATAGAAGTTGAGACAGTTTTGTTCTGTAATTCACTCCAAAGATATGTATTCAAAGTTCAAAAGACCTTCATTAAGACCTTATCACTTTAAAGCTTATATTTTTATATATGTATACCATCCTTTCATGCCCTTAAATACTTTAATGTTTAAAATTTAATATTAATTTGTGTGTATGTGTGTGTGACAATGATTCACATACCACAGCAAGTATGTGGAGGTCAGTGGAAACTCTGTGTTTTTGCTTCTCTCCTTCCAAAATGTGTTCCAGGGACGGAAGTCAGGTCACCAAGTCTAGGGTGGGGGCTTTTACCTACCAAGTCATTACAGGAGCTCTATAAAACTTTATATATAAACTTTAAGGAGATATTCATAAAGCAAGTATAAAAAACTGATGAAAATAAGAAAACAAAAATAAACCCCAAAAGAACAAAGTTGGAATTAATGAAAAGAGAAAATTCTTAAATCTCTTTAAAAATATGAAACATAAATCTCTTCTTTAAAAGGTAAATAGCATAAGAAAAATAATGACATTTAAATGAGTTAGGAATAAAAAAATAGGTTTCGAACACATTAAGTGGAAAATAAAATATTATAAATAATTTTCAGCCAAAAATTTGTCTACTTATATGAAATAGATAAATGATTTAGAGGTACAAAATGATAAACTTGACCCCAAGCAAAAGGAGAAAAGATGAACCAAATGTATAATATATAATTAATGCTTGATTTAAATGCTTCCGAGAAAACACATGAATGTCAAGTCTTCTTGTCTATGCATTCATAGATGGGCTTTTAAATTGTTAGTGCTGATAATGCTATTAAGAAAATTATCTAGGTAAACAAGAAAGTACCATTCCATAACTTTTGATATCCTGATTTCCTCAAGATAGGGGCAGACAGGCGGGATATGTGGCTTAGGAGGTAGAGTTCTATTTCTAAGCATAAGGGAAGCCTTGGGCTGTGTCCAGCACCTCTTAATGCTGGCTGTGTTGTCATGCAACTCAAATAACAGCATTAGGCAAGAGCATGAGTTGTTCCAGCTCATCCTCAGATGAATGGCAAGGACATCTCAGGCTACATGAAATGCTGTTTTTTAATTTATTCATATTACATCTCAATGGTTATCCCATCCCTTGTACCCTCCCATTCCTCCCTCCCTCCCATTTTCCCCTGACTCCCCTCCCTATGACTGTGACTGAGGGGGACTTCCTCCCCCTTTATATGCTAATAGGGCATCAAGTCTCTTCTTGGTAGCCTGCTATCCTTCCTCTGAGTGCCACCAAGTCTCCCCATCCAGGGGACATAAAGGATCCAGAGGGTTCTAGAAACCTACAAGAAATGCTGTTTTTGAGACAATAAATAATTGAAAAAAATACCACGCCAACACATTGCAAGAAATGTATACTAAATATATACTCCAAAACAGGGAGGCAAAAGCATTTGACTGTGTGTCAAATCCATACTAGTAAAATACAAGGAAAATGAGGCATTTTTATAAAACAAGGTTCACTGAGGAATCTGAGAGTTCTTGGCATTTGCAAATGAATGGACACAATTTGCCATATTAATAGTGCAGAGAAACTTTGTTAATGGTCCAAATATGGTTTGATAAAAGTCAATATTTTTTAATAATAATTTTTAAAAGCCCTCAAGCTCTCAGCAGCCTAAAACTATGCATGAGTTTTCATAAATTGTGGTGAGATTTCACCTCTACAAACAAATATGAAAATATGAAGAAATTAAAGAGAAAGAAGCATTTAAAACTTTAGAGCATATAATGTTTTCTTAGCAAACACACACACACAAAGTCATTGAAAACATATTAAATGTTAGAGTTCATTTGAAACCTTAAGAGTTTGCATGAATTCTCAAAAAATGTGAAATTGTGAAAAATGTTGGAATGAACTGTTTTGCCAGTGGAAAACTCAGTAGTACAAATAACCAACCACACAGGTGGGAACATTATGTAAACAACCTTTTAAATTTAAATTTAAATTTAATTTAATTTCAAGTTTTTCTTGTATTTGTATGTGTGTGTGTCTGTGTCCTGGGAGCTGGGTCTATAGCCAGTCTTGAGCCTCCTGACATAAAGGCTGGGAACCAAACTATAGTCTTCAATAAAGGAAATATGCAAGTGTGCTCTTAACTTCTGAACCACCTCTCCAGGCCCAACCATACAAAATTTAAAAGAAATAACAGTGAGTATTAATAGCTATCATAAAAACTAATTTTGAAATTATAATAAAGCAAACAATCTTGCTGCAAGATCAGCTATTATTAAAGAGTCCAGTTACATAGAAATTTGGTTATAATGTGTCATAATAGCTAGAAATTTATAAATGTATAAGATAAAAAAATTGGTGTTTAATATTTTTAATTTCTCATATAGTTAATTACATTCTTAGCATATTAGTCACTATTTCAAATCCTAGCTATCAAAACAGATAAAAACATATATCCACATACAAAGAACTCAAATGTTCATAGCTGCAATGTCAAAATTTGAAATGTCACTCATGAACGAATGAATGAATGAATGAATGAATTATCAAGAATAGAATTTACATGAACATAATCTGACCTAGGATACAAATTACTACAACAACCTGAATTTTACTGAAAATTGTGTGAAACATTAAGGTCTACTTCTCTATTTTCTATTTATATAACATTATAGAATTTCAAAATTATATCCAAGATTTACATTAAGGCAAGAAAGAAATAATTTATTATTTTCCAAGGTGGTCCTGGGAACATATATTTTAATCAAGTTCTTCAAAGTAGATATTTGATATGAAATTTTGAGGAGACTGGTGAAAAGGCTCAGTGGTTATGAGCAAATATGACTCTTATAAAAGATCCAAGTTCAGTGCCCAGCACCTACCTTGCAGAGCTCAAAAACTCCTATCATTTCAGAGTTATTTTATGCCCTCTTCTGACCTGAAAAAAATGTGCACACACACTTTTTTAAACATAAAAATTTATCTTTAAAGTGGATGATTTTATTGTATGCATGTTATGTCACCACTAAAATTATGCATATATATGCATTTTATTAAGTGACATGAATACATGACATAATATCATCTATCTTGTAAACTTATGACACTTACTTTTATATATGAACTTTTCTCCACATTAACTTGTCAGTCTTTACAAGGGTTCTTTCCTACCCTCAAAACCCAAATTCTCACCATCTTGCTGCATTTAATCTTTTCCAGCAGAGTCAAATAGCAGGGATGTGGAAAGTAATACAACAAACTATATAACACACTGTGTAATTGAAATGTACTATAATCACTAATATTAAAGACAGTGAATCATTCTAATAGAGCCGTGTTCAGCAAACAATGAAAAATTATGTGCCAGAAAAGCTAATGCTGGTTTTAAAATGAACAGAAATGAAGTGAAATGGAACCTCACTTGTTATTCATGAGCATCTATTTAATGTGATTATTTTTTCTCAGCATCATAGCTTTGTGATTACTGTTGTATACCTGAGTGCTAGTTTATAACCTAATAAAAACATAAAGTAACCAACTGGTGCTGGTTTTGTTTAGCACTGAGTCTAAGTACCGCTAAACAAGCATCAGGTTAAACATGCTATTGATTATAATGCAGACAAGTACTCAAAGGAAGGAGCAGATACTCAACCACCAGACTAAATTTCAGCATTTTCTGAGGATAGCAAATGGAAGCAAAGGTAAGTCGGGGGGAAGCATTGCATTTCGAAATGAGCTATCTCTAGTTTAATTTTACTTATCATATAAATTTGCCTTTAATGCAAATTGACTTTGCAGTCTCAAAGCCGGTGGACTGAAATTAGATCCTTATTTAACACGCAGTGCTTGCTGACACTGCAACTTGCTGATAATTTCAAACAAAGCTTTGAAATCTCAGATACAGATGTTAATTAAAATATGCTTAAACAATTTCATCCCAACCATACAGAAACCAGTATTCGAGTGGCAAACTGGTAAACGACAATTTCGCTTAAATTCAGCTTTAACAGGTTCTCAACAGATTCTTTCAACAAATTTAATGTTTTCTTTATAAAATTCATTCCATTTTGTGCTTATCTCATTTTTAATTTTGCGAAAATCCCAAAGAGACAAATTAGTAAGGTGGCAGAGCCTGGCTGAGTGCCTTCATTAGCTCAGCGCTAATAATTTCTTTCAGCACCACAGATAGCACCCGACATCGCAACTCAGGCTTGTCCAAAAGCTAATTATTTTCCCTGTTATAAAACAAAGGTTCTATATCAAAGGCCCATAATGCGACACAGTACAGCCTCTAGATGCACTGATTTGCAAAATAAATCAACTGTGTCAGGGAGGAATTTGAGCAGAAATTACCACAAATCGCAATTAAGCTTGCAATGGCACACTTCAAATGCTTTGTCAGTTGTTCATGGCACGATGGCATCCAAACCACCCTCAAGGTTGAGCGAAGAGGCAAATTTTTCACCTGTCAGAGTAATAAAAATGTAATGTTTTGTTCTTTCAGGTTATAAACTTTATGATAGTTTGGTTTACAAATATTTAAATGATGCCATGGGGGAGGGAAGACCTAAGGACTGGTGATAGATTGGATGAAGAAATAGTATAACACACGCATGTGCGCTCGCGCGCACACACAAACACACACACAAACACACACACTCATCTTTTTGTTTCAGAAACTATTGTTTGGTATAGTTTCATCCTTACATACATCTCTCCTCTTAAATAACACCTAAAATGTATACTCCAGCTCAATTTAAAAAATACAGCCAGTTTATTCCCAGTATTCATAGGACCTTTCTTTCAGATTATACCATATCCCCAGAGATAGAGGAAAAGGCTGAAAAACAAACTTTAAGTTTACTGCACTGAAACTTGCACTCGGATGCTGACTAGCACCCCTCAGCATTTCCCAGTAGGCTCATTTCTACAATACTTCAAAACTAAAGTAGACTTTAGGGAGAAAATACTTCATCTTCTCTCCTTCTCAAGGCAGAAGGTATTAATTTGGAGCAATGAATTCATGCTTTCTTTCTTGTGGGCTTATTCTTTAGACACGTCTTTCCCTTCAGTTCAGATGACAGAAAGAAGTGGAACAGAAGCCGGAGGCCCTTCAGACAATCATGTGCACTCCAGGGACTTCTGAGTACATACATATAAGTCCCAATAGTTCCCCCACCAAATAGTGCTTCCATGCGATAAAGTAACTAATTCCCCCTTCATTTCTTAATTTCGACCATATAATTACGGGTGACTTTTCTTATAGCATGTTTTATGGAACTATATGCCATTTGTTCCTTAATTTAAAAAAATCAAGACAATATCTGCCATTTGGAATTTTGTCTTGCTTCTACTTGATCCTGGCATGTTGAACTCTTCTCCATATTAATATTAGCTGTTTGCCTCACTCATCACATATGCTCTTCCTTAGTTTGTTTCCTAGATTTTTTTTCTTGAAATGTTCAGTTATATGCCAGGCAGAAGTCTGACCCTTGAATTCATTTACTATTCCAGGCTCACACACATTATTGAGTTATTTTCTTTGCTGCAATGAGCCTTTAAATACAATTCAGTAAAGATACAGCAATGATTTTTGACAGCCTGACCTTTCTCAGCTTTCTTACACTTGTTTAATTAGGTACTACGTGCAGCTGTGACTTGATCTTTACAGTTTTCCTCTGGAAAAAAAAAGAGAGAGATATGTTGTTTAAGAAGGTCATATTTGGCAGGTTTTCTAGTTACTTCAGAAGCTGACATTGGAGACTTGGGAATTTTATGCTGTTTTTCTTAAATATAATAAAAAAATCTGATTTGGAAAGACTGTTTGAGCTCAAGAATAAGTTATGAAGAGAAGAGCCTTTCACTTCTAGATTGACAGCCTGCAGTGACTGCAAGCAGTGACTCTTTGTGTGGTCATATTCAATGATTCATAGGTCAGACCTCACATTTCAATAGTACAAAAACTACATTCAATAACTCAAAAGTAAGAAACTTAAAGTCAGTTAATATATTGGAATTATAGAAGATAATTCAAAATGGCTACGTTTAAAGTGTGAACCTACTTAAACTAGTAAAGGAAGACAATGCACAAAATGCATCTTGGACACTGGTTACTAGAAGATAAAAGAGGAAAAACTAAAGACCTAGAAACTGAACCAAACATACATGCTCTGAACTCAACTTTCCAACTGTCATCAAATCTATGTAATTAAATATTTTCATCCCATGAAAGTTGATAGTGAAAACCTGACAGGATCTAGAGTCACCTAGGTGACAAACCTAAAGTTTGATATAGTCAGAGGCATTATTAAGATTAAGGTAGAAACTAGGGGAATCTATAAGTGATTAGATTAATTCAGACAAGACATGTGAGAACTGGTATAGCTGTGTCTTGAGGTAGAAAAGCTTCCAGTTTTCTGAGAAAGCGCCAGATTGGTTTCCACAGTGTTTGTAAAAGTTTGCACTCCCACCAGCAATGGAGGAATGTTCCCCTTTCTCCATATCCTCTCCAGCATGTGCTGTCACTTAAGTTTTTTATCATAGCCATTCTGATGGGTGTAAGAGAGGATTTAAGAGTCATTTTGATTTGTGTTCCCCTAATGATTAAGGGTGTTGAACATTTCTTTAAGTGCTTCTCAGCAATTAGAGATTTTCTGTTGAGAATTCTCAGTTTAGCTTTTTAACTCATTCTTTAATTGTATTATTTGTTTTTGTGTGTTTGTTTAATTTCTTCTGTTCTTTATGTATTTTGGATATTAGCCATCTGTTAGAGATAGGATTGGTGAAGATATTTTCCCAATCTGTAGGTTGACATTTTGTCCTATTGACAGTGTTCTTTGCCTTACAGAAGTTTTCAGTTCAGAGATACTGGGCAGCTCAGTTTTCAGGTGGGTCCCTTTATAACTGGACTGGAGGCTGTCACTGATACAGACACAGTTGCCTGCTACTGGATCACTTTTCTCTAGTTGGGAAGTCTCATCTGGCCTCAGAGGATGTGCTTAGTTCTGATGCAACATGAAATATCTAGGTGAGATGTCACATGGCTAGGCTTCTGTCTCTGAGAAGAAGGGAAGGGAAAGTGAGGGAAGAGGGTAGGAGGGTGGGAGTGTGAGGAGAGGAGATAGAAAGCTATGATCAGGATGTAAAGTGAGTAAATAAATAAATGAAAGAAAAAAAAGATCAATTCAGGGAAGAGTCACTGTAAAGGAATGAGTCACTCTACCAGTACTTCCTTCCTGGTCTCCATAGAAAGGAAAAAGCTAGCTGAGCACAAACGTGTATCACTCTGTTTCTAGACAATCAACATCAAGGTCCTATTGTCAGAGTGCCCTGCCATACCATTCTAGAACTACTAGCTAAAAGGAACCCTTCCTTCACTCCCTAAGTTGCCTTTGACAAGTTTTAGCACAACAACACAGCAAGCAGCTAAGGCAATCATTAATGATTTTCTTTACTTCTGTCCCTATAATCAACAAGGGTAGAATCAGTGAAAGAATCTTAATATTCTTTCCTACTCAATCCTGTTCTCTCAGGCATGTAGAACTTACCTCTTTACTCAGTGAGGTTAGGTGATTTAGGCAGTGGAGCAGTGCTAAAAACTGCAGCTTGAAATAACATGTACTGTCAGAGCCCTGGATCCAAAATCTGATGCTTCTCACCTTTTACTGGGCTTTTATTTTTCTCAGTGGGGAATTTGTTTATGGTTTCAGTGTTTTATAACAACTTTAAGAAATCAGTTTTTTTGTCCTATCATTGCACCTGCATGAAAAGGCTGTGTTGGGGGTGGGATGAAAAATGTTGCCCTAAGTTCAACACTGAAATCCAGTTGTGCCCTTGCTCTGTAGGCACAGCAGACTTGTTAAAACTAGTAATCACTAGGGGATGGCTTTAATTTTTTTATTAATTAATTAATTTATTCACTTTGCATCCTCATCATAGACCCCTCCTTCTCTCCTATCTGCTCCACTCTCCCTCCCTATTCCCCCATCCTACAGCCTTTTTTCCTCAGAAAAGGAGAACCTCCCCTCCCCACCCACTGCAGTTCATCAAGTAGCATTGAACTGAGATACTTCCCCTGTGGCCTGGCAAAACGCCCCCACCAAGGGGAAATGATCAAAAAGCAGGCAACTAAGTTCATGTCAGAGACAGCCACTGCACCTATTAGTAGGGGATCCATATGAAGCCAGAGTTGGCTGTCTTCTTTTTTGTGTATGGTGCCTAGGTTCAGTCTATTCAGTTTCTTGGTTGGTGCTTCATTCTCTGCAAGCCCCTCTGTGCCCTGGCTAATTGGCACGATTGCTCTTCTTATGCAGCTTCTGTCACCTTCAGGTCCTTCTATTTAGTCGCCCCATTTTTCCACCAGAATCCTTATTCTTCACTTAGTGTTTGGCTATGAGTCGCAGCATCTGTTTGGCCACACTGCTTGGTGTAGGCTTTCAGAGGACAGTTATGCTAGGCTCCTGTCTGCAAGCATAATGGAGTATCATCAATTGTGCCAGGGGTTGGCTTTCTCTCATTGATTGGATCTCAGGTTGGAGCCAGGCATTGGTTGGACATTCCCTCAATCTCTATCCCTGCACAGAACCCAAAAAAGATAAGTAATAAAGAGGACCCAAAGGAGGATGATTAAATCTCACTCATAAGGGAAAATAGAATAGACAGCAGAAGTGGTTGAAGAGAGGGAAAAAGGTAGAAATGGAAACAGAGAGAGAAATGACGGTGGAGATCAGATGTGGGAGAGGAGTGGTAAGGTGGCAGAGGGCCTGCTGAGAGAAGAGAAACCATGGACAGAGGCATCTCTGTGACAAGCTGGAGATGTAGAAAAAAGTACATTCTGGGAGGATATAGGAGAGACTTAGGCTTCAATTTCTAGTATTAGAGGTCACGGAGACTGAATAGGAGGCCCTCTAACTAGACAGGATTCATAGTGGAGGGAGGGGAACAACTACCCACCCACAAATACCTTGGCCCAAAATTTAGCCTGCCTACAATATATGTAGGGATAAAGATAGAGCTTTGAGATGTTACTTTCTCTCTATATACTCTCAGTTTGTTCAATCTGCTCCATGTTTGTGGTTGAGGATGTGATCACTCGCCATTCTGCTCTAGCTGCTATGCCGTGCTGCCTGCTGCCAAGGCTTCCCACCATTACAGACTCGTATCTTTTTGTAATGGTAAATTAATTTAACATGTTCTTTTTTAAGTTCCTTTGGATATGATGGTGACTGAAAAGTAACTAATCTAAGCAGTAACTTTAGAGTAGACAGTTACTCCCACTTCCACTTGTGTTCTAAGCCATGCTTCTATTTCTAATGACACTATTTTCCTCGGTAACATTATACACACACACACACACACACACACACACACAGAGAGAGAGAGAGAGAGAGAGAGAGAGAGAGAGAGAGAGAGAGAGAGAGAGAGAGAGAGTCCACTCTGTAGTGTATGTCTGAAAAAGTATGTTTTCCTCTGAGTAGAAAAGCTTTATATCATGCCACAGAAAATGCTGATGATCCAGAAGAATCAATCCAATTTGATCTAATTCAATTTAGTAAGTACTTTTATTGCATCCTTATCTTGTAATCAATCTAATGATATAGAGTTATTAGAAAGAAACAGAAAAAATGTGATGGTTTCTGCCTTAGAGTAATGTAATATTTCATTGTAATAATATGATACTGACATATGCCACATCTCAATAAAACTACAAGATGGTTACTGATTATGTTCCAAGAGGAGTAATCTTGTTACACAATTTCAAAGCAGAAATAATGCATGGTAGATGAATTGGTCATGGGACAATATATGGAACGCTGGAGTTCAATATGTGACCTGAATAAGAAGAAAATATGGCAAGACAGATGTGTAAGGAAAAGTAATTTCTGTCTTTATTAAGATTCTGAAGTGGGACTTTCACACATCTCGTACAGAACAGCAGGAAAACATCTTTCCATGGGGAAAAAGTTAATTTGAAAAGGAAGGAGAGAAGATTCAGTGAGTTTTGCAACAATTTACAGTAACCCCTTAAAAGTTACTTAAACTGTAGAACAAAGAAGTGACACCCACATGTAGTTTTCATTGATCTTATTACTTCTGTAATTAGAAAAGACTGAAAATAACTCACATAATCCTTAGTAATAGCCTGCCAAAACATCCTGTGTTTCAACAAAAGGGTAATATGAAAGTGTCAACAAAGAATAAATTGATTAACTGAGACTAAGCGATATTTTCAAAATATGTTAATTCTAAAGATATTTAAAGCTATTGCTTATTACTGCTGGTATGATAGTGCAATATACATGAGTATGCAGATAGACAGAAAATAAAATTTAACAAAAATGGTTAGGTGTACATTCAGTGAATAGACTGAGGATATTGATCCTGAAGAAAAATTAAACTACTACTTTGTTTTTTGCTTTAGGACTACATCTTTATATACCAAGCTAGCCTCAAATTCATGATCTTTTACTTTCATTTCTCAAGCACAGGATTACCAACCTGGCACCAGGCTCAGCTAAAACTATTATGCTCTAAGCAATAAGATGTTTCTATAAATTCTGTATCATATAAAATCTTAAAAAAATTAAAAATAACCTTGGATTCTGTTAATATTTTGTTTGTTTGGTTTGGTTTGGTTTTCCTGACACCAAAGGACCATGATACCAAAAGAACATTCAAACAAATAAAGATCTATAATTTGAATTTCATCAAACTTAAAAGCTTCTATACAGATAAAAATAAGTGAAAATTTAACATCAGGATTGGAAAAATATTTGCAAGTCATATATCAAATAATAGTTTAATGCCTATGTACATACGGAAGTCAGGCAACTCAAAAGGAAATTAAAAATTCAATTTAAAAGCATGCTATTGACAAATGTACATTTTTCAAGAGAGGAAAAACTACATAATAATACAAAAATGTTCTCAATGTCACAAATCATCAGAGAAATGGAAAATAAAACATCCATGACACATCAATTGATTCCTATTTGAATGATTATCATGAACAAATGTTGGTGAGTATGTGAGAAAAGGACAGTCACTGACCAGATGTGATTTGGTTCACCCATTAGGAGAAGAGAGAATAGCATTTCTTCCAAGCCAAAAAATTAATGACAATAAATAATAACATATTATTGTCAACAGGTCTAACAGTTGCTTTCTTGAATGTACATTCAACAGATTTGAAACTAATATATTGAAGAGATGTCTGAACTCTCATAATTATGTCCATGGTGAAATATTAATTTAAAAAGACATCCTGTCAACTCACCAAAATGTCCATAAATGAAGATGAATGGGTGAAGATAAGTGGTAAGAAATCCAGTGTGACATAGTGCTAAATAGCCAAGTGCAGAAAAAAAATGAAGACATTTTTATCAAAAGGCACAAAGTTTTTATGTTCTTTATATACTGAAAAAAATATTCTGTCCTCAGATGTACATCTGCTAGACTTTATGTCATTCTGTGTGCTATTGTCCACATAAGCAATTACTTCTTTAAAGATACAGATAATTTTTTATTAATTCTATTTCATTTGTCAACATTTACTTTTATTTCATGAGCTGTTAGAGTCATTTACTAAGTATTCTTGCCTATACCTATATCTTGAAGTGTTTTCTCTGTCTTTTTAGATAAGAGACACTGAATTTCAGTTCTTACATTAAGACGTTTGGCATATTGCAACTGGATTTAATATATATAGAGAAACAGACCTATTTATCTTCTTCAGCACATGAATTGAGATATTTAGATTTTCTAGAAGCAACTGTAAACGTAGTTATAATCCATTGTCTGGCTTTTGGTACCTTGGTCAATAATCAGGTGGCTGTAGCTATGTTATTTGTGTTGTTGTATGAAACTTTATACCTATATGTGTGCCAATACTGAGGTTTCTTTTATTAGGGCTTTTTAGTATAACTTGAAATCATTCCTCCCTCTCTCTCCCTCCATTCTTCCCTCCCTCCCACTGCATATGTGTATATATATATATATATATATAATCAATGTTACCAAAAAATGATGAAAACCAAAAACCAGCAAACAAAATTCCCATCTATTTAAAAGGGAATAATGTATCATATTTCTTATCTCATAGTATCACAACACAACAAAGGGAAATTATTTTCAGTAAATACATAATGCAGTTTTTTTATCTTTTAATTAACTTTTAAAATTTGCATTTGTCTGTATGTATTTTTCTCTGTATATATACCATGTGTGTGCAAAGCCCAGGAAAGCCAAAAGAGGGCTTGGGATTAAGGGAAACTGGAGTTACCACTTGATATGAATGGTGCATCCAAATCAGGTCCTCTGGAAGAATAAAGAGCTCTTAACTGCTGAGTCATCTATGTACCAGTCTAATTTTGTATTAATTACATATCTAAGAACTAAACACTGCAAACTAAGCTTGAAATTACACTAGTACTTAAGAAATTCATTTTACAAATAGATCATAGAATGTTTAAGCCAGAGAAGTTATGTTTAATTCCTCAATTTAAAATTTGAATTCAAAATATACATATCCTTGATTCTCTTTTTTATTATGAAATCTCCACTTTTGTCTACATGCCTTGGAGCAATGGCAACACTAAAGAGAAAACCAAAATATAGAATGATAAAAGAGGTAATATTTGGAAAGTAATATACAAAATCTTCAATTGCAAAGTAAAAGTGATTGAAGATACATTAATTCAATGGGCTAAGCTTAAGTGTATCTTGAGTCAAAGAGATGAAGAAATCCAGGAAATTAGAGTATACATTATATATAAGATGACCAGAGACCATACAGCAATTCTTACTACCACCCATTCTTATTTAGAGAATTATAGCTAAGTGTTCCTGTTACAGGAGACACTCACCCATGTTTTGGGTTTCTTAATTTCATTATCAAAGGATTTAGAAAGAAATTCAGTAGGAAGCAGAAGGACAGTTTTATTAGAGTATAAGTAAAACAACAATAAGCAATAACCAAACAACAGAGCAGGCCAGCTCTAAATCTTGGTAGCTGCTCAGAATAAAAAGGTGAGAAGAAGAGATAAAGCCATGTTTTTTGAGTTAGGCTCATGTGCTCTACAAGCAACAACTGGGCACATAAACAGGCACATGGCAAAACCACAGAAAAGGCTTCACAGAAAAAAACAAAAAGCCCAGAGTGCCAGGGAAAGTATGCTCAGCCTGTAACCAGTATCTGTGAAGGGAATACACAGAAGATTAGAAAGGCTAAACTGTGCATGCATGCATCCATCCATCCATCCATCCTTCCATCCATCTATCCATTCATTTATCATTCATTTTCTGACTCCTAACTCAGAAAATTAGGCAGGCTGCATGGCTGAGATCCACAGTGCTTCCTTATAGTATACATGGATGTATTTACAAGCCACTGCTAGAAGGAAGAGCTGCTCAGAAGGAAAAGTATATTTTGCAATTAAATGGATAATCAATTGTCCTTTCTTATTAGTTAGGTGAATTGTTGTTCCCTAGCAATGGTCTGGCCCAGGCTGAGTAATTCTTATTTTTAGGTAGCTTAAAATGTTGGGTTTTCTATCAAGATAATACATATATTCTATCCATTTGACCAGTGGAAGGAAGACTTGAGAGAGCCCATTAAATTAGACATCTCTAACTTTTCATATGGCAATTTTAATTGCAATGAGAGATAAAGCTGATGTGTAATTTTCTAATTTTACCAGTGAAATGGGAAATGAGGTTCAACTTTTCAATGTCCTAAGACAACATACAAAAATATGTTTATAAGAAACAACTGAAAGTCCAATGTTTCACTTAAAATACTCCAATCCCCCAAATGTATATTTTAGACTAGATAAAATTGATAAAATATAGATATTTTTGAAATTAAATTATGTGTATTATTATAATACTATCTCAACTGTTCTGTATTTTGTAAACTTTCCCTGGATAATGGGATGCTTTACATGTAGAAAAACTGTTTTACAAGGAATATGAATTGAATAATTAAAAAAAAAGAGTTCAACAGAAAATACTGTAGGTTTTATTTCTGTTAACAAATAATATCAGGTATTGCATAAGCGAAGGTAAGGTGAGTTCAAATTAAGCAGTTAGTGTATAGATTTCATGTATCCTAAATACTGCTTGTATCTGGGAGCAGAGATGAATACAAATTAAAAATAAAGGTGGGAAACTTGACCTTAGTGGAACAGAAAGTTAGTGATGCATAAATGGCAAATCAGAAGAGGCAAGTAGGTGTGGAGGGCACTGCCTTGCGTCATATACAAATATGGCAGGAAGTGGGTGAAAACAAAAGAACAATTGTAAATTTTAGTAAAATGACAGTGAACCATTTAAAGAAGTTAGTATGTAAAGGCAAATTGATCCGTGAATTAACAGAGGATATGATATGCAGCCCAGGGAATGAACCTGGAGAATGGCTGCATCTGGACTCTCTGTTTACTGACATAAATATTGGTGTTCTCAACATGATCCACATGAGAACATTTAAACAATAGTAATAAGCAAATCTTATGCATCATGGCCTTCTCCATAACATAGAAGGCACCTGTTATCTCAGCATAGTACTGAACTGAAAGGACAGGGATAGGAAGAAGATCTATCATTATACCAGATAAAAAGGAGAATATAGGAAAATTATCACAAAACTAACTACCAGGGGGAATGTTGATATTCTCTATGCGAACTACTCAAGAGATCACAAAAAAAGTATGAATGATTTGGGACAAAATAGGTTTCTATAAATTTAGAAAAAAAATTCAATAAAGTAGCAGTCAAATGGAAGTTCTCAAGCTTAGATTATAGGCCAAGAAAAGGCTACAAGCATCAAAATGCTGTGAATTCTGATGATTCTCAATTGATTGGACTTAGTGTACTGTTCAGAAGGACATCAGAAGATGAGTACTCATAACCTATTATTTATCTATCTTGCCTACAGTTTCTTCACCGTAACAGTAGGATTTAGAAACATTTTTCTATGAGAACTCTTCCAGCTCTATCAGGCTAAAACTTGATGTCTCAAGATTTCCAAGGAGTCAGTTTAAACGACCAGTTGGTTGATTTGAATGAGAAAATGTTACAGGAGAAGGAGGACTGATTGAACAAAGTGCATTGCTGTCAGTGAAGAAAATAAAACAAAAATGCCCTGTTTCTAATGAAGCCACAAGTTGCAGTTCTTTGAAGAAAATCAGGACAAGCAAGACAAATAAAAACAAATCACCTTTAACTTTAAAGTGAACACTACTTAATGATGAGCTTGCCAGTAATGTGGTTAAGGAGTAGCTTCTAGAGTTCCACTATTACCCTATACAGTTGCCTAGTACTGGACCTATAAACAATGATTATGACAGTAAAGCATTTCATATTCTCAAAAAATGTCTATAAAGCCCTATAAAGAGTTGAATTGGAAGAAAATATTTAGGGTGTGTCTTTGCATGAGACCTTACAACTGTATACCTTTAAGTCAGTTATTGTCAGTTCCTATGCCTCCAATTCCTCATTTATAAATGAACATAGTAAATCTACTTTTTTTATAATGTAGACTAAACACCACTTTCATTAACTGAAATAAAGTGGCTGGCAATTTGTTGGCAATGAATATGCCTTTCAGTATCCAAGCAGTTATGTTCATAAGATATTTTTTGTACAGTCAAAGGTGCCAGAAGTGTTGGGGCCAGAAGAGTAATTTTTAAAGAGTAACTCTTCAGAAGAACCATTCATATTAGAGGAAAAAACAGAATATGAAGGCATGTCAATGAGATAATTAAGGTTCTAGAGAGAAAGGAATCTGCACTGTGTGCTGAAAATCACTACTTTATCCTTCAGTTTACTACTAAGTTCTAAAAATCATATTTACACAAACAGACATGAGCCTGGCAATTTTGGTGTGGCCTCAATCACAATGTTCACAGCAAAGGCACACAATTGCCATTAGCCATTTAGGGGCTGAGAAAAGGAAAGTTACTATGTGATAGTTGCTTCAGTGAACATCTAATCATGTTTATTTAAAGGGGGAGGAGCCCCTTTAAGTAAGAGATAAAATTACATGCCATTGATGGCATAATTAGGCTTGATAGCAAGTAACAATGATAATGTATTAATCTTTCTATGGGGAAATTTTGCTGAAATGAGTAACTTTGGAAGTGAATCTAAAAATAATGATGCCATGAGTTATATATGGCATGGGGTTTTATTTGATAAAGTAGTTCCTACCTATGATATTGCTTAACAGTTCTTACCACTACATATGTTGAGAAGCAATGATGTGTTTATATCTGGGAACTGGAGAAGCCAGACATTCACAGGGCAGAGTTACTAATGCCAATAGAAAAAAAAGTTAGAATAGGTTGTGTGGAAACACAGTGCCAAGTTGCACTTAGTTTATTGTTAAAATACAGATTAAATGTAAAACCCTCCACAAAATTGCCCTTCCTCTGTAAGTTGAGGGACTTAAACCTTAGTCATTTAAGGAGCAATAAGTAAGTCTATCACCCAGTTTATAATTACATTCTTTAATACAGGCAATCAAAATTCTTTGAATAAATGGAAAGCATAGAACAGATACTGGAAATATTCAAGATGGGCAAGAAATACAAAAGTGATGAGCAATAAACCTCAACATGCAGAAACACTGAGTGTTTCAGTTCTATACAAATGAATCAGGGCCCATCTGAAAAAGCATTCGGTGATCAAAGCTGAATTATTTGGTCCAAAGTAGATCAGATCTAGGCATGATGGACATGCTCTTAATCTGATCACTTGGGAGCCTAAGGCAGGATTACAAATTTAAGGACAGTATAACCTACATAACAGTGAGTTTAAAAACTCCCTGGGCCATATTTCAAGATTCTTTAGCAAGAACTGATTTCAGGTAAGGTAACATTTGAGATTAAACTATAATCTAAATATTCATGAGACCATAATAATAAAAATCAATAGTTGAGCCAATACTGTCTCTGAAAGATAGAAAAATCTATGCAAAAATTTGCTTGTAATGCAACAGAGAATAACTAGACATGGCATATTAATAGTAATCTGTGGAAAATAAGCTTGTAACAGTAACCTGACAAACAATACTTAATCCAAAGTTGTTACTGTTTTAAGATAAATGGATGAGGTGCACCTAGATGCAGTGAAAGTCCAAGGGGCTTCATTACTGTGAGCTGCCCCAAACATACCTAAGCCTCATTGTGAGAAACACTATTAGAGAAATCATAATCAAGACACATCCTAAATAGAAGAGAGAGAGAGAGAGAGAGAGAGAGAGAGAGATTTTATATGAGATATGAGATGCTTCTACAACTAAGAGGAGCCTAAAACCAGGACTGTTATAAATAGTAGAATGTCCTAGGTAGAATCCTAGACATTAAAGTACATGGTAGGAAAGCAAGAAATCTCAATGAAGCATAAACACTGACAATGATATTTAAATATTGTCATATTAATACTGTGACCACCAGTGTCTCATACGACTATAAGATAGCATGGTAACTATTTTACCTTATCTTTCTATAGAATCATATCTATCTGTTGCACCTAAGATTTATATCCTTGTGATAAAAATAGACTAGTAACCGATATGACCATGATTTGATCAACTAACAATGAACTTGTATAACTTATTTATTCTAAACAGCGTACAATAGCACTCTGAAGGTATTAAAAGTAAAATTTGTATATTTGAGTTAAATGGGTATAATATCACATAGTAGAGTAGAAATATATATGTATATATAATGTGTGTTAAGAATAATATTAAATTTGAATTCTATACCACTGTATCTAAAACTCTACATATTTTGCTTCTATATACAAAATTCTATACCAGTAAATTACAAATAACCTTATGAGTAACAATTAAGGCATTAAGTTGTAGAGTAGATTCAGTAATCTATTTCTTGTTTTGTCTTCACTATGTATTTCTATATACCCCTTTCTTTCTTTTAAAACCCTATCTCCAAACCTAAGTATGGAAGATAAAGGAAAAAAGAGACATCCCTGAGTCCAACCTTGTTTTCTCTCTAAATAAGTCCAATAACAACTTATAACCAATTCCCATTGAACATAACCCTCCATAGCCCAAGAAAGCAGGCAAAAATCTACCTGACTTTCTTAAAAGAAATGGGGAGTCATTCTCTTATGGTTTTTTCTGGCTGATTTGGGATGAATAATACTTTTGTAGGGTCCCAAATAAGATTGGGGAAATGGTTAAACAAGCTAGGAATAGCATTTTTTGTCCAGTTTCTAAATGCTGAGAAATCTCAGCCTTAGAGTCCTGTATGGAATAGTATGAAATTCTGGACCAATTGAGATGAAAAGCTTTCTTAGAAGGTGTCCTGGGAGCTGTCTTTTTCAGATGAGGGACTGTAACTGAAGCACTTGGTGCTGCAACATGTAGGATACCGGATGTCAGTGTCCACCATGCTGAGAGGGTTGTGTCCTATCAGGTCTGACCCAATGTCAGTGTTCAGTTCTTTTTTTTTTTTCTTTTAGAGATTTACAGTATTTGAGATTGTATCTAGGGAATTCCATGAATGCTAGGTGTCTTAGTTAGGGCATTATTACTGTGGAGTATACTATGACCATAGGTTAAACACTTTTAAAAATATTTTATTTATTATAACTTATTCATGTTATATCAGGAATATTATTCCCTCGTTCATATCTTTCCTCCACCCTTCCTCCCTCTTCCTGCCTATTTCCCTCCCCTCCACTAGAACTCTGATGAAGAAGAGCTCCTCTCCCACTGTCTGACCATAGCCTATCAGGTCCCATCAGCATAGACAATGCATACAGAGAACCTAGATCCTCTGTTCAGATATAGCTATGGACATCTCATTTTCCAAGGTTGTGGGGGGAGTGAGGACTGCTTCTAACATGGATTCTGGTGACCCTGATTTGATCACTTCCCCGTGGCAGGGTGGCCTTGCGGGCACAGTGTTCAGTTCTTTTGTTCTGAAAATATATAATTTCTCACAAGTCCCAAAATTATAAATATGTAAGGTGTGCATGATGCACAGAACAATTGATGCTGGTTCTCTTCTCTTTGTATAAGCAGAAAAAACAACATCTGTAAATCTCTATTCTTGTCATATGTAGAATGGCATCTAATAATAATTAATAGAGATTCTGTAGTCAACAAGAAGCATTGTCTATGTGTAGACAACATGTCTCAGCCAGTCACAGATCTATTCCCCTATAGTGGGATTAGGAATATATGTTACCTGCTTGTTCTTCACTTTATATGATTCTATGGAAAGAAAAGATAAAATAGTAGATAAAATCTTCAAAGTCTCGGAGAAATACAGGATATGGCTTTTTAAAATGCTTTATTTTCTTAAAAATTCATTGGCAATGAGATGAGTTAACTTTTGTCAACACTTAGCCTACCTCAAAGAGGATGATGAGCATCAAAGAACTTCTTTATGGAGATGGCTTCAAATGTGGCAAACAAGCCATTGGACAAAATATCTTCATTTCTACCACAGACAGAGTTCTGCCTAAAAAAGATCAGGCAGAGTAGACAGCCAAACTCTGCCAAGGCAGGGTAAGCAAGTAATCAATAGTACCTGCTTCACAGGTATGTCTGTCAGATATATTGGGCCAGAGGCTAAAATGATGCTCCAACATCATAGTGAGTTTTGGGTGACTGGTCAAGTAGCAGCCTGTCTCTGTCATCTTCTCCTTTGTAAATCTATTAACCTGCACTCCCTGTACCCTCGGGTAATCAATTCTATTCCTTCTGAAGACTCTTATAGGGTTGAAAACCAACTAGTTTAGTTGTAGAGTTAAGCTGAGTTGTTCAGTGTTTAAGATGTTTTTAGGTCTAGGTAGAAGTTTTAAGTTAATAATCATGAGGTATGATAGATACTGATTTACATCCAGATTTTTGGTGTGCCAAGATAGGAAAGATGTTTTCTTCAAGACTGCCAAATAAAAAGAGTCAAAGCATAAGAATGTAACATTTATATAATTCCTGATTGTGTCATGGTTCTTCTTGCTGAAGCATGGTAAAGAAAGAGGAGTGTGCACAACAAAACCTTTTATACAATGCAATTTTTGCAATAAAAACTACTGGTTTATTTAAAATACAGAGATATTATATATTCAAAAGACTATCTTGAGATACTTAATGGAAAACTTAAACAGATATTTATTCAAGATGTCTAAATGAGCTTTCCTTGGAAGAGTAGCCTGTAAAATGCCCTAGGAAAAACAAATCTTTTCTTCGGTCAAATAATAATTTTGACAGAAGCTACATAGTGCAAGAGCATTTGGAGATTCACAAAGCACATTTGAATATTAAAAATTCTAAAAAATCTTACAAACAGATATCAATTTGATATTAGTTACCACAACATTTCCCAAAGTTATTATAAATTTTTAATTTTATAGTCATGTGTTCTAACATCTGTGGAGGTATAACTCCCTAGAATATACTTTAGGAAATGTATGTTGTACTGCAATATACATTATTGAAATGAAAATGAGCCACCTACAGAGAGAACGTCTGATTTTCTTAAGTTTAAAGCTAGATATAATGAAACGTGGTAGAATAAATTTGAGACAACTATAAAGGGAGCAGGCTTTGGAAAAATAAAACACCTGTCATTTAAAATGTAAAGAAATGGCATGTTGAAGATAATCTGCATGGCTGTAGACAATGGAAATAATTAGGTAGCTCCACCACGCATACCATAACTTTGATATAAATAAATCTCATTTAGGCGCTAGAATTTCAATGAGGATTCATATTGTAGGCAATGAAACTGTAGTTTTGTGTTAAAATTGTGTTCCTTTCCATATGGTGAGATGTAAAAAAGAAAGCTAAGATGCAGGAGATGATATGAAAAATAACTCTGAACTCTACTATTCCACTTATTTTTTAAATCTGTTTGGAAACATTGTTATTTCTTATTATATGATCAGCCATATGCTAGGCTTTTGACATGGTAAAATACTGACATCTGCGGTTCTTCCCATTCAGGTTAAAGGCTAATGGGAAATAAGACATATTGACTGCAATGAAAGAACGTATAGCAATCCCTATAAGGACTGGGAAAGTTTCCAAGGAGGATATATCCAACTGCTAGCACTTTGGTAGTCCTCCGTGCCAAGAACATTTCACATTTATATACTGTATCATTTAATTCTCATAATATTGTGAGGTGAGTTCTATTACAGTCATCATACATCGTATATGAAGACACTGTGAGACACAGAGGTTACTTGCTCAAAATGAGTCATCTAATTTGTGATCGCTAACCAGTCTTTAAATGGTATGTGGCTTTTTTTACTTGGACCATGAGTAAAAATCTGTTCTTCCCACGTAGAATGCTGACAGCAGACAAAAGAACAGATTGAACTCATGTCTAGCTTAGTGAACAAGGAAGTTGGCCACGGTTACTAATATGACCATGAATGAATGGTTATTTACTCAAAAGCATGGATCACTCAAAGGTAGACTTATCACTAAAAAGTCCACCTGAGCCTGTATGATGTCTCAAAAGCAGCCACATTGGAGCACCTCACACTACTTCTAGGAATTTGCACTGGTTGGAAAATCTCCTCTGGGCAATGATTCTCAGTGTTCATATGAACTTGGAGAGGAGATTTATGACCCATGTAGCTTTCAGAATCTACCAGAGTCTTGTGAGTTTTTTTTTTTTATGAATCTCTGGCCCTTGTATGTTTCATTTACTTCCCATGTTTTATGAACTGACTTCATCTCTCCTAGAAGAAATGTTTTAAGAAGAAATAGCTACAGAACAAAAGATTGGGTTTCCTTTTAGTATTATGTTAAATAAACAACGGTTAACTGTCATGATTGTGTCTTTTGTATTAGTTAATTTATTTTGTAAGTTTTGAGAAGTATGAGTGGTTTGCCTGTGTGTATACCTACGTGTGCCATATGCATTGATCTATAGAACTAGAGTTACAGATCAATGTGAATTACCATCATATGTATGCGGTAATGTTGGTGAGAGTTCATGGATACAGCTTCTGCAATTTCAGGATGACACAATATTTATCTTTGTACTCACAGGTAAGAATAGTCCTCACCCCTCATCAAAGAAACTTCTATTTAAAACAGGTGGAGACCTTTATAAAAAAAAACCACACAACTAATCTAAATGCAGAGGAGCTTGAAGACTATTTCCAAATAATATCTCTAAAAATTTTAAATTTTATCCACCATACACTATTGTCAAGTTAAGATTTAATGAATTAGTGGTTAAAAAGAGTGTGTGTGTGTGTGTGTGTGTGTGTGTGTGTTTGCGCGCGCGCGCGCGTGTGTGTGTGTGTGTGTGTGTGTGTGTGTGTGTAGCAGAGAAAGAATCTGGAGCAAGCAGGGAAAGTATTGAAGAAGAGAAAGAATAACAACATACCCAGTCTATATAACATGAACAATCAGGAGCATTTGCTAAATTTTAAGGGGTGTTGAGTTGTATCCCAAAACATATGTCTGACTTTGAGGAAATGCACTGTTCTTCCTTTAATTTCTCTTATCCTCATTCAATCACGATCACAAACACCTATGCCGGGTTGTGTACATGCACATGTAAAGGTTAGTTTGAATACTGCTTCTTTTTAAATTACAGCTCCACGGAGCTAAATTAAAATCTTCTTGTTTTCTATATATCTAGGGAAAACAGTAAAACAAAATATTTAAAAAATGAAACTACCTCTACCACAATTCTCATTCTAGATTCTTGATGTTTTTAGGACTCTCTCTCTCTCTCTCTCTCTCTCTCTCTCTCTCTCTCTCTCTCTCTCTCTCTTCCTCCCTCCCTCCCTCCCTCTCTCCCTCTCTCTCTCTCTTCCTCCCCATCTATCTATCTATCTATCTATCTATCTATCTATCTGACATGCACACACACACAGAGAGAAAGAGAGAGAGGGACAGACAGACAAACACTGACACACAGACACACAGACACAACAAACACAGACACAAACAGAAACAGAGAATGCCCAGGAGCCTCCCTAATAGTGACGGGGTACATTATGTAATGTCTGAGCAGTCCCCAAGGCTGTTGAGCCTGTGTACTTGAAAATTATGGAATTATTCTAACAATTTTGAAATTGGATATCACTCAGATTTAGGAGACTCTATTAAATAGACTGATTCACAGTTTTTAAATTCCTTAATAGAATGGATTAATTTGGGCCCAAACATGTGTCCCTATTAAGAAATGAATTAAGTGTTTAAAGGGTAAATAAGTGACCAAATAACTAGAAAACAGAGTTGGTTGACATACTGGTGCATCACAACATGTAAAGCCTTTTCATATAGCCCATGTTTGTCTACTTCAACCCAACAGTAGTGTAAAGGGAGTCTTTTTGCACACTTCATTTAACTAAGGAAATTGAAGGATATAGTGGCTGTCTTGATCACACAGTCTCTAAGCTGTAGATTTAGAGCTAGGGTTTTGCTAAACTTCTAGCTACCATGACCCTGCTCTTGCTGGTGGATTAGTAAACCATAAACAGCAATCTGTATAACCAGTAGTTATATACTAACAGTAGCAACCTGTATGTCTCTTATTAAGCTATCCTGTCTGAAGCTGACTAGGAATCTGATCATCTAGATTTGGAAGAGGAGGTTCTCCTTCATACTCTATTATCTTTCTCCTAAGCTTGCAGTTCAGCCTGGGAGTGTTCATCTGGTGTTTGCTTAAGCACAGCAGCACAGGAAGGATTCAGACGCCATCACACACATAGTCGCAGGCCTACCACAATCACTATTACCACATTATATTGGTGAAGGAAGTTTATGGTCAGGCTTTCTTTAAGGTGCCCTCCTTCTTATCTACACCCATAACCTCAATTGTGTGACTCCGTACCTGAGACTATATGGGTATCACTAAAAGGAATGCAAGGACTAAAAAATGAAGTCATGAAGTTGGGCGGCTGGATTTATGAAGGGGTTGGAAAGAGGGTGAATATGATAAAAATATGATGTATGAAAATCTCAAAGAATTAATAAAATTAATACATACACACACACACACATATATATATACATATATATATATATGTATATACAAATTTACAAGTTAACGAAGCTAACAAAAATGTTCTTAGTAAGTATAAAGTCAGTAATGGGCTTTATGGACAGCCATGCATCAATTATGATAGTGAAACAATATAAAATACTGTAAAACTAAGCTACCTGGTCTTCAACTCCTTCAGAGACTTGAGAAGGAGTAAACTTGATTATCTGAGTATACTGGGCGTGCAGGTTAGTAGCTTTTCAAATGAAAAATGACAGAGTTTTCTACTTGAATAGTCACCCAAAACTCTCTATAACATTGGAACATCATTTTCAGCCTTCTGGCCCAATATATTTGATAGACATATTTGTGAGGCAGGAACTATTGAGGACTTACCCTGTCTTGACAGAGTTTGGCTGTTTATTCTGCCTGCACCCATGCTCACCCTTTTATTTTTAGGCAGAACTCTGTTTGTGATAGAAATAAGCACCTTTTTCCCAATTTGCCCTGGGCCTGTTTGCCACATTTGAAGCCATTTTCATAAGGAGGTTCTTTGATGCTCATCATCCTCTTTCAGGCAGGCTGGCTGTTGCCAGTAGTTAACCTGTCTCATTGTCAATGAATCTTTAGAGTAATAAAAACATTTTTAAATTCCATATTTGCATGTCTCTGGGGATAAATGTCATGTACTTCACATATATGTATGCCCCAAGCGACAGGTGACTGAGAATGCAATGGCTAATTTGGCAGTTGTATATTAAGTTATTTGAATTTTTTTAAAGTTCTATTGCATAAACCCTAAGTAAAACAACTTATATTTGAATTTCTCAGATGGAAAACAAATGTCCACATTTTCAAATTCTCCTTTTGTACTTCGAATATACTATTTTGCTCAAAGCCCATGAACTAAAAGTAGACTTGTTTAAAAGCACTACTTTGTTTCCCTGGTTCTGAACTCTATCAGTTATTAATTTTTTTAGTGATATCATGAATAAATGGATGGATGGATACACAACTGCTAAAGTACATGAGGTTACTAGTTAGTATCAGAACGAAGTTGATGGTAAAAAGTCATGCATTTCATTGCCGAACAAGTTGTTAAAAGTGTGTGGTGTGCGATGATATGTAATACACTGTAGATATGAATTTATTAGGAAATATTATACTAAATTTGAGAATAAAATTGTAAAATATTTATGAATATTCTCACACAGAAAGGACAAAGTGACAGTTAACAGGTGAATAGAATGATTAGGAGAACAAATACCATATCTTTATTGATCAATCCAGTTGTACCTACAGTAATGAAGAAAAAAACAAGTTCAAGAATTTCTCCATTCATATACAAATCTTTCTAAAGTGGTGTAATGTTTTGGTTAAAAAAAAGTTTTTTTTTAATCTCACACTTTTTAGAAATAGTACAGTTTATGCATTTATTGCATGGATCTTCTTTGCTAACTATGGAGACTTCTAAGTTAAAAGAACTGAGTATAAAAACCATAACTTACTGGATATCCAGAAATGCGGTGAGGGTAGATGTTTCTAACAGCTAATAAATCCTTGTAACATCTACTGTGTCGGCCATTATTTTTCATAAGACCCCTTCCTCTATTCTAGCACTGCAAATGTCGGCCTTTGCTTTTGTCTTTATTTGATTTGATTTAGACATTTAATTGGAGAAGACTGTAAGCATCTATCTTTCTACTTCTCATGTTACCTTCTCTGTTTACCTGAGAGGTTTCTGAGAGAATGACATATAAAGCAATAAATGGTAACATGTATAGTTTATTAAAATGTGCAAATGAGAAGAATTATTAATGAAACTGTAAACCATCATCAACATCACTAATAAACAGCCATCTTTCTATTAACCAATGGTGACAAGAACCAATAGTACCTCTTTTTTCTTAAGAAGGCTCAGTGGAGTTTATGTCCCATCAGGGTGTTTTCTTTCCTACATACATAGTGAAAGTTGAATGAATGTCTTATAAATTTCAGAATAAAGACATATGGATCATTGTCATAGTGGGCAGGTATTGCAACTTCCATGGTGAGAAATAAAACTTAGAATTCACTGTAGTTCACTATCCAAGAATGGAGGAGCTCTTTCTTGGAGTTGTTTTCTCCCTTTAACCTCACAACTGAGCTTTTTGAAGCCAATAGAGCAAATAGGAAAAAGTTTACCAGATTTGAAGGCAGAGTCACACTCTCCATTGACTCAGGATTGGTTTTAGTACAGGTATGGAGGTCTGTCTCCTTTGCAGGAAAGGTAGTTACGGAGAGGCAAGGTATCTGAATTCCAGATGGAACATTTTCTGTTTCTTTTTCATGCAGCACTAAAGGCTTATTTTTTTTTCTCCCTATGGGTTTTTCTGTGATTTAAAAAAATTTTTTGTAAAGACTTCAGTTACCCTAGATACTATTTTTTTAAATTTCTAATTACTAGATGTGTGATCTTTGGCAACTCATTTAACTTCCCTGAACATTTGTTTTCTCTATTTTAGTATAGACACACTTTCCATCCTACCTCATAAAGAACTTTGTGCCTCTAATTAGAAAAGATATTTGAACACGATTATAAGTTGAACAAGATAATCAAATAATGAGGTGCAATTATTGTAATTTAGTGTCTGACCCAGTTTTTTATCCAATTTTTTAAAATGTCTGTCATACAAGGAAAAAAAAACAACAATGGATGTGATGATTATTCTACTCATCTCTAGGACTTCAGACAGAATCTCCTTGCACCTCTGAATGAGGTAATGGCTGCTTAGAGTGCTTATCAGAGGTCATTTGCAGTTCATTTCTAGATTGTGGGAAGGAAGGAATTCCACAATCAATAGGCAATGTCGGCCACACACACACAAAAGAGAAGTGGGGCCATGCAGGGATGTATCTGTTAACTCTGTGTGGTGCTCGAGATAGATTGTACGTAGTACACAGAAATGAAAAAACTGAGCCCACGATGAATTTTATGAAGCCTACACAAAGATTTAAAACCTGGAATATTTAATATAAATATAAAGATACATGTATCATATATTATGTATGTGTGCATATATATATATTGGTTTTCATATTATTTTGAATGCCCAGAAGAACTACTGAAACTGTCGTCATCTTACACATGTGGAATTCTGAATAGCTGCTATGACTTCCTTTCTTTGTTAGATATAGTACAACCTCTTCAATCTTCCCCACTCCCCTCTACTCAATACTACATACTGAGTTTGATAAACCTGTTCTAGTCTCTAAGATTTTATAAATATGAAGACTTCTCTACTGCCAGAGTTTCTGAGTAAAGATTCACATTGTATTATATTCATCTTAGTAATTTGCCTTTTGACAAACACCAAGACCTGCTTATTACACATAGTGATGAGATGACAAAGATTTTGAGGTTCTTAAACAAGTTTCTCCTTGTAATCTCTCAGGACCAGGACAAAAACAAAGAAAATGCAACATGGCAAACTTTGAGCAACTCAAAGTTTGGAGACAGAATAAAAATTAACAAGCTACTGTGTGCTTTTTAAAAAATGAATAATCTCTGTTTTTCAAATTATTAATTTGGAGAAACACATCTATTTCCCTCTTATAAGACTTACCACCTGAAGCTCCCACATCCTCTCTCAGGTCCTATCTAATTGAACAAAGTGGACTTAATTTACATTAAATGGTCAAAACGTTTTCCCCTAAATTAATGTATCCTTACTCCCAATTTAAAAGGATTGATTTCTATGAAATACATAAGAAGTGTTAAGTAATTATGTTTTGTGAACTAGAATTATTTTATATACATCTCCAGATTGTGCAATTGAGGTGTGGATGGCAAAGAAGAGGGTAGGATTAGGTGTGGGACAAGACCAGAAAATATTTAGTTAAAACGTGGAAATAATAATAGCTTTACAATGTTTTTTATAGATAAGTAATTGATTGAATTAAATACCCAAAACCTGTCATTTACATTTGATACAATTCTCCTTAAGCTTCCCCAACTTCTGTACAGAGCAGACATCTTTTGATATCTTTATTTTTCCTATATATAATTTTATATATTGTATTAGCTGTAGTGGAAGTTTTGGTTTCTTTAAACTCAGGTACATATTTTTGTTTAAATCCCATATGAGACTGCTTTTAGTTTGTCCACAGCTGTTAACTATGATCACCTTGTGTGGAGCATAGTCTTTGCCAGGTTGTAACAGCCTCGTACAACTTGGAAAGAGGCATGGTCTGTGCCAGTGGAGATATTCAAACTCTGAGAACTCTAGTAGGGTATGAACACCAGCCCCTGAAGACAGGAGAAAAATGCTTCAAAGAAAACTCAAGGGGGCACTTGAAGTAAAAGATGCCTGCTGTCCACTGCTGCTGCTGGTTTGTCCTTCTGCTTATTTGCTGATTTGCTGGACTGCTGGATATGCTAACTACAAAGAATGGAATTTCCCAAAAGGAACTAAGCCTAAAGAGATCTAAGTTCTCTTTTCCTTCTAACCTTCTTTCTCTCCTACCCAGTGTGGGGTGGGGTGGAGGATTGGAAGAGAGGTAGAGTATTAAAAACCAAAATAAAATAGATATAAAAAGTATGTCTACAATTAGCCAATTAGCACATTATTCATGTGCATAATAAAATATTCACTAAGCAGTTTATTATTTTAATATTGAATGAAAAATATAAAATTATCAGCAAGAAGGCTTTGTGGTCATTATAGTAAAATGGCAGCTCCTCATTCACACAGTAGGAACTACAGAGACAATAGCATTCATATATTAACTAGTTCTATCTTCAGGGATGTTACAATTTTATTAAGAGCAATAAAACAATTATTATCATATTTTAAACAGAACATAATTTATCATTGAAGGCTGTGGCTACAGGCTATAAATGATGATGAAAATGTAGATTCAAAATCAATGTGAATTTGTATAAATTAGGAAACTTCATCAATGAGGTTTGCCAGTAGAAAATGGAAAATAATGTTTCAAACTTGGTGATTAAATTGGACTGCTTCTCCTTTGTCTACCTTTTGGCATTTTTAAATCAATGTCATGGATACTAAAAGAAAATTAACTAAACAGATAAAAAATACAAGTTTATAACTCATTGAATGAATATCTCATACAGGACTCAAGCCAACAAGGGCTTGAATGCATACTATTTAGACTTGAAGTTAAACAAGGTTTCTGAATGCCTTTTCTTTTAGAATATGTTGAAAAAGGGGTTTATACACATATACCTTTTAATTAGAATTTTGTTTTCTTATAAAAACCCAGTTATGTTATGTGAATGTTTTCATTTTAATCCCAGGGGTGGGATAAGGGGCTGCTTCAGACAGCACACAGCAGCTTCACAGTAGTTGACTATGATTTGCCTATGTTCTGCTTCAAGGTCATGTTTTTTCCAGATGGAGATAGCTTTTGTGAGTGTGCAACATTTGGAATTCTGGGAACTTTGCAGAAGATATATACATGTTAGGGCAAGATGGCTATTGTTGGTGTTGCTCCTGTTGCTGTGAATGGTTGTGGTTTGCTGTGCATGGCTGTGATTTGTGAAGTAGTCCTGTGAAAAGAGAATGAATTGGAGGAAAAGGAGGAGAAGGAAGAGGAGGTGGAGGAGAAATTAATTATCCTGACAGTGAAAGTCAAAACTGCCTCAAGAAACCTCATCAGCAGTAAGTATATTGAAGAACTTTATGCTCAACTTCCCTTCTAACTTATATTCTTACCTACCTAGTGTTGGAGGGATGGAAGGGATTGGGGTGAGGAAGGCTGGGTGAAATAGTAATTCAATAAATTGACCAAAAGCCCAGCTACAAGTGGCACTGAACTTGGGGCTAGGCGGAATGGGAAACTTCGTTTTATAACCATAGAGAAGATGGCAGGATATGAAGGAATGGCTATTCTGTTTCATGACATCAGAGATATGTTTATTGCCACTGTTGCTGCCTTCTTTTCTCCCTCTATGGTCTCTGAGGAGTTTTTCTGTTTTTATTTTTCTCTTTCTCTTTTTTCTCTTTCCGATATCCCATTAAAAAAGGGTTCAGAGAATGGCTGAGCAATTAGACAAAGTATGAGATGCTACTTATAAGTTGTGGGAAGAAGAAGCACTTGGAAATAGAGCAATGCCAGAAATAGAAGGAATAAAAGTCTCAGACCTGAGGACTGAGCAAGCATGGGAGTTTCCCATAGAATGAAAGAAGGAAGCAAGCAAGGTGGTCCCACCTGGTCATATGCACTTTCAGTTTCAAGTCTCTTAAGCCTATGGGGGAAGAAAGGAAACAGGAGGAGGGCAAGGCCAGGCCAGCTGACAGGTTTAAAGAAAAACAGCCCTTTTTACATAAAGAGTTAATCTTGAGCTTACTGTGCAGCCAGAGGAGGTGTGATCTGAGATTATAAAACCACCATTGGTTTTCCCAGCAATTGTACAGCACATGACTACTAACAGTGTTTATCAAAATTTTGATTACAGAATGTGGCATCCTATAGAATGGATAGGTCTGAGGGATTTTAAAGAGCATATCATTTCCTATGGAATGCAATCCTCTTTTGTTAAACAAAAATTAAGTAACTGGAATACCAAAAATAGAAATATTCCCCCAAACTGGAAAGGTATGTTAACAGTTGTGCTAGATAGATGCCAGTCAGAAGCTACAATGGTAAACATGGTGGAGGGAGGAAATTGTGAATATTTAACAACAAAATACAGCAAGGGGAATGAATATTGTCAAAGATCATTTATTTGCTTGGTGAAGAGTGGTGCTGATATAGAACAATTTTGCTTGAAAGTTTTAAGAGTTTGGGATAAAGTTGAAGAATGTGGGAAAAGTTCCATCTCATTTACTCATATTGTACAAGGGTCTGGAAAAGCCCTTACACATTTTTTTTTTGCAAATATTAGTTTCAGCTCTAAACAAAGCCTTATCAGACCCTGGTGTGAGACAGGAGTTGATAAAGACCTTAGTATATGAAAATGTGAATACTGAATGTAAAAATGTTATTAGGCCATTAAAAGCATGAGCAGTGCCAGGAGATGAGTGGATAAAGTGCATGACTGATAATTGCTCTAACAAGCATCATACCAGTATCATAGGACGAGCTGTACCTAGAGGTCCCTGCAATGAAAACATCCAGTGATTTAATTGAGGTGAATTCAGCCATTTACAAAGAAATTGTAGCCATGCTGATGAAAGCCTCAGATCTCAAGATGCACAGTATATTAATTGTGAGAAATATGGTACTTTCAGAGCCAGTTCTCAAAAATCTCAGTGCATTTTCTGTGAGAAATATGGTGACTTTTCACTAGAGAAGTGAATATTACTGGCAGAAATGAGTATGTTCTACAAAAGAATGCAAAGGCTTCCTGGGGTTGGCAGATGCTGTGGTAAAGTACATCACTGTACTGATGAGTACAGGTCCAAGAGGGACATAGAAGTTAATCTATGGGAGGAAGTGGCTTTGAGGCCCTTCATTTAGGTATAAGTCTTTTTGGCCAAGAATCACCAGGTTATAGAAATATACTACTACTGATCAGAAGATGGAAAGATTTCCCATGCTCATGGATCAGTAGGATTTTTCCAAAAGCAATCTACAGATTCAATGTAATTCCCATCAAAATAACAAAAAAAAAATCTTGACAGAACTTGAAAGAACAATTCTCAACTCCACATGGACAAACAAAAATTGCAGCATAGCTAAAACAATCCTGTAAAATAAAAGATCTTCAGGACATATCTCCTTCCCTGATCTTAAGCTGTATTAAAGAGCAACAATAATAAAAATGCCATGGTACTGGCATAGAACTAGCCTGGTTGATCAATAGAATTGTGTCGAAGACCTAGAAATAAACCCATCCACTTATAAACACTTGATTTTTGACAAAGAATCCAAAACCATACAATGGAAAAAAATAGCATCTTCAACAAATGGTGCTGGTCTACAAAGAGGTCCACAAGTAGAAAAGTTAAAATAGAGCCATATTTATCACCTTGCACAAAACTCAAGTCCAAGTGGATTAAAGGCCTCAATATAAAATCTAACATAGTAAGTTTGTTAGAAGAAAAAAATGGGGAATAGCCTTGAACTCATTGACATAGGAGACAACTTTCTAAACAGAAAACCAATGGCTCAGGCTCCAAGGTCAACACTTAATAAATGGAACCTCATGAAACTAAAAAGCTTCTATAAGGCAAAGGACACTGTCAAAAGAACAAAACCCCAGCCTACAGACTGGGAAAAGACCTTCACCAACCCTACATCCAACAGAGGACTAATATCCAAAATATATAAAGAACTCAGGAAATTAAACACCATCAAACCAAGTAATACAATTAGAATACAGGATTCAGAGCTAAACAGAATTCTCATCAAAGAAATACCAAATGACTGAAAAGCACTTGAAGAAATGTTCAGTGTCTTTAGATATCAGGGGAAATGCAAATCAAAATGACTCTGAGAATCCATATTACACCTATCAAAATGGCTAAGATCAAAAACTCAAGTGACATCACACGATGGGGAGGATGTGGAGAAAGGGAAACACACCTCCATTCCTGGTAGAGTGCAAACTTGTACAATCAGTTTGGAAATCAATATGATGCTTTCTCAGAAAATTCGGAATAGCTTTACATCAAGATTCCGCCATACCACTCCAGGGCATATACCCAAAAGATGCCCCATCATACAACAAGGACATTTGCTCTACTATGTTTATAATATCTTTATTCATAATAGCCAGAATCTGGAAACAATGGATAAAGAATCTGTGGTACAGTTACACAATGGAACACAACTAAGCTATTAAAACCAAGCAAATCTTGAGATTTGCACGCAAATGGATGGAAATAGAAAAGGCCATTCTGAATGAAAGACACACATGGTATTTTGATGTGTCCTGGGACGAATTGAAACTAGGGTTCACCTGAAAGAGGGAGTAGGGATTGAAAGTGGGGTACATAGACACGAGAAATAATGAGTCAGGTCTAGAAATATCTGATCAAGACTCTCTTTAATGGTGATGAGTAAGACTTTTTATAGCAAGGTCAATAGGATCTATTCTGATCCCTCTCTACCTAAGTCCCAGGCAAGAAGAACACAATAGCCTGAGTAGCTTTAGGTAGGAACTTCCTTAATCCTCTGAGTAGCTCTCTGTAAGGACTTCCTTAATGCTCTGGGTATTTCTCAGTAAGGATTTCCCTACTTCTTTCAAAGGTCCAAGGATAGCCGAGAACACAACGACTTCCTCCAGCAACTGGAAGATTACAGTGTGCAGCCGAAGCACAGGATTTCTGACATGGCAGAATTTAGCACAGCTCCCCACAGTATTTACTCACTCATAAGTAGATATTAGCCCAACATAGATATCCACTGAGAAACCCTACCCAGCAGGGGATCAGAACAGACACTGGGAACTCAAGCTGGACTCTAGGCAGAATGCTGAGAGTTGTTTGGAAGAATGGGGGTGATGGCAGGACATAGGAGGGCAGGAACTCCCCAAGGAAACCACCAAGGCTGGGGCATCTGGACAAAGGGGCCCCACACAAACTGATGCACTAACCAAGGACAATGCATGCAGATTATCTAGACCCCTGGTCAGATGTAGCCAATGGACATCTAATTCTCCATGTGTGCAGGGAGAGAGTTGACCATTGCTGGACCTCTGACATGTACTCTGGTACCCACAGTTTGATCACTGACCCTTGGCAGGATGGCTTTGTGGGCACAAAGAGGAAGAAGATGCAGGCTATTCTGATGAGACTTGCTCAGTCAGTATAGGAGGTAAGGCCACCCATGTCAGCTGTGTGTGGAAAGGGAATATGGCAGAAGAGGGAGGGAGAGTGGGAAGGGGAAGATAAAAGCGAGAAGAAAACAATCAGGATGTAATGTGAATAAATTATAATAAATAAAATATTTTTAAAAGATACCTCACAAAAATTGTGTGATACATAGAAATCAAGCTGGAAATTAGCTTAATGCTTCCTTCTTGGCAAGCTTTCAGAGTCCGAGAATGTGTTAAGCAAGCTATTGAGCAAGAAAAGGTGTTAGCTATCTTATCCCACTAGAAAAAAACTATGAATTACATGACCAACCTTCCAAGCAAGATGTGCCCACTTGTGTAATGGTAACACTAAAGCTATGAAGAAATCAATTGCTCTCACTGTGTTTTAGACATAGTCCATAAGAATATATTCATCTTACTCATAACATGGATTAAAAATAACTTTGAAAGTGTTGATCATAGGCCACTGGCATACTGATTCCTGCCTAAATAAAAATATCCTCAAACTGCTTTCTAAGATAATTTTCACCACTGCTAACTGACTGATCGATTATAGTACTAGCAATGGAGCACTTCACTTTATGCTTGTTAGGGAAATACTCCACCAAAAAGCTCTATCTGCAGTCCCCCTCACACATCCTTCTTTTATATTTGTTTACTTATTCAATTACCACATTAAATTAGATGGAGGCACAGTAAACAAAATGTTTTTGAAGGCCACTAGGTTACAGTGAATTACCAGGTGTGGATTTGGTTTATTCAGTTATTTGTTTGAATTTTTTTTCAGAGCAATCTTTCATTTTATTGAGATAGCAATTCTCTCAAGGTATAGCTAGTTCTTAGGCACTATGTGTAACACAAGAAGTAATTTTATAAACAAAATTATCATACACTCATGCAAAGGTAATCTTGAAGTGATGATAGAAAGAGAAAGTAACAAATTTTTTTTCTGAGAACATAATATACCTCAAGAATTTTTATTTGGTATTCTTTTTTTCACCACAGAGATCTTACATAAGATATAAATAATCATCATGCTATTTTTCACTGACAGTGAAATCTCATAGATATCAGGGTACTCACTTAATAACTCAAATACAGACTAGCAGGATGGACCAAGGCTTAAAACCCAGCTCACCTCCCTACTTTAATGCATAAATTGATCCTAGGCCATAACCATTGTAATCTTCTGTGATTGAGGCCCAGTGCTTCAGCTCCTTATGGAAGAAAATACTAAGACCTTGGAAGCAAGCCAGAAACTGAGAAAATGTCCCTGCTGTTTCCCTGACCTGGGTTCTTTTCAGATATTTGCCAACTGTGCTCTGTTGCAAACCTTCCGTCTCGAAGTCCCCTGTGACTTTCTCTAATTATGCGCTGCCTCTCTCCAGCTTCCTTCCTTCTCTTTCCTGCCTCCTGCCTCCTTGGCCCCTCTCAAATGGGAATTAATTCAACCTCAAACAAGCTGTCACCAAGTCAAGATTTTACTGTGATTATTGCTTAGAAGAAAGATGCTTCTACCCCTCCTCCAATAGCCATATTTGCAGACAAGAATTCATGGGACATGTGTCCAATTGATGAATTTCCTTTCAAACAGCAGATCCGACACTGAAGTGGGATGCAAATTTAATTATTCCACATGTACAGAACAGAAACAGAATCTCATTGTTAAATTTGTTCTCCTATGTTGGAAAGATTAAAAACAAAAGATGTTGAAGTGGTTTGTGAGTGGAATATATTTTAGTTCATAAACTGTGAGGCAGTAAAATAAAGCCAGCAAAAAGCTGATTTCTAGCACATGGAATTATCCTTAGTTTTAAACATTTCCCTTTAGGTCTTATTGGTCCTTACCTTTACATCTAAAATTTATCTAATCCCATTTCCTGTGTTGAGTTCTTCAGGTAACTCGTTTCAAGTATGTTGTGCATTGCCAAGTCCATTGTGATCTGCCTTGGATGATACATATGTGTATACTTATATCTCTCCTACCCAATGACCAAAAGCTAAAGAGGAAGGATCATTTCACTTTTTTATAGAAGAGAGAAAATGAAGTGATTGCCAAACCAATGGTTTAATATAGAAACAAAGTATGTTTTAAATTGATCAACTGAAGGACCCTTTCTTTTGCCTGTCAATTCCCTTCTATCCTTCAAGATGCATTTTAAAGCAAGGACAATTAAAGTCTGGGGAAAGCCACATACAAAACTCTCAGGAAGAAAGGCTGGATAGAGAGATTCATCCCTTTCTTCTTTATCTAGAAGCAAGCATGATTTATCTAACAACTTGGCTTGGACTCAGAGTATTTCTAACTTCAGCACCCTTGGGAGAGCTCTTAAAATACATTTGAATGATGCAGTTTGCACTTATAGAACTGTACCTGAGACCTGAGCTTCTGCTATCCACTTGAGCATTTGAGTAGCCCTAGTCTAGTGTAGCCTATAGATCACATTGTCAGAGTGAGTGGAAGGGTAACAGGACAGTAGGTGTGAGATGAACTGTGCACCAATTTTAACACATTTTATCCAGGAAGAATTCTATTAATGCTCTGAGCCACTGTGGAACTAGAGTGTGTGCTAGGAAAGGGAGTTTATTTTACAGTTTTGGAGAACATTGGGGGCTTAGGGTAATCACACTTGGTTTTCAGGACACTTCTGCAAAATTCTGTTGTTTTGACAGTAGTAACCCAAAATGGTTCTGCGATTTGTGAAGTTCAGTACAGGCTAACTTATACATCATATAAATATGTTCAATTTTTTTCTGTTCTCCATTATAGTCAGTTTTTCAATTTTCTGTCATACATTACCTATAATTATCTATCCCACATAGGTCACTATGGCATACAATGAACATTACTAAAATTTATTTTATCATTGTTAATGTGACTACAAATATCTTTGTGAGGTAAATACTGTTATCTCCCCTCTTTTTAGATGAAAATATGCCATTATATTATTTACCTCAGGTTATGAAGTCACCATTGTTCATAACAAAACTTATCTACCTGGCAATCTGATTCAAAGCCTTTCCTATTTACTATTAGGGCATGGTAAATTGAATCATTGGTACTTAATTGATATAATTTTAAAGCTATACAAGATACCTTACTTTTTTATTTCTCTGTATACAACCATATTCTTTATCCCAGAGTGAAAATCTCCAGCTCATCCTAGGGCACAGCCTTTGGCATTAAGAGATGCTTTACTTGACATTCCTGTTTCTTCCTTTGGGCTCTGCCCCAGAGCAGTGAAGAGACCTGAAAACCATGTATCAATTATAGATAATCATGTCTCCATTTAGTACAGCCAAGTGATTTCTCATTGTCCCTGTCAAATAAAACCAGCCCTTAGCACAAGCTATTTCCTTCAAAAAACACAGCTCTACTTCTTCTCTCCCTGAGCTCACTTAGATTAACATTAATGATCTTTCTTTACAGATGGGTCCCAGAACATCAGACCCTGCCAAGCTATTTTCTATTCAAAATGATTCTTGTCTTGGCCTCTTGCTTGCATTGTGGCCCCATCTCAATTTGGAAGCAACAGCGGTTAGCAGCTGTTTTCATGCTAAGACTTGGAATGGAGATGCTGAAAGACTTGGAAAGAAGACAGGGCCTGGAAGGAGAGGAAGTGAGGAAAGAAAGGAAAGCTTTTTACAGCACGAGGAAAGCTGAAGTCTGGAGACATAAGTCCCAAAGGAAAAGACAGATGCTGAAAGGAAAAACTGCCTTGAAACTTGATATTTGACTTTGTGCTGTAAAATCAGTATTTCACTTCCCAAGTATTTATACTAAAAGTCAAAATAATTTCTACTACATTTTTAAGTTACTTTTTTATAGGTGCAGAGGTTTGAGCCAAAAGTTCATCTGTGTACCACAAGCTAGGTTGAAATTTGCTATGTGGTCAAGAATAACAGTGAACTTCTGATAGGCATGTGTCATCATACCCAATTGTATGCAATGCTAGAGATCAAACATGACATTCTTCATGATAGACAAGTGACATAAAAATTAAATTTCACCCCAGTTTTTCATTCCAAGATTAATGACAAATAAATACAAACTACAAGAAATTTGGGATGTAATCGAAAAATTCAAATGTCCTACTGCTTTCTCTAACCCAGTGCTAACTACTATCAAACTCTATATTTCTCTGGGATTGATACAAATGTAGTTTTATGAGAACATTTTATGTTTTAAAGAGAGTTAAGATGACATCAGAAGATGGAATGATGCCCCTTGTTCATGGATAAGGAGAATTAACATAGTAAAAATGGCCATCTTACCAAAAGCAATTTACAGATTCAATGCAATCCCTATCAAAATACCTAAAGACATTGAAAGATGAATCCTCAACTTCATATGGAAAAACAAAAAACCCAGAATAGTGAAAACAATCCTATACAATAAAAGATCCTCTGGAGAAATCTCCATTTCTGACCTCAATCTGTACTGTAGAGCAAGAGTAATTAAAACAGCATGGTACTGGCACAGCAATAGGCTGGTTAATCAGTGGAACCAAATCAAAGACCCAGAAATGAATCCACATACATATGGTCACTTGATTTTTGACAAAGAATCCAAATCTATTCAATGAAAAAGGATATCGTCTTCAACAAATGGTGTTGGTCTAACTGGATGTCTAATGTAGAAAAATGCAATTAGACCCATATTTGTCACCATGTACAAAACTTAAGTCCAAGTGGATTAAAAACCTCAATGTAAAGCAAAGACACTAAAGCAGTTAGAAGAAAAAGTGGGAAAGAGCCTGTAACACATTGACACAGGAGACAACTTTCTGAACAGAACACAAAGAGCCCAGGCCTTAAGGTCAACAGTTAACAAATGAGACCTCAGGAGGCTGAGAAGCTTCTATAAGGCAGAAGACAATGTCAATAGAACAAAGCGACAACCTACAGACTGGGAAAAGATCTTCACCAACCCTTCATCTGACAATGGTCTAATATCCAAAATACATAGAGAACTCAAGAAATTAAACACCACCAAACCAAATAACCCAATTGAAAAATGGGGCTCAGAATTAAGCAGAGAATTCTCAACAGAGGAATATCAAATGGCTGAGAACACTTAAAGAAATGTTGAGTGGAGAAAGAGATCTGACATTCACACAAACTCTGGTGCCCCATATTTGACCATGTCCCTTGGATGGAGACCCCTGGTGGCACTCAGAGGAAGGACAATAGGTCACCAAGGAGAGAATTGATACCCTATGAGCATATACAGGGGGAGGAGGTCCCCCTCAGACACAGACATAGGGTAGAGGAGTAGGGGGGAAGTGGGAGGAAGGGAGGAATGGGAGGGTACAAGGGATGGGCTAACAACTGAGATGTAATATGAATAAATTAATAAAAAAATAAAACTAAAAAAAAATGTTCAACATCTTTAGTCATTAGAGAAAAGCAAATCAAAACACCTCTGAGATTCCATCCTATACCCATCAGAAAGCCTAAGATCAAAAACTCAAGTGACACTACATGCTGGCGGGGATCTGGAGAAAGAAGAACACTCTGTCACTGCTGGTGTCAATGCAAACTTGTATCATCACTTTGGAAATCTATCTGGCACTTTCTCAGAAAACTGGGAATAGGGCTTCCTCGAGACCCAGCTATTCTACTCCTTGAAATATATCCAGAAAATATTCCACCACACAATAAGGACATATGCTCAACCATGTTCATAGCAGCCATATTCATAATAGAAAGAACCTGGAAACAGTGTAAATGTCCCTCAGTTGAAGAATGGATAAAGAAACTGTAGTACATTTGCACCATGGAATACTACTCAGCTATTAAAAACAAGGAAATCCAGAAATTTGTGGACAAATGAATGGAACTAGAAATGATCATTACTGAGTGAGTTAACCCAGAAGCAGAAAGACTCACATGATATATACTAACTTATAATTGGGCACTAGCCCAAAAGGCATGTCCCATGAAAGTCTTCACTTACCAGGAGATTGGGAAAGATGTGAGGGCCTCCCACTGGGACTCTAGGTAAGACAAATATAGGAGATGGTGGAAATAAAAGGACCTAGAGTGTCCTAGAAACCTAAAAGAACAACATTGTGATGGGTGGATCAGGGCCCAGGGATGTCTGCTCAAACTGTTGCACTAACCAGGTACAAAACAAATAGTAAACATTGAACCCCTACTCTGATCTAGCCAATGGACAGGACATTCTCTACAGTTATGTGGAGAGTGGGAACTGACTCTGACATGAACTCTGGTGCTCCATATTTGATCACCTCCTCTTGGTGTGGAGGCCTGATGGCACTCAAAGAAAGGGTAAGCAGGCTACCAAGATAAGACTTGATAGCCTATGACCATATAGTGGGGAAGGAAGTCCCCCTTGGTCATAGACCTAGGGGAGGGGAATAGGGTGAGAATGGGAGGGACAGAGGAACTGGAAGATACAAGTGATGGGATAGCAATTGAGTTTTATTCTGAATAAATTAATTTTAAGAAGCAGTTAAAAGATAAAGTCATTCATAGTACTAATGTAATGTTCTGTATAGTGCTTAATATTTTCTTTAAGTGCATATGCTAAAAGCTCTATGTGTGATCAGATTCCACATGCTCAAAATTGTAAGAGCTGAGTGTGAACAACTTCACCAAGAAAGCAGAACAATGTTTAATCACAAACAATTTTCTTTACTTTGCTTCTTAGGATATAAGTCCCAATGTCAGCATATGTGCATAAGTGAATCCATCAATTCTCTTCTAATAGTTACATGATATTATCTGTCTCCTGAAGAGCCTCCAGTATTTATTTAACAATTTGACTATTGTGAGAATTTGAATTATTTTTGCTTTTTAAAAAAAACACCATATAGATTCTTAGAAACATATGTTTATATTTTTTGAGAATTATGCTTTTAAATTTTTGAAGTAAAATAACAATGAAGAGTATCTTTTTTGTTTATTTATCAATAAATTTTTGTAGACAAAAGTCTCACTGTATAGCCCAGGCTGGCTTTAAACTGTCAATTCAATGGTATTAGCTTCCTGAATGTTAGAATTGCAGGCAGTCACTATCATGCCTTTGAATATCTGTATTGTAATTGTTAGGAATATTTTTAAAATATTTTAAAAACTTACTAGTAGTATATCCTATATGATGCCAGCTTTAGAAAAACTGCATTAAAAACCATACATAGTAACTACACATCTTTCACAAAATACTGATACATAATAAGTGTTTATTACCATTGCTTTTACTCTTTAGAGACAAGTTATTTTATCTCATGGGAACTTAGAATATGAAAAGTTGAGCTTATTTGTAAATTAAAAAGAAGTGAATTGGCTTTAAAACCTAGAAACTTGGCATAACTATAGCCTGGGGGCACAAGTTCACGTGGTGTTATTGAGGAAAAAGCTTATTTATTTCATTTAGAATTCCATGGCTTCATTTGGATATCCTTCAGGGGACTTTCATCCACTACTTTTGGACAGACTTATAGCCTTGAAAATATAAGGGTAAAATAGTTTATTCACAAGAACAGAGGACTGTGAACACAATGGCACACAAAAGAGGCTAGAATGCCAACTGAGGAGCTTTGGGGCTGATTTGCCTCCTGTTCAGTAGATGGATAAGTACAGGGGGATTCATTCGTTAGAGTCCAGATCATCTGATAAAGGGAATAGCTCCTTATACACTGTCAGGAAGAGGAAAATTCCTCTCTTTATCTCCCCATACATTTCTCACTGCTGACAAATATTGGATAATATCTCCACTTTCTATATGGAGGATAGAAGTGCTCATGAAAAACAGCCTGTGAGAGCGATGGGATGTCAACAAACTGAACAACAGATAACATAGAAACACTCCTTCCGTATTCATTTGCCTCTCTCCACTATTGTTTTTTCTTGTACTGTGACCATCTTCTCACACAAATACAAGAGAAGTCCTTTATTAAAGTAATTCTATCTCTCTCCTTTGCCTTGTAACACAGCACTCTGACAAAACAGTTTACCAGCGGTCACATTGAATATGAAATGGATTCTATGAGCTTGCATATTAAAGGTTTGGTGTCCAACCAGTGGCACAATTTTAGGAAGTTCTTGTAGCTACTCATGGAAAAGAAGATAGCAGAGACGTTCCTTTGAAAGTTATCCCTTTTCTCCACTGATCTCTTCCTGACTCTGTATTCTTTTCCACACAGGGGCAAGTAAGTAGCTTCCTCTTCCAAATTCTCCTACTGTTTTGACACTTGGCTTCCCCATAGATCCAGAACTAGTGGAACCAAAGAACATGAACATATAAATCTTTGGGGTTGTGGGAAAAAGAATCTTTCTTTTAAATTGTTTACATCAGTCACTTGTTCACAGTCTGACTGAAACAGCAAGGCAGATTGGGATTCTGCTGTACCATCAGAGTCATCTGAGGCCTGTGTTTGCAAAGACCCAGCATCACAGAGTTTCTGAATGCATGGCCTAAAGATATGTGTACAGTTTGCAAGGTGAAGGTGATACAGTGACTTCTTGCTGGCATTTGAGAAGTATTATTTCCCTGAAGTTCTTAGGTCGCTCACATTCATCCAATATCACGAATCATCTTACTACAGACATTACTGTTCACATTTCAAAAGAAAGAGTCTTTTCACATGGTCCCAAAGTTATCTCACAGATACAGTTTATGCTGGAATCAATTAAATATAAAATGCAACACATGCAAAGTTTTTAAGTGGAGAGAATTTAATACGGTCAGAAGTGTACTAATCAGGTACTAGAGAAAGGACAGCAAGGTGAAACAATGAAAAGAGTATGTTATATTTATGCAATTCTCAACCAGAAAACCAAAAACCAACCTCACCCCCAACACACAGATGCACACAAGCATACATACATTCATACATACATACATACACACACACATACACACACATATCTCATATATTCTAAATCTAACCATAAAAGTATATAGTAAACTGAAATTTAGGGACAACTGGCAAATAAGAGACCACTATTGTCTACAGTATTGTCTTAATTACTATTCTATTGCTGTGAAGAGATGCCAGAACCTTGGCAACTCCTTTTTAAAAGTTTTTCATTATAATTTATTTATATTACACCGTGATGGTTATGTTCTCTCTTATACCTTCCCCTTCCCACCCTCTTCCCCCCCTCCCAACCTAGTCTCACCCATAGACCTCTGAAAGTGGGGTCCGGACCCTCCTTCCATCTTCTGACCACAGCTTATCCAGTCTAATTTGCATAGCCTGCATCCCCTTCATCTGTGTGCTCACACTGCCTCCGTGCCAAGGGAAAGTGATCAAATCACCCATACCAGAGTTCATGTCAGAGGTAGTGCACAGCCCCTGCTCCTCTCACAACCTTCCAGAATGAGCTGTTCATTAGCAATATCTGAACACGGAGGCAAGGTTCTCTGCATGCATTTTCCTTGGTTTGCTCATCAGTTTGTGCAGCTCCCGCCCCCCAGGTCCAGTTCTGCTGGCCTTGATGGTCTCCTTGTGGGGCTCCTGAATCCTCTGGGTACTTCCGTTCTTCCATTCTTCCATACCACTTTCAGCACTCCACCCAGAGTCCAGTTGGGTGTCCGAGCACCTGTTTTAATCTCCTGCTGGGTGGAGTCTCTCAGAGGACATCTATGTTGGGCTAATATCCATTTATAAGTGAGTATATACCATGCTTCTCTTTCTGGGTCTGGGTTACCTCACTCAGGATAATCTTTTCTAGTTACCCATTTGCCTGCAAATCTCAATATTTCCTTGTTATTAATAGCTGAATATTATTCCATTGTGTAAATGTACCAGTTTCTTTATCCATTTTTCTGTTTGGGGACCTCTGGTTGTTTCTAGATTGTGACAATTATTAATAAAGCTTCTATGAACATACTTGAGCAAATGTCCTTGTTGTGTCATGTAGCATCTTTCAGGTATATGCCTAGGAGGTATACAGCTAGGACATGCGGTAACACTATTCTCAGTTTTCTGGGAAATTGCCAGATTGATTCCAAAGTGGTTATACCAGTTTGCTCTCAAACCATCCATGGAGAAGTATTCCTCTTTCTCCACATCCCTGTCAGCATGTGCTGTCACTTGAAATTTTGATATTAGCCATTCTGGTAGGTATAAGATGGAATCTCAGAGTCATTTTGATTTGCATTTCCCTAATAACTAAGGACATTGAGCATTTCTTTAAGCGTTTCTTAGCCATTCAATATTTCTCTGTTGAGAATTCTCTGTTTAGCTCTGTATCCAATTTTTTTTATTGGATAATTTGGTTTGGTGGTGTTTAATTTCTTGAGTTCTTTATATGTTTTGGATATTAGACCTTTGTCAGATGTAGGGTTGGTGAAGATCTTTTCCCAGTCTATAGGCTGTTGCTTTGTGCTGTTGACAGTGTCCTTTGCCTTACAGAAGCTTCTCAGCCTCATGTGGTTCCATTTATTAATTGTTGATCTTAGAAACTGAGCTATTAGTGTTCATTTCAGGGAAATTATTACCTGTCCCAATGAGTTCAAGGCTCTTCCCTCACTTTTTCTTTTAACAGGTTGAGTGTGTCTAGTTTTTGTTATGCCCAGATCACTATATCCCTAAAGTTTGTCAGTAGTCTGAAGCCACATAAAAAACAAGGGGCCTTTATTTCTGCAGAAGTCCAGTATTCAGGGACTCTTTTTAAAGGTGTTCAGGGTAATTTCAAATTAGGGGTTTGTGACTTTTATTATGATTAGAGCATTTCAAATTTTAAAAACTCAAGCAGACTGAAAAGTTGAGGTCAATCTTAGTCAGAGGTCATAAGTTAGTTTAAGAAAAGAGACTTCTATACTGGCAGTAAACTAACTTTGATCAATCTTATCTTCCTCCGGCCAGGTGGCTAGGTCATCCCTGATTGGCTGCCCATTATCTGTGGTATTCCCAGTAACCACAGAGCTCATTTCTGAGAAATAGTGTCTCAGGCCTGTTCCAGGCTAACAAGAAACTAAAGCCTATCGTGGAATTGGCTAGATTTTTTTTTAACCAGGCCTACTCAGTTTTATGTTAATCCATTTAGACTTTAGTTTTGTGAAGGGTGATAAATATGGATCTATTTGCATTTTTCTACATGTAGATATCCATTTAGACCAGCCCCATTAGTTGAAGATACTATCTTTTTTTCCATTGTATGGTTTTGGCTTTGTTTTGTTTTTATTCTTCGTCAAAAATCAAGTATCCATAGGTTTGTGGGTTTATTTCTGCATCTTCAAGTAGATTCCATTGATCAGCCAGCCTATTTCCATGCCAGTACCATGCTGTTTTATTACTATTGCTCTGTAGTACTGCTTGAGATCAGAGATTCTTCTTGGAGATATTTTACTCTACAGGATTGTTTTAGCTATTCTGTTTTTTTTTTTCTTATGAAGTTGAGAATTGTTCTTTCAAGATCTGTAAAAATTGTGTAGGTGTTTTGATAGGGATTGCATTGAATCTGTAGATTTTGTTTGGTATGATGGCCATTTTTACTATACTGAGCAAGTGAAAGACTTGTATTAAAAAAAAAAATTCCAACTTCAAGTCGGTGAAAAAATTGAGGAAGATATTAGAAGATAGAAAGATCTCCCATGCTTGTCATTGGGAGGATCAACCCTGCCAACTCTTACTTAAAAATCCCATATGATTGGGTTTGCTTACATATTCAGAGGTGTAGTCTACTATAATCATGGTGGGGAACATGGCAGACATGGTATTGGAAAGTAGCTGAAACTTCACCATTCAGATCCACAAGCAGCAAGGAGAGACATTGAGCCTTGCTTGATAAAACCTCAAATACTACCCCAGTGACACACTTCCTCCAACAAAGTTACACCTGTTAATCCTTTTCAAGTAGTGTCACTTTCTGATGACTACACATTCAAATATATGCACATGGGGGGCATTCTTATTCAAACCATCCCAAATATCAAAGTGTTGAAGGCAAAAGAGATAACATAAGATTTAAATACAGCATGTGATTTTAGTCTTTATATTAAGCCACCTAAATTCTTTAGTGGAACAATGGACAGAATTTAGTACCATCTGTAGCTTAGATATTCACACTTTGTCAATGTTACATTCTCATCTTGAACAGTTTATTTATAACTACATCAAGATTCCTTGTATCCACAATGTAACATATTTTAAGTCGGAAAGGTTTTGGTTTTTGTTTGTTTGTTTATTGTTTGTTTGTTTGGTTTTGGTTTTTTGAGATAGGATTTCTTTGTGTAGTCTTGTAACCAGGCTGACCTCAAAATCACAGCAATCTACCTGCCTATGCCTCTCAAGTGCTGAAATTAAAGGCATGTGGAACCACTGCACAGCTAGTCTAAGAGAGTTTTTAAAATCTGAAAATATAAAAAGGAAAAAAAAACAGTAATCTATAATCCTGAGACATTTCCAGAAAAATTAAGTAAGAAGTACATTCATTGTCAATGCTGGTTTCTGCTACTGGGATACAGGGGATTCAGGCATAAAGTGAGTTCTGACACACTCCACAGCTTTATGTGATACCCTTTGCTATTCTAATAACCTCCGTTGTCCTCAATATTTCACTTTATGAAATAAAATCATTAATAAATATGATTAACCAACTCGTTATTTTATTTCATTAAGATTCATTAAAATTATGTGACCCCTTATCATTTCTTTCCTATGCGAACTATGTCACGAATGGGAAGACTAATGAACATAGAAGGTATGCACTGCTATGTGACTGTATCACTAAAACACTCACTCTCCATGTGAAAATTGAAATTTAAAGGTCTTAGATTTTATATTTTCAGAAAATGTCCATGTTTATCTCATTCAGAGACAAAATGTAAGCATCAAATGTTTTCTGTCACTAATTTTATGTCATTTAAATGTCTTCTGAATGAAATGTTTTCCCAATAAATAACCCAATATCATTTTCCCACAGGGTCATAGCAAAATAATCCCCTTTCCCGATTCTCCAAAACAATAGTCAAGTACAAACAGTGAGAATTGTCAAACCTACTTTATTTAACTATTAATTTCACAAAGTTTGTACTTGGCCATTGTTTTTGGCAGTATTTTATCTACACTTCTAGTGCTTCCCAAAAGTTACACAAACAGTTATTCAGTAAAAAGTGTAACAAACAAAAAGAAAGAAAGGAAGGAAGGAAGAAAAGCCAAGAAGAAACCATGCTAAACAAAGTACAAAGAATTATTCAGGAAAAAAAAAAAGCCATGTTAGACAAAGCACAATAAACAGAGTCTGGGTTTAGCTTTCAGTAGAAACTCAGTTGTAGGTGCTATAAGAAAAAGAAGGCAAAGTGATAGATCAAGGTGTGATAGCAAGCTTGAGGGTTGATATGTGACACCTAATGGCTCAGCAGTCAGGAATGGAAAAACAGAATGTGTTACAGGAAACCCAAGTTGAGGACAAGCAGAGATCCTGATAAGCCAACATTCAGTGATCAAGAAGAAGTGAGAAAGTACAGCAGGATTTCAGATTTGGGAATAAAAATTCAGTTCTGCTAAGTTCAGAAAAATGAAGAATATCATCCTCATAAAAGTAAAGATGTTTGGAGTCCTTGGATAAAAGGCAAACATTGAGAATCAAGGCAGAACGCTAGACAAGAAAACAGAAGTGCAGCATTGTCCTTACTCTGACCAGACCAGAACCCAAGTCACCATAATGGGAATTTTGAGCACAAAATTGATTCCTAAAACCCAGTCTGAATTGCCACTATTTAAAAGGTAACCAGATATTACTATATAAGGAATCCAAGAAGACAGGTAGGTAACAAGGCCCTTCCCCACTTTCTCTTCTAATACATTTAGTGTATCTAGTATTATGTTGAAATCTTTGGTTCACTTGGATTTAAGTTTTATGGAAAGGCTTGAAGGTTTTGTCCTACAGATCCTTCACTTGCTTTGAGTTACATCAAGATACTTTATATTATTCATTGCTAATGTAAAGAGTGATGTTTCCTTAACTTATTTCTTTCTGTTTATTATTTGTATAAAGAAAAGCTACTGACTTTTTTAGTATATCTTATAGCCAGACACTTTCTGAATGTGTTTATCTGCTTTAGGAATTCTCTGGTAGAATTTTTGGGATCATTTATGTAAACTATAATAGCATCTGTATGTATGAATACTTTGACTTCTTTCTTTCCAATTTGTATCTCTATGATGTCCTGTGATTGTCTTATTGCTCTTTCTAGAACTTCAAGTACTATCTTGAATAGCTATGGAGAGAGTGGGCAGCTTGGTGGAATTTCTTTATTTGATGTTGTCTATCACCTTGCTATATATTGCCTTTATTATGTTTAGGTATTTACCTTATATCCCTGATCTCACCAAGACATTTACATGAAAGGGTGTTGGATTTTGTTAAAGGCTTTTTCCTTATCAAATGAGATGATCAGGAGTTTTTTCCTTTCAGTTTGTTTATATGGAGGATTATGTTGATGCATTTTCATATGTTGAACAATAGCTGCCACTCTGGAATGAAGACTGCTCCATCATGGTGGATGATGGTTTTAATGAGTTCTTGGATTGGACTGGGTATTTTATTAAGTTTGCATCAAAGTTCATGAGAGATATTGGTCTGAAATTTACTTTCATGGTTGAATCTTTGCTTGACTTAGGAATCAAGATGACTGTAGCTTCATAGAATGAGTTTGGGAACATTCTATATGTTTCAGTTTTGTGGAATAGTTTAAGGATTGTTGGTATTAGCACTTCTTTGAAGGTCTGGTAGAATTCTACACTACAACCATCTGGTCCTGGGCTTTTTTGGTTGGGATTCTTTTAATGACTGCTTCTATTTCCTTAGGGGTTATAAGATTGTTTGGATGGCTGATCTGATCTTGATTTAATTTAGGTAAGTGGAATCTGTCAAGAAAATTGCCAGTTTTATTTAAATTTTCTAGTTTTGTGGTACTTTGGATATCCTCAGTGTCTGTTGTTATGTCTAACTTTTCATTTCTGATTTTGTTGATGTGGGCATTATCTCTCTGCCTTTTATTTTGTTTGGGTCTAAGTTTTTCTATATTACTGATTTCCTCAAAGAACCAGTTTTTACTTTCACTGATTCCTTGTATTGTTCTCCTTGTTTCTAATTTATGCACTACAGCCCCCTTTTTTTTTCTTTTTTCTTTTTTTATGATTTCTTGCAGTCTACTTCTCTTTGGTATGTTTGTTTAATTTTTTGTTCTAGAGCTTTCAGGTGTGCTAAAAAGTTGCTAATATGAGATCTCTCCAATATTTTTATTATTGTAATTTATTCACATTATATCTCAGTTTTTATCTTCCTATTCTCATTCTCATTCTGCCCTATTCTCCTCCTCTAGACCTCTAACAAGGGAAATGAGAGATGGGGAGTGGGGCATGGGGAGGGTCCCTACTTCCCCTCCTTCAGGCCACAGTTTATCAGGTCTCATCAGGATAGCCTGCAACTCCTTCTTCTGTGTGCCCATAAGGCCACCCTTCCAAGGGGCAGTGACCAAATCATGGGCACCAGAAATAATCAAATTCATGGCTAAAATCAATAAAATTAGAAACAAAGAAAGCCATTCAAAGTATCAATGAACCCAAGAGCTGGTTATTTGAGAAAAATCAACAAGCTAGACAAATCCTTAGCCAAACTATCCAAAAGGCAAAGAGAGAGTATCCAAATCACCAAAATCAGAAATGAAAAGGGAGACATAATAACAAGGACATGCAAAGAATCAGTAGGTCTTACTTCAAAAGTCTATATGCCACAACATTTGAAAATCTCAATGATATGGACAATTTTCTTGATAAACTCCACTTACCAAAGTTGAAACAAGATCAGATAAACAAACTAAATAATCCTATATCCTATAAGGAAATAGAAGCAGTCATGAAGTCTCCCAACCAAAAAAAGTCCAGGGCTAGATGGATTCATCACAGCATTCTACTAGACATTCAAAGAAGAACTAATACTTCTAAAACTATTCCAATTTCTTCATGACGGTGCTTAGTGCTATGACTTTTCTTCTTAGCACTGCTTTCATTGTATCCCATAAGCTTCAGTATGCTGGGCCTTAATTTTCATTGAGTTCTAGAAAGATTTTAATTTATTTCTTTATTTCTTCCCTGCCTCAGTCTTCATTGAGTAGAGATTTATTCAGTTTTTAGGTGTTTGCAGGCTTTCTCTGGTTTCTGTTGTTGTTGAGATCTAACATTTATTCATGGTGGTCTGATAAAATACAAGAGGTTATTTCAATTTTATTGTATCTGATGAGGATTGCTTAGTAACCTAATATTGGTTGATTTTGTAAAATGTCTCATGTAGTGCTGAGGAGGTCTAATCTTTTTGTTTGGGTGACATATTCTCTACACATAGGTCCATTTGATTTACAGTGTGTGTTAATTTCATTATTTGTTTGTTTAGTTTGTTTCTCGATAACTTGTCGATTGGTGAGAGTAGGGTGTTGAAGTCTCCCTCTATTAATGTGTGGCATTCAATGTTTATGAATGTCTGTGCCCTTGATTTGTGGCGTAGATGTTCAAAATTGAGATGTCTTCTTGGTGAATTTTTCCTTTGATAAGTATTAAGTGTCCTTTTCTATCATATTTGACAAATTTTGATTGAAAGTCTTTTTTATTAGTTAATAAAATGGCAACTCCTGCTTCTTTCTTGTGGCCCTTTGGTTGGAGAACATTTTTTAGCCCTTTTCTCTGAGGTAATGTCTATATTTGCTGCTGCCAAGTGTTTCTTATATTTAGCAGATGGATGGATCTTGTTTTCACATCCACTCTTTAGCCTGTGTCTTTTAATTGGGAAATTGAGTCTACTGATGTTTAGAGATATTAATAACCAATGATTATTGATTCCTGTTATTTTAATGTTGTTGGTGATAGTATTTGTGTGTTTCTTTTTGCTTGCATAAAATTATTTATTTCCTGTGTACTTTTCTGTGTAACCCTCCTTGTGTTGGAGTTTTCCTTCTAGTATTTTCTGCAGAGGTAGGTTATTAGAAATATATTATTTAAGCTTGGTTTTGTCATGGATTATCTTATTTTCTACATTCATAGTTATTAAAACTTTTGCTGGGTATAACATTCTGGTCTGGCGTCTGTGATCTCTTAGAGACTGCATGACATCTGCCCAGACCCTTTTGTCTTCTAATATTTCTGTTGAGAAGTCTGGTGTAATTCTAGTATGTCTACCTTAATATGTTACTAGAGCCTTATCTCTGTGGCTTTTAATTTTTTCTTTATTCTGTATATTCAGTGTTTTGATTACTATGTTGAAGGAGAATTTTCTTTTGGCTTTTAATTTTTTCTTTATTCTGTATATTCAGTGTTTTGATTACTATGTTGAAGGAGAATTTTCTTTTTTGGTGCAATTTGGTGTTCTCTAAGCATCTTGTAAATTTATAAACATCTCTTTCTTTAGGTTAGGGACATTTTCTTCTACACTTCTTTTGAATATATTTTCTGGGCCTTTGAGCTGGGAATCTTTTCCTTTTATTCCTATTATTCTTAGGTTTTTTCTTTCCATGGTTTCTCAAATTGCTGGGTGTATTGCATTAGAAATTTTTTCAGATTTATCATTTTCTTTGAATGATGTAACAATTTCTATTCTATCTTCTCTTCCAGAGATTCTCTCTTCCATCTCTTGTCTTCTGTTGGTGATGCTTGTGTCTGTACTTCCTGTTCTCTTTCCTAGGTTTTCCATCTCCAAGACTGCCTCAGAATGTGTTTTCTTGACATTCTATTTCCATTTTCACATCTTAAGTAACCGTATTCATATCCTTGTCCTGTTTTATTGTAATTTTTTTTGTATTTCTTTTGTTGTCATTTTTAGTGTTCCTATTTTTTAATTTTTAATTTTAATTCGTTGAATTTATATCCTGAGTGTAGCCTCCTTCCACATCAACTCCCTATTCCACCCACCTTCCCTTAGTCATGTATTTCTTTTAAAAGATTTATTCAATTCCATAAACTATTTGATTGCATTTTCCTGTGTTTCTGTGAGGGATTTCTTTTCCTCTTTTAATCCCTTTATTATTTTCATAACATCAGATTTAAGACTATTTTCTTATGCTTTAGGTGGGATACGATATCCAGGGCTTATTCTAATAGGATATATGGATCATATGGGCTTGGGTTTTGTTGAGTGTTCTTATGTTGACCTCTAGTCTTCTGGCTGTCCGTTAGAAGGCCCAGTGGACTTTGATCATAGTAGGTCTCTGGGATTGCAGGTGGAGATGGTGGTACCAGATGGCAGCTTTCCTCTGCTTTCTTCTGGGTGTCAGCAGGTCTGTTGGAATACAGGGAAAACTGGTAGTCTCGGGTGAATGTTAGTCTCTGGGATTGCACGTAGAGATGGGGCCTGGTGGTCCCTGATGGCAGGATGAGTCTGCTCATCCCTGATAGCAGCTAGCCTCTGAGGGTTGCCATCCTCTTATGTTCTATCATGGCCTCTGGTCTCTGGGAATGCAGGTAGAGATGAGTTCTGTGAAATAGAGTGCCCCAGAGCTGGATCATGGAGGGCCCAGAGCAAATCCTGCCACTGTTGGTGGACTCTAGCAGGTCCAGAGATGGGTTGGGTTCTCACACAGCTGGTCCTTTTTGGTTGCTGTTTCTGGAATTGCAGGTAGAGATGAAGCCTAAATAAAGGGCCATCCCCCTGGAGCTGGAGCATGGAATAAGTTGGGGAGATATACTAACAATCTTTTTAATTGTGCCACATACTAAATTAGTTAATGCACTTTGTCTTTTTTTTCTTCCACTTCTGTTTTTCCTATGTTTTTTTTTCCTTTATTAATTTATTCTTGTTACATCTCAATGGTTATCCCATCCCTTGTATCCTCTCATTCTTCCCTCCCTCCCATTTTCCCCTTATTCCCCTCCCCTATGACTGTTCCTGAGGGGGATTACCTCCCCCTGTATATGCTCATAGGGTATCAAGTCTCTTCTTGGTAACCTGCTGTCCTTCCTCTGAGTGCCACCACGTCTCCCCCTCCAGGGGACATGGTCAAAGGTGAGGCACCAGAGTATGTGAGAAAGTAATATCCCACTCTCCACTCTACTGTGGAGAATGTTCTGTCCATTGGCTAGATCTGGGTAGGGGTTTAAGGTTTACCTCTGTGTTGTCCTTGGCTGGTGCCTTAGTTTGAGCGGGACCCCTGAGCCCAAATCTGCCTTTCATAATGTTCTACTTGTAGGTTTCTAGGACCCTCTGGATCCTTCTACTTTGCCATTCTCCCATGCTTCTCTCATCTAGAGTCCCACTAGAATGTCTTCCCCTCTGTCTCAGTTTCCCAGTAAGTGAAGGCTTTGGTGGGACATGCCCCTTGGGCTAATATGCAGATATAAGTGAGTATATACCATGTGATTCTTTCTGCTTCTGGGTTAACTCACTGATTATGATCATTTCTAGCTCAATCCATTTATCCACAAATTTCGGGAATTCCTTGTTTTTAATAGCTGAGTAGTATTCCATAGTGTATATGTACCACAGTTTCTTTACCCATTCTTTTATTGAGGGACACTTAGGCTGTTTCCATGTTCTGCCTATTATAAATAAGGCTGCTATGAACATGGTTGAGCAAATTTTCTTGTTGTGTGCTGGAGCAGCTTCTGGGTATATTCCAAGGAGTGGAATAGCTGGGTCTTGAGGAAGCCCTATTCCCATTTCTCTGAGATAGCACCAGATAGATTTCCAAAGTGGCTGTACTAGTTTGCATTCCTACCAGCAATGAAGGAGTGTTCCTCTCTCCCCACATCCTCGCCAGCATGTGGTGTTGCTTGAATTTTTGATCTTAGCCATTCTGATGGGTGTAAGATGGAATCTCAGAGTTGTTTTGATTTGCATTTCCTTGATGATTAAGGAGGTTGAGCATTTCTTTAAGTGTTTCTCAGCCATTTGATATTCCTCTGTTGAGAATTCTCTTAAACATCATTAAATGTCCCACTTTCTCTGAGCTTGTTACTCCATGTCTATAATGGTTTTCCATGCTCTCTTCTTTTGGCTTGGTCCTATTCTCACTCTGAGCTTATGGCTAGATGGCCCTGCCTTCAAGGAGCTTTGTTTCTACAGCTACATGAGATCCTCTTTTTTCTCATTTCATAAATTCATGCATTGTGTTACAAAGCCAAATTCTTTGATAATTAGCTATATCTAAATACACATTACCTTCCCTTAGTAGATTTAACAGTAAGGAAAGAAAGACGGAAAATGCTCCCTAAATCTAAAACCCCCACCACATAGCACATTTGTTTTGATATTTAATAAATGTCTGTGATCCTTAAACAGCTAAATAAATACATTTCTAAAGTGTCACTTTTGTTTTATACATTTTTAGTGAGGGACCTCAAATATACCTCAAGTACTGATGTTTTTATTATATATTTTAATTAGTATTTTTCTTTAATTTAAACCAGTTTTAATCCAAACTATCAGAAGATATTATTTGGAGTTAGAAATATTTCATTCTACATACTGATCCAAAATAAATATTTTGTGTTGCCTGAAAAAAGAGACTGGGATATTGAACTGAGCTGACTTGGATTGCATAACTGATCTATCAAATAATGCTGTGATTCAGTGACTGTTTGTGCTGTCTATACAGCTAGCCTGAAGTAAACTTTCAAAACCTTACCAGCTATCCAAGATAACAGATAATCTTGATCAATATATTTATTTGGCTAAATGGGGGTATCTATAAGTCATATTTGTTACTAGGGCCATTATGACTGACTGTTTTCTATACCTATTTTTCCTCTTACTCCTCCCCCACCACAACACAAAAATAATCATGAATCTCTATTTTTCTTATGTTGTTGTTTTCTTGTACTCATGCCTGGTCAAACTCTCAGCATCTTGACTGCATTATTGACTGGGACATGCCCAATTTAAGGGCACATGGACCTTCCTATTTCATAGGTTCTCTACAGCAACTAGGCTGGCAGTCTTAGGAGGAACTGTCATCCCTGAGATGTTAGTTCACTTCATGAGCTAACAGGAATGTGCCAGTAATAAAAACAGATTGTCAAGAAAATCAATAGGTGCAAACCAACACAAATGTCAACAAGCATCTCTTTGTTAGTGAAGAATCATTCCTGTGATTGTAGCCACCATTGCTACAGTATTTATTCGTCTCCTTCCTGTTTATCCAATACATGGCTGGAAGTTGTAGGCTCTTGGACTCTGGCATTTTAAGCTTCCTGCCTTCTCAGTTGGCCCGACTTCTGATCTTCTTGATTCTTTTCTATAAGCCAGAAGCTGCGGGTTTTGTTTGTTTGTTTGTTTGTTTGTTTGCAGACTTACTAGGGGCATATAAAAAGTAAAGATAGTAAAATTCATGTGGGAATTATAACATGGTTTTTGTAAATTTCTCTGTGTATACACATGTATGAAGACCAGAATTCAGTACAGTGTGTCTTCCTCAATTTATTTTTATATTATATTTGAGACAAGCTGTTTCACTGAACCTGGACTTGTCTCATTTAACTAGCCTGACTTATGAGAAAGAATTAGCTCTTCTCCAGCTCTGCAGTGAAAGGCATATGCTACCACATCCAATATTTTTACATGGATTTCAGGGCATCATACTCAGTTTCCCATAGTTGTTCAGTAAACACTTTACTAACATTGTCGTGCACCACACCTAGCTCTGTTTTCAAACCTTTTAGAGTTTATTCTGTGCATCAAAGATCTTTGGCTAGAACATTTTGTTTTTCTAACCAAAGATTGAACATTTCCTACTACCTTCTTAAATATGCATTTATTCAGCAAATATTTGTTGAGTGTGTTATGCAAGCATTAGTTTATGCTTTAGGTTTTGTTGATCATGGATCCCTCATGCTGGTTTTAGATAGATGCTGCCAGGACATTTTTCCAACCACTATTTTCCCTATGTGGACATAAAACACAGCTCCCACTCAAAAGGGAAAAAGCTGTTCCCGCAACCAAATATGAGTGATTGACTGGGATTTATGTTATTCCAAATAACATGTTTCAATGCAGAAACACCTTTATGAACAACAGCAAAAGTGAAAAACTATACAAGACATAAATTGAGGTATTTTAAATATATTTATGGGAATATTAGTCAGGAGGGTTATACTAAAACTGAAGTCTCTGCTATAAGTCTTAGATGCTATTTGGTAATATTCTTAGCTTTTGTATTTCTACAGGTTTTTTGTCAGCTAAGTTAATACATTTCAAATTTTTTACTTGATAGTCAATAGGATATTATTTCAGACACAAAGGTAGGCAATAAATGTCTAATAAAGGAACTAATAATAGCCAAAGTAATTTTAACTGTGGAAAATCTAGAACATTTCAATTATCTTCAGTCATGAAGTTCTAAGCAACTAATGAGCCCTTAGAATCTTTCACATAAATGTTACTCTTCTCTGTAAATTTTAGCTCATATGCATAGTAGTAGTTAAGCCTAGAGCTTCATTATGTATTTCTCAAGGTTATCTCCAGAACAGAGAACCTCTACAGTGAAGTGGTTAATGTATGACCTCCAAGGGTCAATTTTGAATACCTATCACCTTTGTCACATTGAACAAAACACTTAATTGTCTAGAATATTGTCTGCAGTAGTAAGTCCTGAAGGAAGCTCTATCAAAATCATATGGATACTCTAAACATGCACATGTACAGATATTTGCATATTTGTATTCTAAATGTGTGCAGATAATACTTTTTGCTAAAATTTAGATTTATTTTTATACATCTCCTTAGGTTCCTGATGGTCCTTTTCATGATTCCTATCAATGACTAGACTTAAGTATAGGGTGCATTTGTTCTTTCTTTAAGTCTCTTTCTCATTTTTCAAAATATGTGTGGCTATATGTGTCTATGGGTGCAGCAAATGAATGTATATTTCATTGTATAGAAACCTATTTAAAGCCCTTTTGCCACTACTTATGTGTTATTTCTTCTTCTTCTTCTTCCTCCTCCTCCTCATCCTCTTCTTCTTTCTCTTTCTCCTCCTTCTTCTCTTCCTCCTCCTCCTTCTCTGTCTCTAATTTTTAAATATATAAAAATTCCCTTATTAATTAAGAACAAGTTTTGACTTATGGCATTTACCTTTCTAAGCCACCCTGAACATCTACCAGATTTTGTCATGCTTGATTCACCACAGAGGAAGCTAAGGTTTCATGTTCTTAAGCATGTAATTTCTCATAGTCAATGTAACAATCATGATTTGAAAGCAAAACTGTTGTCATCTTTTAGATACTTTATCAATAGACTGGTACATCTTCTACTTTTTATGTGACTTAGTAGTTAAATGATCCACAGTTACTGAAGATGCACATAATACTACACCAAAAGAGCCTTTGCTAAAATGAAGAAGGGAGTTAAATTTTCTCAATATCTGTATTCTTCATCAATAGACTTCATATTTTGATGCTTGTTTACACAATAGTGGAGGCAATGTTTAAAAAACAAAAACAAGTTGAAGCTCATAACAAGGAAAATACCCTAGTACTAGTTGCCTCTGTCTGTGCTATTACACATCTTTATTTGCAAAGTGTTTTAGATAGTTATATAGGTAAGTGAAGGTCATCACACATGCAGTAATTAATTTTTCTCAACTGTATTTACAAGAGCATATTTTTGCTATTTAATAAAAAGTGCAAATTAGGATTAAGTAGTAAACAGTAAAGGTCCCTGACATCGTGGCACTTAATTTTAATGGAATGTAGATAAAATTAGTAAGGAATAATTAACACCGGAAGATAGGACAAAACTGGCTATGTTTCATCTCTCTACAGAAACACCAGCAGAATAACTATTCATGCATGAAAATAACTTCACAAAGGCTAAGGAAATTTGAACCAATATTAGAGCATCTGATGGTAGCACATAAAAAATAAAGATGCTGGTGCTCTCTCAGAAAAATGGGAATAGGGCTTCCTCAAGACCCAGCTATTCCACTCCTTGGATTATACACAGAAGGTGCTCCAGCACACAACAAGAAAATTTGCTCAACCATGTTCATAGCAGCCTTATTCATAATAGGCAGAACATGGAAACAGCCAAAGTGTCCCTCAAGAGAAGAATGGGTAAAGAAACTGTGGTACATATACACTATGGAATACTATTTAGCTATTAAAAGCAAGGAATTCCCGAAATTTGTGGATAAATGGATTGAACTAGAAATGATCATAATCAGTGAGTTAACCCAGAAGCAGAAAGACTCAAATGGTATATACTCACTTATATCTAGACACTAGCCCAAGGGACATGTCTCATGAAAGACTTTACTTACCAGGAAAGTGTCAAAAGGGTCAGAAGGGAGGACATCCTATTGGGACTTTAGGTGAGAGAAGCATGGGAAAATAGAGAAATATGATCCAGAGGGTCCTGGAAACCTACAAGAAGAACATTATGATGGGTGGATCTGGGTTCTGGGGTCCTGCTCAAACTATGGCACCAGCCATGGAAAATATCGGCAGTAAACTTCGAACCCCTACCCAGACCTAGTCGATGGATAGGACATTCTCCACCGTTGAGTGGAGAGTGAGGTTTGACTTTCATATAAACTCTGGTGCCCCATTTTTTAACCACATCCCCTTGATGGGGAGGCCTGGTAGCACTCAGAGGAAGGATAACAGGTCACCAAGAAGAGACTTGAGCATATACAGGGGGAGGAGGTCCCCCAGTCACACACAGAGGAGAAGAGTAGGGGGAAAATGAGAGGGAGGGAGGAATGGGAGGATACAAGGGATGGGCTAACAATGGAGATATAATATGAATAAATTAATAAAATATAAAAAAAAGATTCAACAGGAAAAAATTTCCATCAGAAATGAGGTAGAGATTAATATTGTTGCCAATAAAACAACAATAAATGTTCTAGAATCTTTTGTTTTTTATTTAAGTAATTCAGTTTACATCTCAATTATTATCCCTTCACTTGTATCTTTCTTTTCTCCTCTCCCTCCCTCTTTCACCCTGTTCACCTCCCCGAGGTGTGTGACAGAAGGGACCTTATCCCCACTATATGATCACAGCCTATCAAGTCTCATCCTGGTAGCCTACTTACCCTTCCTCTGACTTCTACAAGGCCTCCCTACCAAATCTTTTTCAGAAATAACTCTTTTGGGAAAAATACTTAAGTATTTTGTTTTGTTTTATTTTCAGCAAAAGATAGGATAATGCAAAATAGAAAAAAAATAAAGAAAACCCTTTAATTGGTAAATGTAATTGCAGTCAAATTAAGAATAAATCTATAGGAATGGGGGCTGTTTCTGAAATAGACTTTGTTGCCTGCTGTTGAGTCACTTCAACTTAGTGGAGCTGCCTTGCTTGGCCTCAGTAAAAGAGGATGCATTCAATCTTTATTAGACTTGAAATGCTTGGGTCCATTGATATAGGAGTGGGATGATCACCTTCTCTGAGAAGAAAGGGAGAGGGGAAAGGGAGAAAAAAGTGGAAACATGGCATCAGCAGGAGAGGAAGGAGCAGACTACAGACAGGATGTAAACTGAATAAATGAATAAACTGAGTTCAAAATAAAAATCTATAAGGATGGTACATAAATTATATCTTTAACTCATAAAAGCCAGATATAAAATCATGAAAAATAAACAGTATCTGTAATAATATTTCAAAGGACAAACAGAATAAAAATATATGAATTAAAAATTAAAAATATATTAAATGCAATAAGTTTGGAATATGACTCTTTCCTCAAAGCATACTTTACTGTGCAAGCATGAGACCATGAGTTTTTATTCTAAAACCACATATAAAGAAAACAGTGGTGGTATACTTATATGGCAGTTTGGAGGCAGACACAGGAAAATCCTGCATCCAAGGTACTTGCTGATCAGTGACTTTAGTTAAATGAATGATCTCTATGTTCACTGAGAGACCCCGTCTCAAATAAGCTGTCAAGCAATAGAGACAGGCACTTGGTGTCAATTTCTGTCTTTCACAAGTATATATGGATGAGGGCACACACACACACACACACACACACACACACACACACACACACACCACAAAATGTCTAAAATATGGAGAAATAATAACCTATACATGGAAAGTTTAATTTTATTTATTTAGAAATGTGTGTAAATGTTCATTTGTGTGTCCATGTAAGTGTATAGATATGCATGCATATGTTTGCTTGCCTCCCTCCACTTGTTTTATTATTAGTAGTGTTTTGAGAAGGGGTCTCTCATGGGACCTGAAGCTCAATCATTTTGGTAATCTTTCCTGGAGGCTCCAAGATTGTCTACTGTTGGGATTGCAGCTGAACTACACAGCCATAGGTTTTGTCATTGTTTGGTTTTGTTTCTTTTATAGAATATGAATGTTAAGCAGCCAATTATGCTTGGCTCACAAGTTAGTACTATGTGACCAATATCCCAAATCACAGAGTTTATTTTTTTTTTTAGTGCAATGGATATTAGGTTGTTATCAGCCTAAGGTAAACTACTGCATCTATAAATTTCATGATATTTTGTGAGCATCACAGCTCATATGCTACATTTACTGCAAGTAAACCAATCATAAAAAGTAAAGAAAAATCTACTATAAATACATATTCTTGTAAAATTCCCCCAAAAGAGTTCATTCATTAAAACAGAATATAGTCATAGGGGAGGGGAATAAGGGGAAAATGAGAGGGAGGGAAGAATGGGAGGATACAAGGAATGGGATAACCATTGAGATATAACAAGAATAAATTAATAAAAAATAAAATAATAGAATAGAAAAATAAAAGAGGATATAGACAATTTCTTATCAGGATTTGAGAAAACATAGGTCAAATGATAAATAATGAAATTATCTCAGATTTTAAAAGTTCAGGAGTTATCTTATATGATGTGGTAACTATAATTATTAATAATAAGCTGAATTCTAAAAAAAATAACCCGTGTGACCTTTCCTTCCCCCCACGGATTAAAGGCTAGTAACAGTGCAAGAAGTCAAAGAGAGACAGAAACTGGAAACAACCTAGATATCTCTCAACTGAAGAATAGATAAAGAGGTCGTGGTACATTTATACAACAGAATACTAATCATCTATTAAAAACAAGGAGGTCTTGAAAATTTCAGGCAAATAGATGAAGCTAGAAATATCATCCTGAGTGAGGTAACCCAGACCCAGAAATACATGCATAGAATATATTCACTTATAAGTGAATACTAAGTACATAGTACAGTAAAACCACCAATCCAAAGAAGCTAGAGAACAAGGAGGATCCTAGGGAGGATGCTTAAGTCTCATTCAAAAGGGCAAAGACAAAAGACACCGGAATTTCTTAAAGAGAGGGAATAAAATGGGAGCCTACCATACTGGTCTTCTTAAAGACTCCACCCAGCACAGCATCGAAGCAAATACTGAGACTCAAAGCTAAAGATTGGGGACCATGCAGGGAGAATTAGGGAAGACTTTGGAGATAGAAATACTTCGAAGGGGACAGCAGCTCCACAAGAACAACAGAGCCAAAAAATCTGGGCCCAGAGAGACTTACTGAAACTGATGCACCAACCAAGGACCATGATGGAGAGAACTTAGAACCCCTGCTCAGATGAAGTTGGTAGGTAACACAGTTTCCTTGTGGATACTGTAATATGGGGAGTAGCAGTTGTCTCTGACATGGGCTCTGGAGCCTACTCATTCGTTACGCTCCCCTGACCAGGTGGCCATGGCGGCCCACAGAGGAAGAGGATGCAAGCAGTCCAAATGTAACTTGATAGGTTGGGTTCAGATATTAAAGGAGGAGGGCTCCCCCTTACTGAGGACTATGGGAGGGAGGAGGGTGGAGAGGGAGGGAGGGTGGGACATGAAGGAGATGAGGAAAGTGCCTACAATTGGGATATAAATTGAATAAATTAAAAATAAACAAATTTATATTTTAAAAATCTATATAAATTTGGTTGAAGTGTTGCATGTCTGCAGTTGTAGTAGCAGACTCACAAATCGAAGTATGACCTGGCCAGCATAGCTAGTTCAAGACCAGAAAGGGCTGAGGATGTGGTGGAGTACTTCTGAGGAGTCACATATGTGTTTGGTTGAATCCTCAGTGTACATAGGAATAAACAAAATGTAAGCAAATAGAGAAAGAAATATTGGAGATTCACAAAATATCAGAATCACACTAATATTGGAAGTTGATGTAGGGTGAACAAGCACTTGAACAGCATGTTACAAAGGAATTCATCTTTGCAGGTGAGGCTAAGCTTGTTAAATATATAGGTATTTTCTAATCATGGTAATCTACACTTCTGAACTCATACTGCTCAAACCTAATTGCCTTCCTCAACATGTGTTTATAACTGAAACACTATTTTCTGAGAAGAGAAACAAAACAAAACAAAACAAAAAACCCAAAACAAAAATGTATTTATTTATTATAGGATCTATACAAATTCATTTGAACAAACACAAAATGTTTTATTTTATTCTATTAACAACCAATGATCATTTGCTGCAAGACCCTTCCAACTAATAAGTAGTCTTTAATTCTAAGTAATGATATCTGTACCCATACTGAGACCAAATGAAAATGCTTTGTTTAAAGAGAACAAAATTTTGTACAAATCTATTTTTGTCCTTCTTAATCCAAGAATTTGTTGAGTCTCACAAAATGATATATTCCTTTACTATAGTCAGAAGAAATGCATAGTTTCTGATTAATAGATTACCTTTTTTTCCAATAACATATAATGCTGTATGTGAAACAAAGGCTGAAAACAAAGAAACAAATGAAAAACAAAGGAAAAACCCAAACATATGATTCCAAGAGTCTGAACACCTGTACAGTAGTATATATTGTGACTCCCTGTTAAGTGACCTGTGACCTTCATTAGTCAGGATTCTTTTCCCACTTCCACCAACTTGCCCTCCTTCCACAGTCCTTACTATACAGCATTGTTTTTGTCACTTGGTGACATTTTGGCTCCAATGTTATTTTCTATGTTCTCTCATCTGTTTCAGGGAAAGACTTGACTTGAACTCCATAAATATGCATATTATATTTTCTTTCTTAATATAAGTATTTGATAACTGCAATAAATCAAACTTTGAGAGGCTTTCTTTCAAATTATATTAGTATTACCCCAAGACACATGGAAAAGATAGTAATTCTGACCTCTTCTCTCTATCTTTCTCTCTCTCTCTCTCTCTCTCTCTCTCTCTCTCTCTCTCTCTGTCTCTCTCTCTCTCTCTGTCTCTCTCTCTCTCTCTCTCTCTCTCTCTCTCTCTCTCTCTCTCTCTCTCTGTGTGTGTGTGTGTGTGTGTCTCCCTATCTCTCTCTCTGTGTGTGCATATGTGTTGTGTGTGTGTATGTGTGTGTGTATGAGAGAGAGAGAGAAACAATCAAGCACATAAGTCATCTATGAACTCCAGTCTTTTCATCAAATAGTAACAAAATTAAAAAGAAAAACAAAGATAAACTCACGTCCATATTTCAGAAGAAATGAATGAGGGCTTCTTTACTTCAAATGCAATAGAAATGCAAAAAGGGGGAAATCAATGCAATCTAGTATGCCTTGGATCAGCACATTTTAAAACAAAATGTACCTTTGTATCTAAAAATCAGAGAGCCATGAATATTTAACAGAGGGAGGGAGAGAGAGAGAGAGAGAGAGAGAGAGAGAGAGAGAGAGAGGGAGAATAATGATTTTGTCAGCCTGTAAAGCAGGTCCCAGGGAAGCTTAAATTCTGCTGCCTTCTATTAGCTTCTCTGCTCAGTAAACAAAATGAGTCTTTCAGAATGAGGGAGGTTAAGTCCAGGGTAGGTTGGATGAGTGTAGGCCTCTGAGGCTAGGAAATGGACAAACTCAAGAGAGGTCGTAGAGGGCAGTGAGTGGTGACTCATAATGCCAGCCAGCAATCATAAACTCTCTGGCTACAGCTACAGCAGCTGGAGAGAGTTCATGAAGAGAATTTCTAAAATGCTGGCATGTCTTAGAGCCAAGGGAACCAGGGAGTGACTATTGTACTAAAGGGATCTAAGAGATTGGGCTGGCTACTCTAGGATGCATGTCTTGTCCAGTTAAGCTCTCCGTGGCTCATTCTTTTTGTCCAAAAGGGTAGTAATACCAATGCCTGCTTTAGTAGACTGTCTTGGGGAATAAGTGAGTCACATAAGCCAAAATTCATGCTAAATATTTGAGGATTGTTTCAAAAGCAACACAGGGGAATATTTGAGCAGCCTATCAGTTTTATAGGAAGATTATTCTTAATGAGGTATAATACAGGACTTTTGTTTTCACCCAGACCCTGTCATTATGACTCACATAGTGCTCCCAGGAGCTTGCTTGATATGGGAAAAAAGCAGTATTCTGCAAGCTAATGATGTATTGATTCATTGACTATGACATTTGTATGAAAGGAAAATGCTGATCAGTAGGTGTCCAGGAAAAAGTGGGTGTACATACTTGTATTAAAAAATATTGACCAATAAATTTGGCAGTTCCTTAATATTTTTCTTTCCTTCCATGTTATCTTGATAAATATCATCCTAGCATTTGATGCTCCTATTTTTTCTTATCTAGTCTTTTGCAAGAAGCAAAAGACAACTGTATGAAAAGAACTTTGAACAAGGATCAAAGGCTTTAGTTCCTCTCCTAATAAATGAAAATCATGAAGAACTTAAACAAATTATGTTCAATTCTTTGAAATTTTTTATTATAACAGTCTCTCAGTTTGTAGGAAAATTATATCCCATAAGTTTCTAAGAATATGATGCAGGGAGGACGAAAGGTACTTTCATTGTGGATAACACACATTATTTCTCCATTTGTGATTTTTTTAACCACTCTGGCTGTGTGCCTATATTCCAAGGCTCTGTACCTTACCTTTCTGGAGGCTGTTGAAACTTGAACCAACCATTAACTAATTAAGAGGGAGCAAATCAAGTTGTCAAAAGCCTGTAAAACTATTAAGCCCTAGTAAATTGTTAGTTTTTTTTCTCTTGTAATTTATAGAGAAACACAGAAAATCCATTATGTCAAGACCTGGCAGGCTTAGCACAAGTCATAAGTCTATCAGTTGAAGACCATCAAAAAGAAAGATTCTTATTAAATTCTTTAGCCTAGAGGTCATCACTTCATCAAAAGTTTGTTCTTCATACCCTAAATTTTGAGGAACAGGCACACATTAAGTAGAGTAAAGCAAAGGTGTCCAAGCTGTTTCCTAAGTGTCTCTTGATCTCTAAGGCCATTAGTTTGGAAGCATAAGTCATTTTTGCAAAGGGACATTTATACTCATCAACTATCTACCTTAACTGTATAATTCTCCACTACAGCTTCTTGATGATCATACCAAAAAAGAGGTGGGATATCTTCAAAGTTTGACCTTGTAGAAGGTGAAATATGGGAGCCAACCAGGAGTCAGAGAATAATAGATACTTACTGATTGTTGTCATACAGATGAAGACAAATGTCATTGGGGCATTAAACTAGGACTTTATCTAGAAATAAAGCACACATGACCTAGCTGAATGGACTTATTCTAAAATTTGTTACAGTTTCTTCCTCCTGATGTATTGCTATAGAAAATACCTGACACTGAACAATATAGTTAAACATAAGATTTATATGGTTTGCAGTTCCAGCAATTAGAAAGTATAAAATAACATGCGATAAACATTTCACAAGGACTTTTAAACAAGAAAGAGAAGTAGACAAGAAAACAACCACCAGCAGAAGATGGCAAAGATATGGAATGTCTGTGTTTTATGTGAAAACTAATTATACCTACCAAGACTTAAATTACTGATGATAATGATGATGATGGTGGCGATGACAATGATGATAATAATCATCCACTAGGCTCCAGTGTTAAATTTCTTATGGTAGGAATACCAAAATACTAGGAACCAAACTTCTAACACTTGATTAGTGGTGGACACAACTTACTCAAACTTTCTGGCAGGCCTGTGATATTCTATTCTCTTCTACTCTATTCTATTATACCAAATCCTATCCGATCCTATTCTTTTTTTCTAATTTGTTATACTTTTCATACTTTATTCTATTTCCATCTCACTCTACTTCTATTCCATCCCATCAGTTCTTATATTTAAACATAGAAGATAATGAGTTGAAACTTCAATGTCTCCTTTGCTCAATTACCTGACCAAATGTAAGGGTATATAAAGATAAAAGTATTTCTTTACCAAGATGGTCAACACAATTTAAAGTATATCTATCTTTCTCATTCAATAAGGTCATGAACTAAGGTGATAAAATAAAAGCCATACCTCAGGTGTGGCTTAAAATATCAGTAAAGTTTATTACCATCCAAAGTCAGAAGGAAGGCCAGACACAAGTCATAGAGAGCATCAAGCAAAGTAGCTAGAAAAGCTATAAAATTATAGCTTTTGTATATTTATATTATGAAAGCTATACATTGTGAAGAATTACTGTTGAAATATGTTTTGCCCTAACAAGTATATGCAGGATTTTTGCCAGATCTGAAGGGAGCCATTATTAAATATGAAGCAAGTTCATCATAGTTGGATTAAGTAAAATAGAATTTCTATTACTGCCCAGACCCACACTCAAGAGTACAATAGATAAAAATCAGTATGGAGTATTAGTCGTATATGACAGATGGTGAGATCCAACAGCAGGATAACAACTGTTGGTAGAAATATAATTGAAGGGGAGTTACATTTTAGAATTAGCACAGAAGTTGACAGTTTATATAGTAAAATGAATAAGAAAAAATAAATACAATAATTTACTTGTGTGTTAGCCACTATTGAAATTCACTGTGAAATTATTTTCTATGTTTAAGAGTACACCTGGTGACATAGATGTTTTTATAACACAGTAAGTATCATCAACAAACTAAAAGACAATATATTGTGTATTTAAGTTAACATAAATTGAAGAGAAATATCCTTTTAGTGCTACTTTTAATCAACAGATGTGTGGCTTTATTGGCCATTTAAGGCAAAGGGTATGTACTGAGGAAGAAAAGAGAAAATGCTCCATAACTCCCACCCATGCTTTGTAGCAAAAGCTGAGTGTCCTGATTCTTTCTTGAAGTCCATTCATATAGAATATTATGATTATGGAAATTGTATTTCAAAAATTCAGAGAAAGTCTAACGAAGAAACTGTTAGGGTTTATTGGTATTCTGGATGAACATTTCTTCTGCTCTGAGGTCTAGCTTTCATGATATCAGAGGACACTATGCAAGCTTCTAAATGACACATGAAACCAACATCTCTTCCAAGTTACAATGGCTGTGAAACACAAAAGAACCAGCATGGTAATAACCCCAAGGCTGCAAGAGGGACTCATATATGTGGTAGTTTACAATGGCTCTTAAATTAGACTTAAGGTTTATAAGATTCAGCAAGAGGGAAAATATGCCTGGTACAGGAAACCTAGCAAACCATGCATGGCAAATGCCACTTTACTAAACCAGCATAAAACCTAAGATAGTCTTTTCCAAAGAAAAGTACATTAATTCATTTCCTACTTAGCCCTGACACCATACATGAAAATAACATTATGCAGACTGAACAGGTTATATTTATAACAAGGAATATCTATATATAGATATAGATTTATATATATATATGTGTGTGTGTTTATGTACATATATATGTAAAAGTAATGTAAAGAGGGAGCATAAAAAAGAGTGAGCAGGAGTATATGTGCGATTTTGGAAGAAGAGACAGGAAAGAGGCAATGATGTAATTATATTGTAATCTCAAAAAATAAAAGAAATAACTTCTTAGAAACTGATTTTGCAGGCAGTTGGTGAGAGGAATCATAAATATTCCTGTGTAGAAGATAATGAAAAGATAGGAGGGCTTGAAATAAATAATACATAAGACAAAATTATTAAATAATTATTTATGGATTGTTTAATAAATATTTTAAACATCATAGAAGGCATAGTTAGTCTAATGATAGAAATAAGAATGCTGGAATGGAGTTTTAATACAATATTATAGTTGAAGTAGGATGTTAAGGGAATGCATATCAGATATACCCAGCTATGAATTAAGTTCTCTATTAAGGTCAGGTAAGAAATATATATTATTAGTTCATTTTTAACAAATTATCAAGAAATACTTTTTGTTCTTCAGGTACAGAAGTAGGCAAGTGCTGAACCTAAGAGCAAATCAGCATCAATCTACATCTCTAAATGTTTATAACCGATCACAGTATAATTAGGATCTGAAGAAGTTGATCCCAATTTGGTAACTTAATATAAAAATGTCCACTATGAATTTGGATCTGGGGAGTTGGTTCAGCAGTTTAGAGTACTGGATAATCTTCTAGAATAGTAGGATTCAGTGATAGAATTCCCGGAACCAACTGGTGCCTTAGAACTGTCAACAATCCAAGGTCCTCAGAATCATCAAACCATTTAATCTCTTTGTAAGCACTGGACATGAACTGTGGTGCATGCACATCCCTTCCAGAGACAACACTAATACACATTAAAAAGTAGAGGTTTTTTGTTTTGTTTTGTTTTTTTAGTAAAATGAAGTTCAATGTGGGCTACTGTAAGAAAGACATAACTTAACTCTATGTACACTGCCATTCTCATAAATCAAACTTTAAGCACCCACTTACAGGACTACTGATCACTTTTTTTGTTTTTTTGTTTTTTTTTTTTTTGAGACAGGGTTTCTCTTGGCTGTCCTGGACTTGATTTGTAGACCAGGCTGGTCTTGAACTTATAGAGATCTGCCTGCCTCTGTCTCCCTGAGTGCTAGGATTACAGGCATGAATCGCTGCACCCAGCTTCTCTCTTTCATTTAATAACTCTAAGTAATGCTTTGACCAAAGAACCTGTGGCAGTTTGGTCCAATAAAATTTTATCATACAGTTTCATTCCACACCTATTGTACAACTATCTAAAATGTATTCATTACACTCTGAATTATTTTATATGCTTACCCCTCTTCCAGAGATTGAATCTTTGTTCTTCTTAGATAGAAGTGTTCTTATTATGCTTTGAAAACCCTATCTATTCTATGATATAATCTTCCAGTATGAAACTCACTTAGATTTCTATCAACTACTTATATTGTCTACAGATCTGTCTATTACTTATATAATATTGATCTATCTGTCAGCCAGCTACATATCTCCTTGTACAAGTTACATATATTATGTCTGTATCATGCCATTTCTACATATGTACAAAGCATACTTTGGCCATATTCTTTTTCATCTTCCTTCCTCTTCTTTCCTCTCTGTAATTCCTCTCTATCCTGCATTATTTTAGTACCATTTTATACAGCCTCACTGATCTACAGTTCTTAGAATCATTGTGTATGTTGTGCATATTTAATGATTATATGTTTTTTCATCTAGTTATTGATACATTAACATTCCATATTATTTGTAAAATAACAACATTTAATATTTGATATCTACAACTGTATCCCTGTGCTAGTGGCTATTGGATAAAACAGTACTGAACGGCTCATACCAGAAAGGTTTAATGTCAGAACCAGCTTTAATACCACTTCTACTACATATTATCTGTGTATTTTTGCACAACTTTCTTGACTTATTCAAGGATTAGGTTTATTATCTGTAAAATTAGGATAATGATAGTAAATTCAATATGAGAATTAAATCAAATAATGATTCTAATGTACTTGGCTCAGTTGTTACCAAGTAATTTCTCATAATAAATTATTTATATAGAATCCAGTGCTACTAATTAATCTTCTACAGTGAATAATATTTAATCTCCATAAACTTTATTTTGCCAGTATTTTAAAATAAAGTAAGATACAGAAATTCACATCTTAGTCTCTTGGTAAGATTTTAGTAATTATGGAATTAAATATTAAATGTTATAGTACTTTAGAAGGTATAACAAAACACATACTTTTAACAATAATTCATATATTTCTCAGATTTGGTAACTAGGACAGGTTGAACTTGTATTTATAAATTCTCTGAGAATGAAATAGGGACTATACACATGTACAGAGATTGCTGCTCTGATCGACTTTGAACCATCAATGGTTAATTTTTTAAAAAAGTATCAGAAGTACTCTTATCATGGTTTCAATTGTACAATAGTCATTGTATCTTTTTCTTCTTCTAATAGTTGTCCAATGTGGGTAGATATGTTAGCTACAGTGATATGTTCTAGTGCATGCTTATATCACCATAGTTAGAATGTTTTGCTAGGAAAAGATTATGAAGGGATGTTTTTGACATTACATAATTTAAAATGATTGCTTGTTTTAAAAATTATTTTATATTTTATTTGCATTTATTGTTATGTATTGAGCATTTATCTGAATATATATCTGTTTATCACTTGTGTGCAGCACCTATAAAAGCCAGAAGAGGATGCTAAATCTCACACAGTTTAGATGATGGCTTTGGACCTCTGAGGACTGGAGTTACAGATAGTTGTGAGCTGCTTTGTGGTTACTCACAATTGAACACCATGTCAGTACCCACAGCCATCTCTCCAGCCTTAACTAATTACTTCTTGATATCCTTGTGGGTCATTTCAAACCCTTGGATATTACACAGAAAAGAGTCAATACAACATTTTTTTGTTCGTATTCAACAATTATCCATAATGTTAATAGCAAAATTATTAATTAAACCATAAATATCTCCTCTTTAAAAGGTGTATGCCTCAAGATAACCATAGCAGTTGGTGAAATAATGGGCAATTTCTCCATGAAGGTTTTGCTAATCATTGTGGCGTCCAGCATTTTTCTATATACTTATTAAACCTACAGTACACTTTACTCTCTCATAATTGAATGCCTTACAATGCATTTGGAGATGCTCCAGCTGTGCATTACAGGCCCTAGTTTCCTTAAGTGTGAAATGAGGATAATAATGGTGCCCTTTCTTCTCAAAGCAGCTCCTGTGTTTCAAATGATATAGTGGATATGAAAATAATTTTGAAAATGAAAGTAATTGTTCAGATATTACCTACCTTAGAATTTAACACCTTTTGAACTTTATCCCTTATTTCCTTGTTTTACACTCTCTAAAAAGCCCTCTGATTAAATTATTCTCTTGAGATGACAGTTTTGCAATGTGTGCTTCTCTCTCATCTCTTTTATATGAATGTGATATAGAAATCCATATACCATGGTAAAGAATCTAAAAATTATCAGTGTTAACATCTCCAAATATTACTCTATTGTTTTCTCTCTGTTTATGTATTCTTTCTCCAAAATTATCATGTCATTAAGTTGGGTGAACTGTACTTTACTACTGAATACTCTTTCATTCCTGAATCAGTGTAACAGCCTTCTGATTGGCTACCCCTCCATCTTATGTGGTTCACTCTAACACTCTCCACAATTTATAAATAAAGCAGGAGCCTTTTTGTCTAATATACTAATCAAAAAAATCATTCTTAGAGTAGTCTGTATATCCAAACACAGGTTGCAAAAACTTTAAATCCATTTTTGTTGAATTTAATGTATCTATACATATCATTGGCAACTGGTTAAGATATAATTTCTTTTTTCATATACATTTATTTTATTACACATGCATAAAACAATCTAAAGACAGCAGAGATAACCATATGACAATCAAGAGTTCTATAAATGGTACATTCATAATAACTTGGCTATTTGTATTTGTCAAACTTAAAGTAAACATCTTTTCTGTCTTGTTGTGTCTAAATTTCTGAATGAAATTCAGTATCTATCCTATCTCATCACTATTAACTCCTTTACCTGGATCTAACTAACTACAATTGACTGTAGAACTAAACTATCTGTACTTAAAAACCCCTCAGAGACTTGAGGAGGAATAAGACACAAATTCCTGAGTGAACCAACAGTACAGGTTAGTAGCTTCCAAAATGAACAAAGTGACTGAGACAGTTTACTGCTTGAACAGTCAACCAATACTCTCTATAACATTGGAGCCTACTACTAATCTAGGGTACAGGTCCAGAACCAAAGACATTTTAGCTAGGCCCTCAGATATGAAAATTTTAAGGACATACACGACATAAAAGAATACTATAAGTAATTCTAGATTTGTGTGAAACAAAAGTGAGGTTTTTAAAAAAAATTTAAAGAATTTTATTTTTTATTCACATATAAGTTGACAGTAGTTACTAGCTTTCTAAGTCAAACAAAAGAATTCTAAAAGTTTGTCTTAAACATTAAAAAAATATTTTGAGGGCTTGAAGAGATGCTCAGTGTTTATGGCCACTTGTTGCTCTCTTCTATAATTTAATTAATTTATTCATATTAGAGCTCAGTTGTTATCCCATCACTTGTTTCCGCCCTCCATTCCATTTTCACCCTATTACCGTCCCCAAGTCTATGAGTGAGGGGGACTTCCTCTGCCACTATATGGTCATAGGCTATCAAGTCTCATCTTGGTATCCTGTTTAATCTTTTTCTGAGTGCCACCAGGTCTCCCCACTAAGAGGAAGTGGTCAAATACAGAGGACCAGATTTCATGTCTGAGTCAGTCCCTGCTCGCCACAAAACTGTGGAGAATGTCCTGTCTATTGGCTAGATCTGAAAAGGGATTCAATGTTTACTGCTTGTTTGTCCTTAGTTGGTGCTGTAGTTTGAGGAAACCCTCCTGGGCCCAGATCCATCTGTCATGATGTTCTTCTTGTAGATTTCCAGGACCTTCTGGATCCTTCTATTTCCTCATTCTCCTACATTTCTATCACCTAGAGTCACAATACGATGTCCTCACACCAATCCCAATCTCCTGGTAAGTGAAGACTTTCATGGGACACACCTTTTGGACTAGTGTCCAAATATAAGTGAGTATATACCAATTGATTCTTTCTGCTTCTGGGTTAATTCTGTCAGTATGATCTTTTCTATTTCCATCCATTTGTCCAGAAATTTGGGGGTTTCCTTGCTTTTAATAGCTGAGTAGTGTTCCATGGTGTACATGTACCACAGTTTCTTTATCCATTCTTCAACTGAGGGACATTTAGGCTGTGTCCAGGTTCTGGCTATTATGAATACAGATGCTAAGAACATGGTTGAGCATATGTCCTTGTTGTGTGGTGGAGAATCTTCTGGGTGTATTTCAAGGAGTGGAATAGTTGGGTCGTGAGTTCTTCTTTAAATTATGTGTAGTTGTTTATTTTCTTGCCAGCTTCCTGAGAGTGACAAACAGTTTCCCAAACCACAGAATAACAAGCAGTTCTTAACCATGTGTTAAGCACCCTCGATACAGTTGTGCCAAAATACTTGACATCACTGAGGGAAGAAAACTTTTGTTCATTTGTTTGATTTTTTTCCAGTTTACATTTCAAAAATGTTTGTTCATAGTTCTTGTGTCTATCAGTTCTGTGCTCACAATAAATGTCATAGCAGCAGAGGCATGCAGCAGAGGTTATTCACTGTATAGTATGCAGGAAGCACAGGGAGAGAGGAAAGGCCCAGGAAAAAGACACAACCTTCAGGCACATGCACTCAGTAACTCACATCCTTCACACAGGATCTACTTTTTAAGTTTGCTTTACACTGCTCTCAATATCTGATCCTGTGGAAGAACATGTTATATTCTATGCACAAGTGACAACTATCCATCCATTTATCTGCTTTCATTATTTATGATTTCTAAGTTTATGTTCTGCCCTTTTACTACAATGAATCATTTGTGTTTTGTTTTGCTTTTAAATTATGTGTATATATCATTTCTCATCCTGAAATGATTTCCTCCATGCCCAACTTTGTCTCTTACTGTCACATTTCCTTTAGGACATTGTCTATGATTCAGAGGCAACTGATTACAATATATCCACCACTATTTTCTTCCATGACCTCTTTTACACTTATTTTATACTTTCGTACTTATACATACACTGATAGTATATATCTATATTTATTATACATCATCAGAAAATAGTTGTGTATTTAAAAGTGTTAGTTGACAATTTCAGGATGAGAAACAAATGTATTTCTTAACAAATTACAGAAATTTACATGGTTTTGACAATCATATCAAAGAATAATACAATATGATATTTTGTGGGTTATTTTGCTATCTTATTAGATTTATTTGGTTTACTTTCAACTCATGTAGCCTTGTATTTGACATATCTAACAATAATTGAATAAAAGGAATTATTTACACTCACAAGTGTAAATTGTGCTGATTATGTCTCTGCTAGGTCCTATGAATTCAGTGAAACATAATGATTAACTTCTTATTTTATAATATTCATAGTAAATATAATTAAATATTAAATAATTATATGCACATGTGTTGTATAAGCAACATATATTGTGTATTTTATGCATTTATATATACATAACCGTACATATGCATACACATACATTGTTCATTCTATGATCATTGTTCTTCATTTTCCCAAGACCTTACCTTTAGTCTAAAAGGAAATTATAGCTACACCTATCACCCTAAAATAGTCTATAGAGTGTATACACTAAACAGCTATAACTCACTTAAGATTATGACTTACTAATGACAGAATCTCAGAGTGCTGGGGAAGGAAGTGCTTCATGGATTTGGCCAATCAATTTCATGCCCTCCTTATACAAAAACATTTTGCCACATTGGATGAGTTAGTGTCTTTGGAGTATAGGCTTTGAATGTAACTTAACAAACTAGGGAACCATGAAGAGAAAGGAGGAACAGACACAGCCTCAGGAGAGCACCAGGTACAAGAGCCAGACATCCTCTCACACAGTAAAATGTATGGACAGGAACACAGTATGAGGATAGCTTGGATCAATCTTCAATATTAAGTAAACTTTCATGCCTTTTGCAGGCAACAGGTAGTAGCAGTTTCCTCACTCTCTAGAAGGGGATATAGGTAGAGCAAATGGAAAAAATGCTGATGAAAACAGTGCTTAGTCAGTTCTATGAATATCTCAAACCCAAGAATTATATGTATTGTATGAGACAGGGAAGTTGTTGCTTTCTGTGGATCATTTCTACCTTTTGGTTTGTTTAATTTTTGTCTTTAAATTCATCTCTCTCTTTAAAGATCCCATGTTGAACTAAAGGTTAAAGGAGTGGAGAAAGAAAAAGATAAAACAGCTTATAGATTCAAGCCCTCTCTCATATATTTCCATGTTTCCTAAGCCAAATAAGTTCTGATGTATTAAGATTCTTTTTTAATTCCCTATATTACTTTTCCCTAGAGTATACAAAGATGAGAGTCAGTAAAGACGCCAGGAGGACTCTGAGTTCTTCAACTCCAGAGTAAGAAAAGCCTTTAGAAACAGTAAGAAAGACAATCATTCCATGCTTTTTTCATATGAAATATGTATATGTACATATTAATATGTGAATTTATGAGTATATATGTGATGAAAGTATAGGGAAAATTATTCAAGAAATAACAGGTGACCACCTGAGGAGAGAAGATAAATCTAAGAAGAATGAATTTGAGAAAAATTCCTGGAAGGTACAAATTAAATGTTGTATGACACTGCTCCTGAAGAAAGCTCATAAAAAATGTCTTATGACCTCAGATAGGGAACCAATTACAGAGTAAAGTACCAATAATATCAAGGTCCTACTCGGCAAACCTGTAAGTTTTATTGGGTTACTTACAAGACTATGTGTGAGGGCTTTCTAACAGGTGCAGAAATTACTCAAAGACAACTGCATCAGTAAAATCCTGAGAAATAGAGACACCTCACAAAAACTGGAAAGCTGGATCACACTGAACACCCTGCAGGCAATTCAACAGGTTTGAGTATATCTTTTTTTGGCTCAATTGGTCTGAGTATATGCTAGGCAGATCAGATGATGTTTGTTTCTTCTAGGCAGCTCAAGGGTCTCTATTACATCATCCAAGCTTCCTGTCTTGTCCTTGACGATTTCAGGCTGCTTAGATACACTTAGTTTGAGCCTCTTAAAAAAAAAAAAACGAAAACAAAAAATTAAAAACAAAAGAAACCCAACTGAAGCAAAACAACAACAGCAAACAAACAAACAAACAAACAAACAAAAAGCAAATAAACCAAGCTGTGAGTTCTGTCATGAATCTTTACTACTTCAAACTCTTAGAGGTTTAGTGGCTGTGGTAAGTTTGTCAATTTCAGAGACTACCTGAAACTGTCTTGACTTACTTCCTGATTTAAGAGTTTTCCTTGAGCCGGGCGTGGTGGCGCACGCCTTTAATCCCAGCACTGGGGAGGCAGAGGCAGGCGAATCACTGTGAGTTCAAGGCCAGCCTGGTCTACAAAGCAAGTCCAGGACAGCCAAGGCTACACAGAGAAACCCTGTCTCAAAAAAAAAAAAAAAAAAAAAAAAAAAAAGAGTTTTCCTTGAATAGATGTTTAATCTCAGAGGAAACTGGTACACAACACCAGCTTGCTGGAAAGAAAAAAAATCATCAATAATCTTACCAAGAAAATAACTCTGAATTGCAATAATGACCAGAGTGGCAAGGCATATTCATGTGTGCAGTGGTGTGACAGATTTTATTAAGGTAACCAAACATTCTCGATTTAATTAAAGATCAACTCCTCAGGGGAAAACACAAGCCTGGTGCTGCAATTCGATTCTGGCCAGGAACCTCAAAATGAAAGGTTCACAGACCCCCAAGGTTGAATATGACTATTATTTTTCTAAATGATCATGGCATCAATCTACTTTCTAAATTGTGCATATCTTCCCATAGATTAGAACAAGTCTCAAATCTCATCATGAAGTTTGGTTGTGCAGTGCATGCTGGTTATTAAGAAACTGAAAACTGGTTAATATACATAGAAAATGTGACTGTGGAATGCTAAACAACTAATAAGGCATTTATATCACACACCACTTTAAGGCTCAGGGACTATCATAAAAGAAGTTTCAAAAAGTTGAAGGCTATAACAGGCAGAAGTTGGATCAAACCATAGCAGTACAGTCACCTTTGGACAAGACAGAACTATTGTATTTATGAAACTACAGTATGGTTGCCTAATCAAATACTACACATGATAAAGCCAGTCAACATTTAGGCTTGGGATGGGAAGACTTCATATGAATTGATCCCTTAACAGAAGACCCATGCAAAATTGATGGCTTCTGAGAGAGGGTAAGTTAGAGCCCCTGGTACAGGAATTATGATCTGATGGGTAGCTTTGAACCCCAAAGTCTATGGATAACACAAATTGGAGTTGATTGGCTACTGAGTAAATGAAATAAAAAGAAGATAATTTGAGGGTAGTTGAGAGATGAGGGCAATTCTATATGAAGTTAAGAGAAGGAGTGAGAGCTATACATTTTGAAAAATCTGAATCAATTGATAAAATACATTTTTAAAATGTTAATCTAAACCGCTTAAATTATCAGTGGAATATCTAGAACTAAGACCATAAGTTTTGTTTATTTATTGCATCACAATATCTTAGTCATTAAACTTAGCACTAAATTGAAATAGTACAATTATGAAAGAAGAAATAGTAAGGACTTGGAACAAATATGAATGTGAATACAATAAAAATATAGACTGCTTAACCTGTATCACATTTATAGCACATCATAAAATGTGCTATCTCAGTCAGTAGACCATTGTATCAAGCAGTACTGGGTGGCCATGGCAGACTGGAGAGTGGTTCTTGTGCAGTGGTAATTTAGACAAGTCTTATGACTGCAACTAAACATGTGAGTGATCTTTAGTCAGGGTTATCTTCCTATGGTAACGATAAACTCTGTATCCAATTATGTTCTTAGATATAAATTCCAACGAGCTTCTGTTTTTGTGGGAGTTGTCTCTCTAAAAACACAAGTGAACCCAAAAATCAAATAAAAGTTTTTACTTATATTCTCAATGTATTATATTTCAATGTAAGAGGCATGGTGAGTCTCTGCTTATTTTTATGCAAAATATATTGTATTATTCCCTGAGATATCCATTCTTCTGGAAATATCACTACAGCACAAAACAAAAGGTGAATATCCTGTGTTGGACTGTGTGTCCACCTCCCAGGCTAGAAACAAACAGTAGTCAAACATGCTTATTTACCCAAAGTGAAGAACGTCAGGATTGTTTTAAACTCCAGGAGATTGTGGCCTTCAAAATACTTTAAAGTATCAATACCTATGGCCGTATTTTATATAACTTGAAGATAGTTACTTTATCCATCCTATTGTGAATAAGAGGGAGATAGCCAGTAATTCTGAAAGACTTGTCTTTATTTCATTTATTTGTTTCTTTGTTTAATCTCTTTATATACTGATCCCAACCCCCTCCTTCCTCTCTTCTCAGTCCCACCCTCATGCCCCCTCCTCTGTTTTTTCTCCTGCTTCTTAGAGAATGAGAAGCCACTAAGGGGTACTGGCTCACCTTGGCAACTCAAGTAACAAGACTAAGCATATTCTCTTCCACTGGTGCCAGACAAGGCAGAGCAAATAGGGAAAGGGATTCAGAGGCAGGCAGCAGAGTCACAGACATCCCCTACTCCCATTCCTAGGGAAGTCACATGTTGACAAAGATGCACTTCTGCTATATAAGTGTAGGGTGTCTAGGGCCAGCATATGCTTGTTTTTTTTTTTTTTGGTTGGTGGTTCAGTCTTGTGAGACCCCAAGAGACAATGTTAGTTGACTCTGTAGGTCTTCTTGTCTTTGACACCATAGGCTCCATCAGTCCTTCCTCTTACTCATCCATGGCACTCCCACTCTTGGCCTATTGTTAGGATTTGGGTCTCTGTATCTGTTTCCATAAGCTGCTGGATGACACCTCTTTGAAGACAGTTGTGCTAAGCTCTTATCTAGTTCCCTCCCTCCATCTACGTCAGATGTCTATTTTATTTGCTCTTTGTGTGAGATAAAAGCATCCTCCCTCAAGCCCTCCTTGGCTTTTTGGGGTCTGTGGATTGTAGCATGGTTATCCTCTACTTTATGGCTAATATCCACTTTTAAGTGAGTACAAACCATGAGTGTCTTTCTGGGTCTGTCTGATAGAAATTTTCTCACTGGCCCACTGTATCTGAACCTCTTTTTCATCCCTCTAATTGTGATAGTTACTTAAAACTTAGACTTTTTGTTATTATGAGCTATCTAATTTATATTCTTTCCCATTCAATAGGAATAAAATTTAGAAAGAAAACTTTAAAAAAATAACTTAAATTGTTGAGTTCACATAGCGACTTATTCAAAATAATATGTAATTATAAGTGTGTTGTTTACATATATCGCCTAGGCATGGATGCCATTATTCTACATCACAAATATAGCATAAAGGTCAGAGAGAATTTTTCCTGGTCATATTGTTTAGTTTTGCAAATCTGTGGTGAAAATCTACAGCTGTATTTAGTCCCTCCAGAAGGAGCTCAAAGTTTCTGAGATGCTACAAAAATGTGAATGGAATAAAAACATACCAATAAAAAAGAAAACTAATACATGTATTTATGTGGCAGAATATCAATGAAATAATTTTGTGTATGAAAAAATTTAGAACATTACCAAATAGTATACAACATTTCCATTCATGATTTCCACATCACTAAAATCAAAGTGGTTAGAGAGAAAATGTGGCAAAAATACAGTATTCAAAAGGTAGGACACTGAGACAGAAAAGAAAAGGGATTTAGGTGGTATGGGGAGTCTTTCTATGTCCTAAGAAATTTGGAGATTCTATTAGCATCTGTAACACAAAAAAAAGACACTGTTGTCTGGATGAGAAGAAATGTTCCCCCATGGGTTCATGTATCTGAACATTGGGTCCCTAATAGGCCATTTGGGGGGAAGCTATGGAACTTGTAGGATTTGGAGCCTTGCTAGAGGAAGTGCTTCACTGTGAGCAGGCTTTGAGAATCTATAGCCTCACCCAACTTCCTACCTGGTCTCTCTGCTTCCTGTGTGAATGATATATAATCAGTCATCGTCTTGCTCCAGTCTTCTGCCACTCTGCCTTCTCCAGTATTATAAATATCTGACCCTCTGGAACCATAAACCAAATAAAGTTTCATTTGGTTATGTTATTTTGTCAGAGCAGAAGAAAATTCATTAATACAGAAGACTTGAATAATGGAAACCAATTTTTTTGTACAGTGTAGGGTGAATGAGAGATAAAAGGGAAGGCATGGTAGTGGAAAATATGGTAATGATCCACATTTCTTCTAAACAACAACTTTCATTTTAATTATCAAAATGGAAACATTTACTATGTTCAGATTGGGAACTCAGCCAGTACATTCATTAATTCTCTCAAAATTTCAGTTATTTTCCCCATAAGTTGGTGTAATCATAATTATATTGGTAAAGTTGCCATGTGATGTTTGTACTTACTGACGGTGGACTCTGCAATCTCAGCGGACCTCCTTGTCTCAGATTCAAGGAGCCTGAGTGCATGCCAAGGCATGTTTTCCTAGTCCAAGCTGTTCCACTAACTCTGTGATGAGGAGAAATGAGAACTATAGTTTCTCCCCTTGTATAAATATGCCTATTTTGGGAACAGGAAGTGACAGTCTCACCTGTAGATTAGTCCCTCTGACTGGAATTCTCACTAGGAAACCCCGTGTAAATCATTTTAGTGGGACAAAACAGTCTTGTCATTTATATGAGATGATGCAAGCACTGATTTGATGGTCGTCTTTCCATCTGCAAATTGTTACTTTGCTATTTAATTTTGTTTGCAACTTATAAACCTACTCATTTTACAGTAGAAGTATAAGCTTCATGGATCCTTCTTCACACAGAAAAATGGAAAATGGAATATTTTTATTCTTTCTATTTTTTGGCAGTAATAAGAAATGAATACAGAACTTTCTATCCTCCAGGTCAGAGCTCTACCTCTTAGCTACATCTACAGATCCTATAATCGAACCATTTGACTTATTTTAAACCAGAATTTGAGATTACACCTATAACTCCATAAAACCACAATGCCTCCTGTTTTACTAGGAGTGATTTCCAGATTGTTCTTCAAGATTTCTTAGCACTCTAGCTCCCATGATTCTTCTATATTCTGCTAAACAGTGTTTCCAAATTCTTTATAGACTGATACATGACATGCTTTTCTCTACTTTATTTCTTACATTTATTTTATGGAACAGAGAAGAAAGCTTTCTTTTTTCAAAATGTGTTTGGAAACCTGATTTTGCATAGGATATTGTTTTATTTTTGCCTACTTTTCTTCTTTTTTAAAAAAGATTTATTTATTTATTGTTTTGTATACAGTGTTCTGCTTGCATGCACACCTACAGGCCAGAAGAGGGCATCAGATCACATTACAGATGGTTGTGAGCCACCATATGGTTGCTGGGAATTGAACTCAGGACATCCTGAAGTACAGTCCATGTGCTTAACCTCTGAGCCATCTCTCCAGCCATATGCCTACTTTTTTAACTGCTACATGTGTGGATTTATTTCTTAATATTAGAAAGATAAACTTGAGAAAATAAAGGTGAAGACACATTTTTCATAAACTCCAGAAGGTCAAATTAGAAATTTTTAAAGAAAAGTAGAAAAAAAATTTTCTGATCATCTTCTAAAAATGTTTATTCTTTGAAAAACGTCCTTAAAATATAGGACTTTTTTGGTGTTGTACTGTGTGTGTGTGTGTGTGTGTGTGTGTGTGTGTGTGTGTGTGTGTGTGCACATGCATGCTTATGTGTGTGCATGTGTTTCCATACTGTTACATAATTTTTCAGATTTTGGAAGCTTGACAGTTTGTTTTGCATCATCACTACCCTATGTACTCAATCATCTGAGGACAGATGGTCTATTTCTTATATATTCTCATATCTATCATCTATCTATCTATCACCTATAGTCTATCTATAATCTATCATTTGTCTATCTATACACCAATACATCAATTCATTAATTAATAAATTTATTCATTCATTCACCTGTGATCTCAAAATGTTTTTCAGGCTGGTTTTCAATGTCTGTATTTAACTGTTGTTTCTGTTTCTGCCTCCCAAGTAGTTTGAGGAACACATAGCTGAGGCAAGTCAATGAGGTGTTTACTGAATCAGAGCAGTTTATAGATGAGATTATTGGGTCATATTGATTCTTTAATATCTGGGAGCCTACTGCTTTCAGACAATGTTGACATGTCTATATATCTGTCAGAACACCTTTGGTCTTGGGATTATCTTGTGGTGAAAGATAAAAGATAAAATCAAATACTCCCCTCTAGAAGATTGAAATACCCAAAGTAAAGGTAGATGATCAGTCTGACATATGCTATCATATAGAGAAGATGGTGCTTCTTTCAAGATGCCTCCTTCACATTTCTCTACAGCTTTAGTCATTTAATAGTTTGAATTGAATGAGATAATCAATATTCATTAAAGTTCTTCTTCTTGAATGGTAAGTTATCTTGACTTCTACTTTAACAAAATTATAATAGTTAATACTGTTTATCATGTTTTGTAAGTCAGATATAAAATAATTCCACATAGCATGTATTCACAGTATAGGCTAAATTAATTATTTCAAAAGCAACATACAAACAAACATTATGGTTTGAACACTGGAATAGGAAGTCAAATACAAACTAAATGTTACTTCTGACCTTTAAACTAACCCCAAAAACCTGGGACAAATTATTTCCTTGAACTTCCTACCCTGGTGTCATTTGAAATATTTCAAAAAGATTACATCACATGATTCTCTAGGTTGTTCATAGATCTTATAGCATAGTCTCATATTACACTGTAATAAATATGCAAGATTTGGCATTAAGTTCAGCATATTTTCTGTGACAAAATTTGTTATGCGATCATTTATCTTAATGTTTGCCTCCATATGTGCGGGTCTCCACATTCACCATGAGAGCTAATTATGTGTAAATTCTGTATGTGGTAAAGGTCAGGCTGGGATTGAATCCAGGTCTTACAGCTTCTAGTTCAATAGACTTTTCATCACCCAAGGCTCTGACTGAGCTACATAGCCACATGTAGAAACATCTGTCAACAGTCACCCAAGCAGTTTTTCCAGATTGCTTTCATTAGTCATTTAACACATAGAAAATTCTTGCCAGTAAAGCAATCTTACCAAGGAAGCTCAAGGTATCAAGATAGTTTTAGAGAACACAGGACATTTGTTACGATCTTGGTGAGTGGAAAATGGAAGATACTTCTTGGATGGAGGATGATCATTATTGTGAGGTCAGCAGTACCTTGCCATTTCTACACCATGTGCCTGACACAGCAGAGGGGAGCTATTCAGAGATTAGTGGATGGATGTTTATTTTATCCTGCTGGAAAAGAAAAGATGACATTGAACTTAGAAAGTATTGAATCTACCCTGGCTTTTGTTAGTTTTCTGCAGTTGGCTGTCAGACTTCCTGTCTCAGGGCTTTGATGACTTCTGCTTAATACTGGACCTTTCTCACTGGTTTTTTATGTATGCTCTAAGGAAGCTATGTTCCAAAGCAAGGTCTTACAGATCATCTTTGATCAAAATTAAAACTTTCAAACAACTTATTTCCAATAGGGTCTACTATATGTCTATCTTTCCTTCTCCTCACCCTTAAATAACAGCCATGCATGAATGGGAGGGTGACATTGCCCACGGGCTCAGGACACAATTCCCTAATTTTAAATAAACCACTTTTTTTCCTTCCAATAAGCTAGTGTCATCTCCAATTATTGATTGAACTTTGACACTGTGATTCTTCACTAACAATGGAAAATTTAAAATTAAAACCTGCACATCTGAACTTTCTTCTGCCAAATCAGCTGCTCAGGATACTAACTCCAGGTTCAGTAAAAAAAAAAAATGGTTGTTTTTATTTTATTCTTTTTCCTTTCTCTGTTTCCCCATAATAAATTGTCAAAGTTATATTTAATCTGTTTTTCTTCTTAAAGTATGATATGTACTAACTCACATGAAGATCCTAATTGCTGGTCAGCTTTTTGAAATCTCATATACATTTGGTTTTTAATTTTAAGGCCATTTTTAAAAATCTTAAGTGAGAAATGGACCACACTGAATGTTGGGGATCTTTAAGTAAAATCTCAAATATTTGCCACCATATATAACCATTTTACGCTTATCTATATATTTCTTGGTCCTCTATATCTTAGCTCTTCCATTAAATCAATTTTAGTTAATTTTTCCATGTGGTCAATATAGCCAACAGGACACTGAGAACCTAGTACCTTTGTATAAGAAATTTAGATTTGTGTACTCTCTCTCATCAATGCAGTCTACCTATTTGATTCAAAGTCTATTTCTATACTTTCCAACCCTTATTGAGATAATTAATTTTTATTGTAAGTGATACATCCAGGATTTGGGTGTTAATAGAGATAGGATGGCTTAGATTTTCATGCTTATATTTAATAAGATATTTGAGGTTTTCATACAAAAATCAAAATAATAACCATAAAAATTTTCCTCTCTAGAAGGTTGGAATAAAACATAGGAATAAAAGTTTGTGTGAGTATCAAGCTAATGTCCAATAAAGTCTGAAACCTTCCAGAAATTCCCTTTAGCACAGGAATCCCCATTTCATATATTTCTGCTTCATAATATTGCTGGTCTCATTGAAACCACAGGAGAGAAATCAAAATATTGTATTACTTGAGGTCATTTTGGTGTTCTAGATTTCTGCAACCTCATCCAGTAGTTTCTACCATTTGTGCTATCCTGCTTTATTAAAAACATTTTGGGTATGTCTCTATCCAAACTATGTATCTTTCTTCTACTTCAATATTTTTTTGGCTCATTAAAAATAGCTAGCCGGATGAGACCTGGTAGGCTGTGATAATACAGTGGGAGTGGAGATTCCCTTCTGTCACAGGTCTAGGGAAGGGGAATAGGGTGAAATAGGGAGGGGGGAGGCAGGAGGAATGGGAAGATACAAATGAGGGAATGACAATCAGGATGTAATCTGAATAAAGTATCTAGAAAATAAAATTTTTAAAGGATATGGTTTTTGATAAAATTCTAATACAAGTAACTAAATATTCAGGTGTGGAGAAGAGAAAGAGAAAGAAAGAGAGAGGAGAGAAGAGAGAGCAAGAGTGAGAGAGGGGGGGATTAAGAACTCCAGAGATATGCCTTTTGGGGGTACACAGAAAGTGTACCCTATACTGTGACCCTATCAGAGAAGGAGAGTCAGGGAAGGTGGCTTCCAGAACAGAAGGCTCCCACCTCTGAGACTGGATCCCTGACCAAGCTCCAATCACTGACTGTGTGAAGGTTAAAAGAAGCTGAAGGCCAAAGCCAAAGATGCTTTCAAGATCAGCTGTCATCTTAGGTCATTCCTGGTACATAAAACCCATCTGCTCACAATCAATCTTTTCTTAGTGATTCCTAGTCACAGAATCTTTGGAAGTTTTTTTTTATTTGTTTTTTTTTTTTTTCAGATATCCAGTTCAAGCATCAAAATGTAAAATACAAAATGAATTTAGAACTGGAAGACAACTTTTCCAAAAGGAAAGCTCACTGGCCTCTGTAAATTTGCTGTTTGGGGCTAGAATATCTCACCTTTCATGCTTTGTTGGAACACTCTAGCTACTAGGATTCCTTACTATGATTCCATCCTATCCACATAAGCTGCATAACTGTTCCCCCAAACTTCTGTAGGCTCAATTTTATTAATATTCATGCTTTATTATGAACTTATTAAATGAGTGTATCTCCCCTTATAACCCAACTGGCTTTAACAAGAGGAAAAGATTAAAGAAAACAACAATTAAATCATTCCTAGGAATGATTTTTCCTAGTGTAGTCAGCAGGATTTCAGGAGACCAGCAATTCCACCAAAGTTTCTGCTGGAACCTTGAGTAATGGGAGCCTGGTGCCTCAGCCAGACCCTAAAGCCTTGAGGCCTTCCTGGAGCCGTTCTCTCTAGGAGCATCTTGAAGTGGAGTGATGAACAGCCAAACACTACCAAGTCTCCCCCCTCAAAAAAAAAAAAACCCTGCCTTCCAGAGTCTGTTCAAGGATGTTTTTCATCTGGCAACAACCAAGCTCCCCCACGAAGTGGTTCGACTTCTAAGTGGATAAAAATAACCAGCTCTCTCACAAGTCTCTTCCTCATCCCACACTTGGGATCAAAACAAAAACATATTTATCTATTTATCTCCCCTACACAATTCCTACCCATCTACCACATGCAAACAATGGTTTATTGCTGTTGTTCTTGTTTTTTGTCTGTTTTATAAAATAGACAGAAACTAATCTTTCCAAATCTCTTTTGATTCCTTTGCTGAGATGACACATTTTTTCTAAAGGAACCCTAAAGGGATCTTTGCACCATATTTTCTTAGTGAAGTCTGAAATAGTTCATCACATCAGCAAAGAAAAATATTTTCTACTTGGACATGATAAGACTATTCAGTTTTGTAGCACTGAGCACTCACTGAACATCTAAGGATAAGTGTTAACTTGTGAATTTCTTTCATTTTCATATAAATTATATTTTGAAGTATAGTAAATGGGAAAATAAAATAAATCTTATTCTCTCTCCCCCCTCTCTCTCTCCCCTCTCTCTCTCTCTCTCTCTCTCTCTCTCTCTCTCTCTCTCTCTCTCTTTCTCTCTCTCGCCCCTCTTCTCTTCTCTGTGTGTATCTCTGTGTTTGTAAGTACACTAGGCTATGCATAATGTGTATGTGGAACTCAGAGTATGGTGTTGGATCTCTACCTTATTTTTTTTATTAAGTATTTTTTATTTTTTACATATACATTTATATTATTACCCATATATACAATAAACCACCTACAGCAAGAAGAACCATGACACAATCAATAATTATATAAATGTTACTTTCTTAGTGTTTTGGCTATTTGTATTTGGCAGCCTTGAAGAGAACATCTTTCCTATCTTGGTGCATCTAAAATTCTGAATGTAAATCAATATCTATCATATTTCATCATTATTGACTTAAAACATCTATCTAGAACTTGAAACATCTTAACTCTAACCAACTAATCTTAATTGTAAAACTAAAGTGTCTGGTCTTCAACCCCATCAGAGACCTGAGAAGGAATAAAATTGACTACCTGAATATACAGGGAGTACAAGTTAGTAGCTTTCTGAATGAGAAGATGACAGTGACACTTTGCTACTTAACCATTCACCCCCAGCTCTGTGTAACTTTGGAGCATCATCTTCAGCGTTTTGGCCCAATCTATCTGACAGACATATTTGTGAGGCAGGAACTATTGGACTTGCTCAGACTTGAGGCAGAGTTTGGCTGTCGACTTTACCTGTATCCAAGCTTGCCCTTTTGTAGGCAGAACTCTATCTGTGATAGAAACAAGGATATTTTCCCAGTGGCTTGATTACCACATTTGAGGCCATCTCCCTAAGGACTATAGAGCACTTGGGCAGTTTTGGGCTTAGAAATCTCTACCTTATTTTTTGATACAAGTTCTCACACCAAACCTTGAACTGACCATCTAGCTAGACTGGCTGTCTACACAGTACTTTGATAGCTACCTAAATCTAACCTCTCCAAGTCCTAAGGTTGGTTTCAGGTGGGCAGAGCATTGACCTTTACATGGGTCCTAGGGCCATGAATTCTGCTTCTCATGCTTGCACACCAAGCACCTTACCCACATACCCATCTTCAGAGTCTTACAAATTTTTACTGAATAAATGAAGAAAAGAATAAGTGAGTGAATGATATGTACTTATCTTTAGTAAAAATTGAACTATTTTTTTATTATTCAGCTGAATTTGTGTCGTCTCCTAACATGGGTTTCCTGAAGCTGGGGCTGAAAAACTATCTTAAAAAAGAGGTCCCAAGAACCTGTGCACCTATTGTTAAGACACCGACAAATCATAAGACAAAGGCAAGTGTGGTTCAAAAGCCTTAGTTACACTAAAGCCAATGGATCTGTATTAAAAAACTGAAATTAAAATAAGGGAGTGGGCCCTCTGTGTATCCCACCCTGTTGCCTTTCTCTTTTCCCAGAAACCTAGAACTAGTTGCTCCCTCATTGTAAGCCCTGTCTCCTCTCCAACTCCAGCCCTCATTTTAAAACTCTGCTTCTCTGAGGAACCGTGGTGTGGTTCCAGCTGCAGGCACTAAATCATCACCGTGTTTGGACGTGTGCTGCAGAAGGGAACCCTGTGATGAATGGGGCTGTCCGTATTTACATTGGGTGAGCAACAGCTGTGGGGATCATCCTGTGCAATGAGCATTCTGAACAAACTTGGCATGTCCCCACCCCAATAGCACCTCCTCCACCTCTTTCTTGCTTAGTGACAGTGACAGATTAGCCACTTCTGAGGAGAACTGCCCTTTGGAACAAAGGAATCACAGTGTCCCTTCTTGTTGGAGCGTATACGCACATGCGCTCTTGTATATATGCACACTTCACTCTCAATCTTCTAGTGCTACATTATTTTTCAGAAATATCGTATTTCCCCAGCTAGCCCTTCAAGCAACAAGACTGCTCAAGTGTAGGCAGGTGGCACAAGAGGTGCAATCTTCATTAAAAAAAAAAAAAAAAATATATATATATATATATATATATATATATATATTTTGGGCTTGCGAAGACATACTGCTTTGACAGGATGCATACTGCACCAGCCCTAAAACTTATTGCCAGAGGCAAGTTGTGTCAAATACAGGTCACGCTGAAAACCCATGTAACCAGGGCTTTGTGCCTGTAGGCAGTCTACCTAGCCGACAAGGTTGACTTGAGATCTAGTGCTAAAGAAACAGCAAGAGAAAAGAGAAAGGGTATATGTTAGTAAAGTCTCATCACATTTATACAATTCTCTGCAGTCCTGGTATGTGTACCATCCCATCCCTCACTCTCTGAGGAAAAGCCTTTTAAGTCTGAAGGACATAGACATACGTAGGAGAGGATAAGGAAACAAACACAGGGAAAAAGGAAAAAATGTTTTATGTAGAAAGACTCAGTAAATCTTACTCATTTTATCCCTAAAGTATTTTAGATGAAGCATATAATTCAGACTTCAGTCTGGTTTTGTTTTGGGGGTCTTTTGTTATTGTTTTTGTTTTCAAGAAATGTTTTTTTCTCTGTAGCCTTAGCTTCCTTGCACTCACTTTGTAGACCAGGATGGCCTCAAACTCATAGTGATCCAGCTCCCTCTGTCTCTGAGAGTGCTGGAATTAAAGGTATGCACCACTCCGCCCTGTTGCTGGACTTTAGTATTATTCTTTTTTTTTCTCTCCTTTTTAAAATTTTTCCTCATGCACTTTTTTTTTAGTTTCCCATTTTTTCCTTTATTAATTTATTCTTGTTACATCTCAATGGTTATTCCATCCCTTGTATCCTTCCATTCTTCCCTCCCTCCCATTTTCCCCTTATTCCCCTCCCCTATGACTGTTCCTGAGGGGGATTACCTCCCCCTGTATATGCTCATAGGGTATCAAGTCTCTTCTTGGTAACCTGCTGTCCTTCTTCTGAGTGCCACCAGGTCTCCCCCTCCAGGGGACATGGTCAAAGGTGAGGCATCAGAGTATGTGAGAAAGTAATATCTCACTCTCCACTCTACTGTGGAGTGTTCTGTCCATTGTCTAGATCTGGGTAGGGGTTTAAGGTTTACCTCCTGTATTGTCCTTGGCTGGTGCCTTAGTTTGAGCGGGACCCCTGGGCCCAAATTTGCCTATCATAATGTTCTACTTGTAGGTTTCTAGGATCCTCTGGATCCTTCTACTTTGCCATTCTCCCATGCTTCTCTCATCTAGAGTCCCAATAGAATATCCTCCCCTCTGTCTCAGTTTTCCGGTAAGTGAAGGCTTTCGTGGGACATGCCCCTTGGGCTAATATGTTGATATAAGTGAGTATATACCATTTGAGTCTTTCTGCTTCTGGGTTAACTCACTCATTATGATAATTTCTAGCCCGATCCATTTATCCACAAATTTCTGGAATTCCTTGTTTTTAATAGCTGAGTAGTATTCCATAGTGTATATGTACCACAGTTTCTTTATCCATTCTTCTACTGAGGGACACTTAGGCTGTTTCCATGTTCTGGTTATTATGAATAAGGCTGCTATGAACATGGTTGAACAAATTTTCTTGTTGTGTGCTGGAATATCTTCTGGGTATATTCCAAGGAGTGGAATAGCTGGGTCTTGAGGAAACCCTATTCCCATTTTTCTGAGATAGCACCAGATAGATCTCCAAAGTGGCTGTACTAGTTTGCATTCCCACCAGCAATGAAGGAGAGTTCCTCTCTCCCCACATCCTCGCCAGCATGTGGTGTCGCTTGAATTTTTGATCTTAGCCATTCTGATGGGTGTAAGATGGAATCTCAACTCATGCACTTTTTTTAAATTGAAAAATAAAATCATTCATATTACATCTCAATTTCTATCCCATGCCATGCATCTTCCCATTCCTCCCTCACCTCCCACTTTCACCCCATTCCCCTTCCCTATGTCTGTGACTGAAGGGGACCTCCTCCTCTTGAATATGATGCTAGGGTATCAAGTTTCTTCTTGGTAGTCTGCTATCCTTCCTCCTGTACTGTTTAATTTCACTGTTTACCACCAACTTAACCTAGAATTATTGCAGTTCAACACTGCATTATTTCTTAATATCTTTTAGGGTAAATGAGTTCATGTACCTTCTGGTTGAAAGACATTAAGGAACAGAAACCATTACTGTGGTGATGGTGATGGTAAACCTTACGGGTTTTTCCACCCACGTTCTTTTGCTGAATGATTACCTGAAAGAATCACTGGTGTAACAAGACTGACCTCAAAAGTTCAGATGACTCATCAAAGATCCAAACGTTTCTTTTCAGAACACATAATTACATTACTATTCTAAATCCTTCCCTTCTTCAGTTTCAACTTGTTTAGCCGGTGCAGAGGCTATTGCAATTGCTTCTATTTAAAATTGTTATTTACCCTTTAATTACATTTCTTGTGTATGTGCACATGATTGCTACAATGGATACATGAAGAACTGAAAATAGCTTGTGGGAGCTGCTTCTCTCCTACCATGCTAGTCAGATTTGGAGGCAAGTGCTGCTGAGCCATCTCACCAGTCCCTACAATTGCTTCTAAATTGAGTTTAAAAAATAGACAATCATATTTTATACATTCACATTCTATGTAAAGCCACACCTTATAGACTGTAAAACCTTACTGAATGTTAAGATTTGCACAAAAAATTAAAAAATTAAAAAAGGAAATGATTTAGCAATATTAAATTTGTTCTGAAGCAACTTATACTACTTTGTCTATCTTACCAATATCATCCTCAAAGATAAAATCAACAATTAATTTTGGGGGTATTGATACATCCACAGCCTTATCCTAGAAGGTTGTATGGCCTGCAACTGCCTATTTATTGAGGCTTCATCAATGACCGAAGGACTCTTGGATCATGTATACTTGTTTTGTGAATTTAAATGTATTTCTTAACTCAGAGATCCCTAGTTCCTTATGTAAAGGAGATTTCTCCTTTATCTGTATTAAATTAGCATGATGTTTATATGATATATTAGACATATCGTTTTATATTTAATAGATTAGTTTTATGTTAATAGCTTCATTTAAGTGAAGATTTTAAAAATAAAACCATAGTCATTATGATCAAAAAGTCACATCAAAACTCTAAATCAAACAAGGCACAATAGGAAAACTTAAGTCACCTCAGTAAAATGTGGGGTCTCCCACATCAAATACCCATGAATCATTATCATTAATATGAAAGGAAAATTCTATAAACAGCATCTTCCAAACCCATTTGACACTGACATTTCTGCTTACTGGATGTCTCTAGTAACTTCTCCGTACTATTTTCTGTGATCACAGACATGTTCAACATTTGTTTTAACTAAAATGGTGACCATCAGCTACCTGTGGCAACTGAGTCAGTGAAATAGACAGGACAACTTGGAAGCTGTGCTTAAATTTTACTCAAATTGATTTCTTAATTAACTTAATCAGTTAAGTTCACTTTTGCATCTCTATCACAAAATGCAGATCTAGAGATTAGTGTTTCAGGAAATAAATGGGAGGAACCTGTAGCCACATTACAACCTGGTTAAGCAGAAGTTGGTAGTTTATGGAGGAGCAGGGTAGAAAAACTGCACAAGGTTCTATATTCTTTACTCATAAAGAATTAGCCATGAACAGCAGCTAGTAAACAAGATGGGATCACTAGACAATGAGAAAGTTCAGAGGTCCCTTGTTTTCTGGCCTCATCTAAGGTCAGTTACTAGTGGAGTTCATTGTGAAATTTTCAGCAGTGAGACACCTAAGTAATAATTTATATAAATGGCTTCTTCCATTCTGGCCTTCATAATGCACTATTTCCTCTCATGGTAACTAGTGAAATATCTAATTGTTGGTATCTCCTTAAAACACACATGTTAAAATATTAAGTGCTGTGGTGGTAGAATTTTGAAAGAATAGAGAGATGATTAAACTCAAGAAACAGTGTCCTTGTCTGTGTGATTTGTGCCTTTATAGGAACTTTCCTTGCACTCTATTACATGAAGACTTGGAAAGTGTAGATGAAGACTCAGAAAGTATATCTTTGGAATGAGACCTCACCAGACATTGTATTTACTGATGACTCACTCTTCATCTTTTCAGAATCTTCAAAAGTAAGAAGTAAATGTGTGTGAATTACATATCATCAAGTTAATGATTTTTTTTTATATAATCAGGTAGTCAGGTTGAGTCACATAGGTAAAATAACCATTTCTGGAATTGGAAGAACTTGAGATGACAATATAGTGTTTGAGTTTAAGCACAATATATTTGTGTGTCTCAGAGTTATGGGTTAATTTTGACTCTAACAGAGCAGAAAAGACCTCAGTAAGGCTCTTAGTATTGTGAACTCAAAAAATTAATGAAATTAATTTCTCTGTTAAAATTCATAAGTCACATATGAAACAAACATATCAAAGAGTTGACCAAATTTAATTACAACCTTAAAATTTATAAGACAGAACAGTAATTAGTGAAGTAAAAAAAGTCATTCTCTCAACACTCTTAATGGAAAGCAGATTTTGAGCAGCATTATTACAGAGGAGATGAAATTGCCTATTATTCTTTTAAAGAATATTACAAAAGATTTGTCATAAAGAGATAAGATCAAATGAACCAAAACACAAAATAACATAAAGAAAAATTATCATATAAATATTTCATAGAGTTAATTACTTTGTAAAAAGGATTTATATTATTTAATGGATTTGAAGGTTCTAAAATTTTGAATTGACAATAAGTTTCCTCTTTTTTCAATTAAATAGTATTCCTAACACTTTGCTTTGAATTTCAAATTTATATTCTCATTTGAAACTATATTCTATGATTCTTTAATTTCCAGGCTATAAAAAAATCCTAAGTCTATAGGTGGCACTCCTAAAAAATCTTGTTTTGGATACAATAATATAGTGACTAAAATACTCTAGCAATGATTCACCAAAGGAAAATAAGTTTTTCTGCCAACTTACTTAACAAATCAAGTAACTATGACCTCAGATTTTAGATGAGAGAGTCCGAAAATTTGCACTGGAGAAGCAGAAAGCAAAGAGTTAATAGCAACATTAGTTCATTAGACATGAGGATTGCATGGGAATTAAATTTAGGCTTTAGACTTAAAATACAGCAAATGACTCTCCATGCTTATACCCTATATTGATCAGAACTGGACAATTCTTACCAAAAAAATATTGGAACACAGAACTATTGGGAACGGAAGTGTATTTGTAGGGTGATAGAATAACTGCTTCCACTGTATTTTCCTCAACCTTAGGCACCAGAGCAGAAAGTTTCATTCCCATTGGAGAAAGAGACAAGAAAATTAATACAAAGTTTTGCTTTAAAGTGCAGTACAGATACTACTACAGTGAAATCCCTATCCAGGTAGAAAACAAAAGTCTAATAGCAGGTCACAGTTCACAGAGACAGACTCTAGATGAATCAGTCTTCAAATGGATAACTGTGCACTCATAGGATAGGCTCAAGATCCAATGCATGTCTTTGTTTGACTTCTAGTCAGCATGGAATTCAGAATGTTATTTTCATCTCAACTCCCAACCTTGCACAGTACAGCTAGTTCCAAGCAAGTGTTAGAAATTAGATCTGACACAAGTGTATGCTTCAGAACAGCACATGCCATGTTGAGGCAGACTTGTGCTGTGTCTGAATCATGGCCACTTATACTGTAGTTCTGGCTTATTCCAGAGGTATATCCTTGCAGCTGTGAGTCTCATTCTGGCGTTGTTTATTATTAGTCTGTTTTTATAAATTTTAATTTATTGTAATCTATTCAGATTACATCACATAGTTGTCCCCGACCTTCTATCTTCCTGTTCCCACCCTCCCTGCCTGCCAATTTTGCCCTATTCCTCTTCCCTAGATCTCTAACAGAAGGAGACTTTCTCCCCACCATATAACCACAGCCTATCAGGCCTCATTCTGATAGTCTGCTTCCCCTTCCTCTATGTGCCTGTCTGGCTTCCCCATCAATGGAAAGTGATCAGCTCTGGGGCAACAGAGTTAATGACAGAGGCAGTCCCCACAATCACCATAAACTTGGAGAATGAGCCATCCATTGGCTAGATCAAAACAGGATGTCTAGATTTTATGCATGAATTGTCTTTAGTTGGTGCAATAGTTTGTGCAGGCCGCCATGGGTCCAGATCTTCCATACAGCCTTGATGGTCTCCGGGTGCAGCTCCTGAACACTTTGAGTCCTTCCCTTCCCCAATACTACTCTCATTGCTCCACCCAGAGTCCAGAAGCTAGTCCCAGTATCTGTTCCCATCCCCCTCTGGGTGTAATCTCTCAAAGGACATCTATGTTGGGCTAATAGTCACTTATAAGTGAATATAGACCATGTGTGTCTTTCTGGGTCTGGGTTACCTTACTCAGGATGGTCTTTTCTAGTTCCATGCATTTGCCTGCAAATTTCAAGATTTCCTTGTTTTTAATAGCTGAGTGGTATTCAATTGTGTAAATGTACCACTGTTTCTTTATCTGTTCTCCCTTTGAGGGACATCTAGGTTGTTTCCGGATCCTGGCTATTATGAATAGAGCTGCTATGAGCATATCTGTGTGTATCCTTGTATGATAGAACATCTTTTGGGTATATATCCTGGAGTGGTATATCTGGATATTGAGGTAAGACTATTCCCAATTTTCTGACAATGTTCCATCCTGATTTTCAAAGTTGTTGTACATCACACTAGCAATGGAGAAGTACTCCCCTTGCTCCATATCTATGCCATTATGTGCTGTCACTTGAGATTTTGACCTTTGCCATTCTGACAAGTGTAAGATAGAATCACAGAGTCATTTTGATTTGCATTTCCCTGATGATTATTGATGCTGAGGATTTCTTTAAGTAATTCTTTGCTATTCAGTATTCCTCTGTTGAGAATTCTTTGTTTAGCTCTGTATCCCATTTTTTAACTGTAATTTGTTTTGTGTTGGCATTTAATTTCTTGAGTTTTTTAAAAATATATATATTTTGGATATTAGCCTTTTGTTGGACAGACGGTTGGTGTAGATCTTTTCCCACACTTTAGGCTCTAGTTTTCTTTTGTTGACAGTGACCTTTGTATTAAATAAGCTTTTCAGTTTCATGATGTCCCATTTCTTAATTGTTGATCTTAGAGCCTGAGCTATTGCTATTCTTTCTAGCAAGTTGTCTCCTGTGCCAATGAGTTCAATGCTCTTTCTCATTTTTTTCTTCTAACAGATGGAGTGTGTCTGGTTTTGTCTTAACTTCTTTAATACCCTTGAATTCAAGTTCTGTTTAAGGTGATAAATATGGATCAATTTTCATTTTTCTACACGTAGACCTCCAGTTAGACCATCACCTTTTTTGAAGATGTTATCATTTTTTCATTGCCTGTTTTTGGCTTCTTGGAGTAACTCTAACCAAGCAATTGAAAGACATTTATGAAGGAAACTTCAAGTCTTTTAGGGAAAAATTTGAAGAAAATAACATGATAAAAAGATATCCATGTTCATGCATCAGGAGGATCAACATAGTAAAAATGGTCATCTTAGCAAAAGGAATCTACAGATTCAATCCAATCCCTACCAAAATACCATTACAATTATTTACAGACCTAGAAAGATCAATTTTCAACCTCATATGGAAAAAGAAAACAAACTAAAACAAAACAAACAAAAAAACAGAATAGCTAAAACAATCCTGTACAATAAAATATCTTCCAGAAGAATCTCCATCTCTGATCTCAAGCTGCACCATAGAGTAACAGTAATAAAAGCAGCATGGTACCTCATAGAAATAGTATAGATTATCAATGGAAGTTATTCAAAGAATCAAAAATAAACCCACACACCTATGGACTATTGATTTTTTTTACAAAGTAGTGAAAACCATAAAATAGAAAAAAAACTATAGTGTCAGTCTTATTGGTAAATGTACTGTCTGTCACCAACACTGAGCAAGTCAGTTAGCTTTTTGTTAATTTGACAAAAGCTAGGGTCTCCTGGAAAGACCCTGGAGTTATAAGAAAGGAAGTTGAGCAAATAGTGAAGAGTGGTTCAGTAGGCAGAATTTCTCTATGGGCTCTTCTTCAATCCTTGTCACCAGGTTTGTGTTTTGACTTACCCTCATAATGGGTTTCAGCCTCTAATGAATAAATACATCATTTTTTTCTCACTAATCTGCTTGGGTCATGGTGTTTATCACTGCAATGGAAATTGAACTAGGACACAGCATAGTTTAGAGCAAGATACTATATGTTAAGGGTAGGACAGAGTGGCAAACACATTTAAATATTAAGCTAAAGAAACCTAGCGCTAGGACGATGTTAATAGTCTCCATTAATCCAGTGTTCCAGGGCTCATGGGCAGGATAGTCTCTCGAATACCTTCATTGTTAGGGTTGACTTCCAGTATGTGATTACAGCTGGTTTCAGCAGTCTTGAGCTTCAAGTCTACCTTAGAAATAAGTAGCCTATAAGTAAAATGTAGCACTATATACCTTGACCCATCCTAAGGGATATGCTAATTACATCATATATGAAAATATGACAGAGTTATGAAGTGTTGGTTGTATATGATGGAAAAGTTTGTAGGGTAGCTCAGGCATAGATAACATAGTGTTGTACATGGTGTGTTAACCATAATCTGGCAAAATATAATAACCAAAGATAACAAACTATAAGCTAAAATCAACTAAAGATGAATAGGCTAAAAATGTGGACCTGCTGACACTTCCTTTTGAGTAACTCCCCAGATCTTATTTAGACACACATGAACTTTAGCTTTGAAAAAAACTTTACCTTGGGTGGCACTCTCATGCTGAAACAGTGGTGATTTACAGAAAGTGATCTGACAATATATCTAGACTTGATCACCATCAAGTTCTGCAATAGCAGAAGTGATTAGAAGCAGCCCATTTAGTATTTCCAATGAGATGGGCACAAATAAGCCAGATCAGGAAATTGGAGTAAGCATTCCATCCCTTCACACAGATATATTGTTTCACACCAAGCATCAAGAGAAACAGCACCACCAAAATGCTAAAACAAAGTTTCAGACTAAGCCTATAGTAAACAATATGCTCAGATTCCCAGATGGCAAATTTAAAGCAGCTATTTAAGGAAAGTAAATATGTGCAATAAAACATAAGTAAGTAACTTAGTACTCTAACCCAGTAGTCTAATCAAAATATAGTGAAAAAGTTGTTAAAATGGAACATATATCTTCACCTGAAAGATTGCATTCCTCTCAGCATGCTGGACACTGACATGCTGTATCCTTTATGTTCCAGCACCAAGAGCTTCCACTGCTGTTCCTCATCAGAACAAGACAGCTCCCAGGACACTTTCAAAGAAAGCTTCCAATCCCAATTGGTCAGTATTTCAGACTGTCAAACACAGGACTCTAATTAAGCCTGGGATTTCCTAACATTTAGAAACTAGACCACATAGGTAACTCCTATCTTGTTTAACCATTTCTCCAATTTTATTTGGAACCAGACTAGGTATTATTCATCCAAAAACAGCCAGAAGAAACCTTAGGAAAATGATGCCCCATTTCCTTTAAGGGAGTTGGTTAGGTTTTTGGTTCCTTTCTTGGGCTATAAAGGGTTAATATCAATGGGAATTCGTTACAAGTTATTATAGGTCTTATTGAGACAGAAAATAAGGTTAGACTCAGCAATGTCTCTCTTTTCCCTTATCTTACATTCTTAAGTTTGGAGATAGAGGTTGAAAAGAAAGAAGAGGGGGGATATAGAAAAATATAGGGAAGATAAAACAAAAAGTAGATTAGGGAATCTATTCCTCAACTTAATGCCTCAATTGTCACTTACAAGGTTATTTTTAATTCACTGGTAGAGGATTTCATATATAGATGCAAAATAAGTTTAATTAAGATACAGTGATATAGAATTCAAATGTAAGTTTATTCTTCACACACACATTATATATATATTTCTACTGTAATATGAGATATTGTACCCATATAAGTCAATTAGAATAGAAGGTTTACTTCTAATACTATGAAAAGTGCTATTGCAGACTGTTTAGGATAAGAAGTTATGCAAGTTAATTGTCAACTGATTAAATCATGGTCACATCAATCAATAGTCTACTTTTATCACAAGAATATGCATCCTATGTGTGGCAGGTGGATATAATTCTATAGACAAATAAGATGGGGTAGTTAGATAAGGTCTTCAAAAACCTCAGATACATGCAGAATATGGCATTTAAAAATGTTTTTATTATCTTAAAGAATCACTGACAATGAGATAAGTTAACTCCTGGAAATACCCAGCCTAACTCGAACAGGATGATGAGCATCAAATAATTTCCTTGTGGATATGGCTTCAAAAGTAGCAACAAGCCACTGGGCAAAATGTCCTTCCTACCACAGACAGAATTCTCCCTTAAAAAGTGCAACCTTGGATTCAGGCAGAGTCAACCACCAAACTCTGCCAACCAGAGTAAGTAAGTCGTCAATAGTTCATGTCCACAAATATGTCTGTCAATATATTGGGCCAGAAGGCTGAAGAAAATTCTCCAACACTACAGAGAATTTTTGATAACTATTCAGGTAGCAAACTGTCTCTGTCATCTTCTCATTCGGAAAGCTACTAACTTGCACTTCCTGCATACTCAGGTAAGCAAGTTTATTCCTTCTCAGTCTCTGATGGACTTGAAGACCAGTTAGCTTAGTTTTACAATTAAGCTTAGTTGCTTATGGGGTAAGATGTTTTTAGGTCTAGATAGATGTTTTAAGTTGATAATGACAAGAAGTGATGGAGATTGATTTACATTCAGAAATTTAGATGCACCCAGATAGGGAAGATGTTTTCTTGAAGGCTGTCAAATAGAAATAGCCCAATCATTAAGAATGTAACATTTATATAATTGCTGATTATTTCATGTTCCTTCTTGCTACAGATAGTTTATTGTATATATGTGAAATAATATAAATATATATGTAAAAATTAAAATTAATAAAATAGTCATTCATACTACAGTCTATTATTATAATATTCCTCATTATAATTGGAATATTCATATCTTTGGTAATACTCAGTGTTTACATCACGTTCAGAAGTCAATTGGGAAACACAGTTCCTTAGTGCATTGAGAATGTATTCTGACATTGGGGTTTTTATGCTCTTGAAATCCAGTAGATGTTATGATCTAGGTAACTAAAAGTGGTAAATTATCAAGAAAAATACCTTCTTCTCTTGAAAAGCTGTATGTACAGAATATTACTGCTTTGTTGAATGCACACTCAAGCAAAATACCCATTTATAAATAAAAAATTTTTATTTAAAAAATACCAATAGATCAAACAGAAGAAAGAATTAATGAGATAAAAGAAAAGAATGGAGACAATTTTCAAGTGGTTGCTGTTTTACAGTTATTTGAGAAGAAAATAATTCTAACCGAATCTGAACTTTCCCCAAAGAGAGGCACTTGACGATATCCCACCAGGTTGAGCTCTAAGACATCAACTCTCACAGTTTAAAGCTAAGCATGAGATTTTTCAGGTCAGCAAGAACAAAGAAACAATATAGAAAGGTGTCTAGGTGCATATGATAGCAGAAATCATACAGGCCAGAGAGTAGGATGACATATTTACAGCACCTAAGGAGAAAACTAAAGCTGTCAATCAATATTCCTCTACCTATCACAACCACCCCTTTGAAACACTGTAGAGATAAAAACATGGTAAAGCAATTAGAATCCAAAAGAACATATTTCCCCTAGCCCTTTAATACAAGGTGTCCAAAAGAGTATTCTTAAAATTGAAAGAAACTTTAATGAGTAAGAAAAAACACACGAGAAGTTATAAAATGTCAGGGATTATATTACACATACAGAATAGCTCAGAATTTTATGAAGTGGTGAAGATGGCACACAAATCCTTCAGGGTAATAATGAAAACAAGGCTGTCAGAAATAATAATGACCACATTAAATATGTCAAGAGTCAGACCGTGAGACAGGAAATGAGTGGTAACAGAAAGTCTGATTTCATTTATATATGTGGTCTATTTTTTTCACATTTTCAATACAGCTAATTTTATGATGCGTGAAGTAAAGAATTAACTTTTAATTCTTCTATGTTTTAACTACTTTTATCACTGCAATGACACACCACCTGGCGAAAGCAACTTTGATGACAATCTTAGTCCAGAGCACAAGCAATTATACAGTCCCTTTCTAAGGTTAATCTACTGCAAGGAGGCCCAGAGATAAAGCTAGTCTAGATAATTTCTCGTATCTCTGTCTTGAGGCTTGTCACTTAGATCACTCTAGATCCTGTCAAAGTGGCAATCAATATGATTTGCAGGCAAATCATGCCTGCAACACAATGTCACAATGTCGGGACTCTGGAGCTATATGTAAATTTAACATAAACCATCTTGACTCCTTATATTTATAAATTTCATTCCCACAAAACTCAGAACCAAATGGATGGTGTTACCAAATTCGGGTGCCAGCCTGAAATGTAGCTTGACCCACTTGGACTACAGTTGCAATAGCTTCTTTATGCCTTCAGAGCTAAATCTGAGAGAAATAGATTTGTAGGTAGTTGTTTTTGCAGATGGAACTCATTGAGTAGGATTTTCTGGTCAAGATTAGTCCATTCAGATGAATTTGCATTTCCACAATTTGGAGCTCTCTGTGTGAGGCTCTTTGGAGCACCTTCCACATTGTCCCACTGTAGAATAAGAGGGGCCATTTCTATATTAATGTTGAACATTTGCAGCTACACCATCTGAAACTACCTTGTCAGTATATGTATTTTCTTTTCTATTTCTTCCTTAACAAAATAGTACATCTGAGCACATCTTTCTATTCCACTTGTTGCTTTTTCACTTGGAATTAAAACAAAAACATATTTATATAGCATAACTAAGTTTACAAGGAAATAAAAAAACTTCTGTTACAGATAATTCTTTCCATCTATAATCACGTGGCTTCTATTATCAAATTTAGGTGGTCAGGCTTGGTGTCCAGAGTATTTATGCTTTAAACTATTTTTCTTGCCTCATGGTGGACTCCTATGTTCACACATGTTGGGAAAATCTAACTTAATGCAAGGACTAACCATCTATTTTTGGCAGAGTGTGACATGCTCCTGGTTTCTGGTTCTCCCTTATATCAGTCTGGCCTCTGTTCTATTTGCATTGCTCTACCAGCATTTGAGTAGGCTATGTAAGATTTTGTCTAGTTCTTTTATTTGTCATCTCCCTCACCCCAAGGGTATGGAAACTCACATGTAAATTATACATATTAGAAAACAGAAACAGAAACCAGTGGAAGGTCTGCCTAGGGCCACATAGTAAATTTCTGGTAGATAGCAAAGTGAGAATTCAGCTTGCTTCCCTCTGTCTCAGTATCAACCATTAGACTGTGTGTAACGAGGGGTTCTTAAGACAGTGGAGTAGTTTTCAGAGCTTTTGCTTTGTTATCCACAAATAATGGTCCCACCAACATTGGAACATGTAAATTCTGAGAATTCTACACCATCTGGGACCTGGTGAGGTTCTCAAAGTTTGTAGATAGGCTATGCCACTGATTTCTCAGAAAAACTGAGGTCTCAAGTATTTTCTAAAAGCTGGACCAGGTCACATGAATGACAAAGACAAGGACTACCATCCTTGTGTTGCAAATACATGTTCCAACTCCTGAGATCCTTCCAATTTTATAACTAACTTTACTTCTTATACATGCTGTTTCCAAGAACTTAGAAGAAGTACTTCCTATATATCCAGCACTTATTTTGATTGAGTTTTGAGCTAATATCTGTGAGGTTTTTTCCCATGGGTCCTCCACCCCAGGTAGTTTTTTTCTTGCCCTCTGTATCAGTCTCAATCTGTCTGATGCCTCCTCTGCCTTTTCTTTTCTATTGCACTTCATTTTGCCAAAGATTCCTCCAGATATTAAACTAATATCATGTCTATGTTGACACAGCTTCATTGATTGGCCCTCTGTTGTAGAATTTACCATCTGTCAAAAAGTTAGATAAGTTTCTTTTCCTTTGTCTTGCTCTGTCTCATAATCTTTTCTTGGGTCACATTCCAGCTCTGACCCATGTACCTCTCCTGCATCTGTTCTCTCTCTTTCACCTCTTCCCTTTTCCTCAGATTTATACTTTTCTGTAGATTTTTCCATTCTATTTATATACTTTTTAATCTCTTGATTGTTTTCTTGATATTTCAGTTTTTTTCTCTACTGTTTTGTTTTTCTGTCCTTTTATCATTTCTTTAAACATCGTATTGATGTATTAGCCTTCTTCTCCATGTCTCCCTCTCTCTCACTCATTCTCTCATCTCTTTCATGTTGTGTTTTCCAATGAAGAAATGTTAAGTATTCCAGATAGAAAATAAAATACGTTAGTGACTGAAGACCTGGTTCAATGGCTGGGACCTGACCTTTAACCTACTACAGGTTGCCTGATTTGGGGAAGAAACTAGATTTTATTCTCTTTCAAATTTCACCTGATTTTGAAGTATTTTCCCTCTCTGTACTTGTGCTCCATCTTCAGCTAGTCAGGCATGAAATTTTTGTCAACCTGGACTAGGGCTCATTGCCTGTCTGGTCTTAATGTAATTTTGACAAACCATGAATATTTTCTACCTTTGAAAGTTATATTGTGTAATAGTATAATGTTGGATGATGGCATTGAAACGATAAATTATATCATTAAAGAAGTGAATGTAATGCCTTACAAACCAAAATATCAGCTTACTTTTTTATATTCTGTTCTCTTTAGATTTTACCATCATAATTTCACTTTCATGGAAAAACCATTGGGCATTGAAAAAAATGGATGCAGAACAAAAAGATGGATGGAAAAAACATAATTGTTTTTGCCTGATTTCTAGGGAAAAGTGAATTAAATATATACACTAATTCTTAGATTCTTATTCTGCATTTTGAACCTGTTATTCAAATATAAATATACAATAATAGAAGTTATACTTCTCAGTGCCTAGCATCCTGGTGAGTCATCATTATCTTAGTCATACTGATAGTAAAGCATGTGAAAGTGATTCCATATCCATGCAGCCTTACTCACTCATGGCCATGGCCCTAAAAATATGCTTAAATGGAAAGGGTTAGGTTCCATGTACCCAAGGCCTGATTTTCAGCCAATCAACTCAAGAGTCCTTTTTGCAGGGGTAGAGATTGATACTTTGGGCATACAATTTCTGAACCCAAACCTCCAAAAGTCTGTGATAAGATTTGGAAGAGCTGATGTTTAAAATTTCTAAAGAGGCCTACATATAGTTTGTTAACTGCCCAATGCTCTCTGCCCAAACAGTTGATTAGTCTCCTAAGACACTTTGAAAGGCAATTTGCTGCATAATGATTATATTCTTTGCCATTTATTTAAAGAAATGAAATTTTCTAAGCACATAGAATACAGTTTTACTCATCATTCAATATTTTAATATCTTGATATTTGCACATGAAAAAACTTGAGGTTCAGAGAGGTTAATTGATTTTTCTGAGGTCAAACAGCCAATAACTGGTGGCATTTTAGTTCAAATCTAGGTCAGCTTGCTAAATTCTTTTCTCATAATATGACATTTCATGTATCCTAAGGAATGAGTGGAAGAATAAAAGTTGAAATATCACCTCATGACCTCATTTTAAATTTTTTTATATTTTAAAAATAAAACATTATTTTCCTTATCTCATAAGCAATTCATAAGCACAGAGTAAAAATAATTTGAATGAGTTAATGAATGAGTGAACAAATGAATGACATCTATACTGTAACTGCTTATCGTGAGTGGTGATTGGCTGGTTCTTTGCAATGGCAGCTTAAAGTTGAAAACAGAATGTAGATTTTGGATAGGATATGTGGAATATGTCTACAGTAAAAAAACATCCAAACAACAAAAAACACTTATTAAGTCATTTTTTTTTCCTATCAGGACACCTGCTGCATTACAGTCAAATTGCCAATGAATAATTAAAAGCTAATTTCCATAAGGTGATTTGCCATCCTTTATTGGCTCCAGAATTACTGACTGGTGAGATATTCTTGTGAGGGATCCTAACTCATGTAAACTAGTTTGAAGCCCCTCATGAAGGCCAAACAATGTCCACAGGGTCTAACAACAGGGTCTGCCAAACTCACTGTTTTGGTGGTTAAAGCAGCCACTCTGAGGGCCACTGAAATGAGTAGACCAAAGAAAGAAGGTGGGGAAATGCCCACAACTATGAGGTGAATAAAATAATTGGAGGATGAAGAAGGCACATTGGAGAAAAGTCTCCTTGTGATGTTTAACCCATGGAGTTCCCAAGTTCCCAAGGGCATTTTCACAAAGGGGTGAAGTGGTTTTGACTCAGTATCTACCTTCATAAATTCCAAACTGGAGGAGACCTTAAGCTTACAATACTTACTGCCTGCTCATGTTTGTCTGATCTTCAGGGTCTTTTTGAAATGTTTTAAACAAAAGCTTAGTGATAATTTATTTAATTTTGACAAATATGACATGAGTTTCTTTAGATCAGTGCATTTATGAGGCTTTTTACTTTTCTTAGGACAATTATATTTCTTTCAAAAAGTTACACATGCATTTTTCTTGCCAAAACAATTATTCTTCTCGTGTTTTGCCTTTAGCAAATGTTAACACCTGCACAGGATGTTGTACAGCTTTTACTATATTTTTTTATTTACTAAGAATAAGAAACATATTATCGGTAGGAAACTGTAGACATTGGTATTCCTGTGACACCCAGTCGGACACTATCATTTTAAGAAGTCATTCTTTATATAATGACCTCTTACTGTCGGCTACTAATTTTCTGGAGCCTTTTCTTGTCTGTTTTCAAACTGGGTTTCTTGGTTCTTAGTTTTAGTACTTTTAAATATGAGAGAAACAAGAATGACACGAAATGGCATGCCACATTATACAGAGAAAAGTCCGCATAAGGCTTCAATCATACCCAAAGAAAGGCAACTTATGAAAGTTGGGAGAGATCAATTTACACAAGGAAGAGCACATCACTTGCTGTTTAGTGAAAAGTAGTGAGACCTAAAAACACACATAATACACTCTTATCAGGTTATATTTAAAAACATATCTATACACACACACATACATAAAAGCCTGTAATAACCAGGTAGAACCCTATGAGTTCAAGGCCAACCTGGACTACACATGAAGTCTAGACCACACAGCATTGCATGGTAAAACCCAGTCACAATATGAGTTGCTCACTAAAGCACTCCTTAATAAATTAATTAACTTAGATACATATAATTTTACAAATTAAATCATAATCATATACAGTGTAGCATGACATATCTCCTGAGGATGCATATTAATTTCATATTCTCATGGGAGAGTGAAGAGACATGATAAATTATATTCTTAGGAATGTAATCACAAAATAAAATAAATCAAGGGGAAGAAATTATAAAGGTTACTATGTGCTTTAATGTGAGGAGTGTAACTCTGCTCCCACCTTCCATATTAAAAAACAAAAGCAAAATTTTTGGTGCTAGTAATGTATTAGTATTACATTAATATTAACAGTATAGAGTTTTCATCTTATAATTAATTATTTGAAATTAACATTAGTCAATGTTTTTTAATATATTATATAAAATCACTCAATAATAATTTGCTGTATTTTCTTTGGTCACCCTGATATCCAGAATTTATATCTCTGAAGTGGTCTCTTCCCAAAGTAATTAACTATATCTTGTCTGCCCTCAACTTTTGCTCTGCAAAAAGGAAAAACACATTTAGAAATGTGAGTAAATTATGGAATTTTATGTAAAGGTACTTTGCTGTCCACCTTTGAGCTTTAAGAACATCACACACACACACACACACACACACACACACACACACACACACGAATGGCCTTAGAAAGAGACAAATGATTTCACATTATTTCACTACAATGTGCTGATTTTTTCAGGACTCTTCTATAATGTTCATAGAGAAGTAAAAAATATTCAAGACACAATTGATCACGAGTGATATGAAAAATGTGTTCTCCAAAACCAACCTCCACATTCATCAACAACTATTTCTAGAACTTAGAGAAAATACTGAGTGAAAACAAGAGTAAAAGGCTCAAAGAGAATGTGTGAATGAAAATTAAATGGGAGGATAATATGTTCACATTACTTATCCAGCAGGAAATAGGAAAACGTCTTAACCACTTTTGTTGGCATAACGTTCTTGTTGACTGTGTACAGCTCTCTCTTGTTCCTTCAAATGTTGATGTCTTCACCACACTATCTCAATCAGGGCATTGCATTGTGATGTTTATTCTAAGTGTCTTTTGTCTCAAGTTTGTGTGAACATGTCATCATTTGTTCTCTGTTTTGCCAATAAAAGAACTTAGCCAATGTTGAGCAATAACAGAAAATAGGGTGGGACATCCTGATCCAGTGGGAAGAGGAGAAAGAAAAGGAAGGACAGATGGGGTAGGAGCAGAATACCAGGAAGCACCAGGAGGAATGATCTGGACTTAAAATGTCCGTAAAAAGCAAGTATAAAGTGGGAAATCAGAATGGGAGGAAACTATACTAGCAAGGAGATTAAGAATACTTTAACTATTGTACTATAAGCTAATTAAATAGATCTTGGTCTCTCTGTGTGGTTACTTTGGTATAAAACTGGTTAAGGAGTAACTGCTGATTTCACTAAAATAATAATTCAGTTTTAAATATTAATAATCCTTCAACACACTTTTCTAGATGTTTTTAAAAAACAGAAGGATGTTATTGCTAGTTTAGGAATAAGCAAAGCTTTTTATAACATCCTAAAAACAAAGCAAACATAGGCTAGTGATATCATTTACTGAAGACACACAGTATAGATTTTTTTAAATAATTGACATAAGCAATAAGCAATATTACTAGAAGAGAAGTAGAACTCTAAACAAAATTATCATTCATTTAAGAGGACTACTGACAAAGACTGCACCATGTTAAAAACATTATATGCAAGCACAATATTTATTTAAGATTATGGTCAGGAAGGCAAAAGAAGGACATGGATGCTGCTCTAGCGCATGAACTTACAAGTAGACATGGCTCTGGGAACACTTCTTATCTCTTCTCACACAGATGCTTCTTAAGTGGCATCTGTCCTTATCTATACTTACAAAGTCACCTTTCTCTTGGATTAAGAGATTATAGGGAACTGAACTCTCAGTCCATTAATGTCAACAGAATCTATTTCATTATTGCTTGTGTGATGAAACAAGATAAGAAACCTGGATCATCTACCCCTACAACCTTATAGATTCTCAGTAGTTGCTGGTTAAAAGAGAAAATAAGATTCATGCCTTTCCCATGCTATATCTACCCATGATGAAATTCTCCTTTCACAGAACATATTTTTTTTATTACAAAGATTGTCATGTTGAAAATCTTTTAAAATACAGAAATTTAACTACCAGGATAAACAAGGGGTTGTACAAAGTGTCATCTCAAACTTAGCAGTAATTAGCTTTTCCAGTTAACTAGCCTCTGATAACATGATATGGGGCTGACAAATTGCTCTGATGTGACTCTGATGATTGCAGACTGTTAAGGCAGAAAGGAAATGGGATGTTGGTTAATTTTAAAAATGTGGGAAATAAAACACAGAGCACAATAAATGACTCATTCAGAATAAGAATGGCAGCTTCTGGGTATGAAATCCACAATTTGCTGCCAACTTGTAGTGTAATCCTTTCTCAAATGCAATTACTTTTCCCTAGGAATAGCCAAATGAAGGTAACAGGTGAATACTATCTACATGAGCAGGTGAATGTTGATGGAATTTCATCTCCACGTTGGAGGATGAATTCTGAGCCTATACCTACTAAAGGAAGAGAACCTACAATTCCATAATGAATCTGCTGTCTGTGGTGTGGGTAGAGGTAACAGCAAAAGTGCCAGATAGTCACTATCTGTTCTCTAAAAGTCTGTGGATTAGGATCAGGAGAAAGTCAAATTTGATTAATGAGTGTCTTCAGAAAATATATATTTAAGCCGTGTATGGGATGGTTTGAATGGAAGATACCCTATAGTGGCTCATGTCTGCTAGTTGTGACGGTTGGAAAGGTTATTGAACCTTCAGAAAGTGGAGTCTTACTCAAGGAAGGACACATGAGAATAGGCTTTGAAGGTCCTTTAAAATTTTTAAAAATTTGTCTTTGTGAATTTCACATCATGCACCCCAATTTTACTCATATCCACCCACTTCCCTTGAAACCTCTTCCTCCAAAAAATACTGCTTAGGAAGCTGTATTGTGACCCAGTCTGTCACAGAGTACATCCTTTTTTTTCAAACATCCTCATTTGCAAATATTTGTTGAAATGAGACATTGATCTGGTTCAAGGCTTCTAGTTTCTGCCATACTTTTAATATTGAATTTTCACCTTGGATTCTCTTAAATATTCTGTTGTTTCCCCATGTCACAGATCCTGCAAATTTGGGTCTACCATATTGGCATCTTCATGTGCTGCAGCAGTTCATAGATGGAACAGATGTTGTGGTGAGCTAACACAAAGTCCTGGATCTGGGCCTAGGTGTAGATGAGTTGTTCTGCCCACTAGCTCTCCTGTACCCACACTACCAGGGCCAGGCCATCCACTTTTCCTAGGTGAGGGACAGGGCCATCTGTCTTGTATACAGCAATGGGTCTGACTGACTGTCCTGCAACCTTGCCATTAGGGGCAACTCTACAGCACTTCCCCAGCAAGGGGAGGGCCAGCTAGGCTGACTAATGCCACTGGTAAGAGTTGGGGCCAGCTTTCCTATGCTCATGCCTTCTGGGGCCACCTCTCACAGCGGCTGCAGGTGCCAAATGGCATGTGGGAGGTATCTCTTCTGGCACAGCCCTAAAACTGGCAAGGAGTGGGGCCATCTCATCCATGTCCCTGCTACCAGGGTCAGCACTTCTGTGATACCTAGGCAGGGTACAGGCCCAGTCTCTCATGCTGGAGCAGGGGAGGTGAGGAGCTAGCTTTGCTCAGCCCTTAGGCATAAACATGGACCCTGATGGCAGCTCAGACCAAGGCAGTCTTTATGGTCTTTGGTAGTAAGATGGGCCACTGACATGAACACAGTATGCAGGCTCCTGCCACTACAGGGTCACAGATTAACACATGGCAATCAGCCACAGCAAAGACAGAGACTTCACTATGGCCTGAGATGGTAGCACAGGCTACGCACAGTAGCGTATTCCTCACCACTCTTGAGTCTCCAATTCTTTCTTTTTTCATAGTGCAGAAATCATTCCAATTCTATTTCTTTCCTATATTTTCATGACATACTTGATTATTGTATTGATACCCACATGTGCCATATCAGCAATGACATCATTGGAAAGCGAGGATGGATAAATATGTGGCCAGCTCCAAGATTCCACGGGAAATAAATCTTTGGTCAAATTTAAACAAGCACAGAGAACCTGTAATTCAAATTGAGTCATCCAGTCTTGTGGTTGAAGTGCTACCACAACCAACTAGGAGACTAGCCAATTAGCCAATGATAAGAAGTACACACAGGAGGATATTTTGAGTCACTGTGAGTCTCCACTCTGCAAGAATGGTTCTTCTTCCTGGCCTAGGATGCAGCTCTGGGAGTCACAACAAATCACTTCATGGTAGATTTTCTCAAAGAAAGAAGGCATAGGCCCACTGGCATTTGTGTTTGTTGCTGGCTCTATTAGTAGACATTGTTATGCATCATTTACCTAGGAAGAAGAACAGCAAAGAGCTTCCAGTTTCTCATTCCACCTCTGTCCATGTTGAATGGCTATGCTTCTCATCCTCTTCCTTTTCTCCGGCACCTATTTAGTTGCTTCTTACCCTCCTGCCACTCCACCACCTACTTGCTCACTTCTGCCACTCCCAGCATGGGGAGAACAAGGCACACCCACCCTACTGCCATGCTTTTATCAAGAGAGAAAATTGTGAAACTGGGAGTTCAGTCTAACATGGTTTTGTTGTTTGTAAAAGATCTAATCTGCTTTTTTGACTTTCCAAATTCCTCTTATAAAGGAGCAGACTCAGGATACAACTCTAAAAATTCCTGTGAGGACTGTGTATATGAACAATCTACAGAGTGCCAAGTATTACAATGCCTCATAGTTAACTAATAAACTGCTTCAGTCACTTTCTCAAGAACAGCCTATATTCAACTACCTTTTACCTAATTACAGATTTCCATGAAATAGTATCTTTTTGGATATTCAGTTGCCTTTTCCCTAATAATTTTTATTTTAAGACAAATTCTAATGATATGTAATTATGAAGTACATGGTAATATAAATGTATATATGCGGGTGACTCATTGACATGTTTGTCACCTTAAAAGCCACGTTGTTGGGGATCCAAGGTGGTGGTACCAAACACACTTCATGTTTCATCAGCAGGACGGCAGTGACTGCACAGCTACCTAAGGACTGAACTGAGAACTACAAAACACCAATGCTGGAGATTCCCAGGGGATAGGGGTTCAACCTGTGTGTAGCACTGGTGGGTGCTCATACCACCCGACTAATCCACAGAAAAGCCCTTCAGTCCCATCATGCTTATGCAGAGTCTCCAAAGTCTAGCCACTCTCCTGCTTGTGTGCTGCACCTATACTCTGGGTATCAGACTGAACTGAAGACTATGAAACACCAGTGTCTTAATTTTCTAGCCCAGTTCACACTTTAAGGTCTGGAACACAAGTGGATCCAACCTCAGGTCACCTGGCCAATCCATGGAAAGTTCCTAGGTCTACACAGGCATGGGTGCAGGATCCAAGGACTAGCCACATGCCTGGAAGCATGCAAAGCATCTGAGCTGTGTGTCTCAGACAAAGTGGTAGGCTACAAAAACCAGAGTGTCTGAGTCTTGTAGCCCAGAGGATTCCCCACAGTTTGGAACAAAAGTGGATTAGACCTCAGGTCACCCAGCCAATCCAAAGAAAATTAGCTAGTAAAGTTCCTGGGTCCATGTAGGCATGGGTGGAGGATACAAGGTCTAGCCACATGCCTAGCAGGACACACAATACCTGAACTCTGTGTCTCAGAAGAAACTGTGGGTTATAAAACACCAGTGTTTGAGTCTCCCTGGCTAGAAGAGACACTACTGTGTATAACTCAGGTAATTGTAACCTCAGGTCAACCAGATGGTCAACAGAAAGTTCCAAGGTCTGATCTCAGGTAAACTGCCTGCTCCAATTGAAGAGTTCCCTGATCCCTGAATGTGAGAGGTCTCAACTTATAGCCACTCACCTACAAGCTGCTATCAATGGCCAGTGAAAGATACCAGAAACTACCACACAACTAGATGACTAAAGGCAAGTGTAAAAATCTACTCCTCAACTTAATGCCTCAATTGTAACTCACAAGATTATTTTTAATTCACTGGTATAGAATTTTATATATAGATGCAAAATAAGTTTTATTCTAGATACTGTGGTATAGAATTCAAATGTAAGTTTAGTACACACACACTATATATCTATATATCTATATCAATATCAATATAGAAATATAGATATATATAGATATTGTACACATATACGAAGTTATAATACAAGGTTTACCTCCAGTACTTTTAAAGTGTTGTTGAAGGCTTTTCAGGATAAATAAGTTATACAAGTTGATTATTAGCTGATCAGATCATGGCCATGTGAAATGCTGGTCTACTTTTATCACAAGAAAATACATCTTAGGTGCAGCAGATAGATATAAGTCCAAAGAAAGATAAGGTTGGATAGTTAGAAAAACTCTTCAAAAACCTCAGAGACATGCAGGTAATAAATGGAGGTAAATAAAGCTATTTCTATTATTTTAAAGCTTCACTGACAATGAGACAGGTTAACTCCTGGTAACACCCATGTATCATACAAACCCCTAGGCAAAATATCCTCATTTCCACCACAGACAGAATTCTGCCTAAAAAAGGACAAGCTTGGACTCAGCCAGAGTCAACAGCCAAACTCTGCCAAGATGAAGTAAACAAGTGCTCGATAGTTCCTGCCTCACAAATATGTCTGTCAGATATATTGGGCTAGAAGGGAATCCACATAGGAAAGGAGGAAGTAAAAGTATTGCTATTCACAGGTGATATAATGTATATAAATGACCTCAGAAATTCCATGGAAGAACACTTACAGCTGATAAACATATTCAGCAAAGCAACAGAACAAAACTATAGACTACAGACTGGCAGATCTTCCCCAACCTCCATTCAACAAAGGCTAATATCCAAAATATATAAAGTACTCAGGAAATTAAACTCCACTAAACCAAATAATCCAACTAGAAAATGCGGTATAAGCTAAACAGAATTCTCAACAGAGGAATAAGGAGTGCCCAAGGAACATCTAAAGAAATGTTCAACATCCTTAGTTTTCAGGGAAATCAAAATCAAAATCCATTTGTACCTACCAGAATGGGTAAGATAAAAAAAATCCATGTGACAGCACATACTAGTGAGAATGTGGAGAAAGAGGATCACTTCTCCATTGCTGGTGGGAGTTAAAACTTATCCAACGACTTTGGAAATCAATCTGGCAATTTTTCAGAAAATTTGGAATAGTGTTACCTCAAGGCCCAGCCATACCACTCCTGGGCATATACTTGAAAGATGCTCCACCATATGAGGCCAATTGATTAACTGTATTCATAGCAGCTTTATTCGTGATTGTCTGAATCTGAAAACAACCTAGACGCCCCTCAACCAAAAAAATGGATAAGGAAATGGGTACATTTACATAATGGAATACTACTTAGCTATTAAAAACATGGAAATCTTGGAATTATCAAGCAAATGGATGGAAATAGAAATGTTTGTTCTCAGTGAGCTAACCCAGACCCAGGAAGAGACACATGGTATATACTCACATATAAGTGGATATAAGGCCAACATATATGTTCTCTAAGAGACTCAAACCAGCAGAGGATTGGTACAGATGCTGGAACTTGCTGCTGGACTCCAGATGGAGCACTGCGAGTGGTATGGATGAGTGTGGTGATGGAAGGATGCAGAGGGCTTAGGAGCACCAACTTAGCACAGTGTGTGCAGTGAACCTAGACCCCTTGTTCAGCTATACCCAATGAACAGCTCATTCTCCACGTTTGTGGGGGAGTGAGGACTGCCTCTGACTTGAACTCTGGTGTCCCACATTTGATGATTTCCCCTTGGTAGATGGCCCGGCTGGCACTCAGAGGAAGGGAAAGCAGGATGTCCATGTGAGACCTGTTAGGCTGTGATCATATGGTGGTGGTCAGAGGTCTAGGGGAGGGGAATAGGGTGGAAGACAGAGGGAGGTTGGGAAGCAGAAGATACAAGCAATGGGATAACAATGGGGGTGAAATCTGAATAAATTATAATAAACTACAAAAATTAAATCACTTAACTGTTCTTTAATGCGATCAGCGCATTATCCAAACAAAGTTAGCTTAGAATGAAAAACAAACAAAGATGCAAAAACCTACGACCAACAACAAAAGAAATTCCCACCACTTTGTTTTCAGCTTAGTTCTACCTTTTGACCAAAATCTTCTAATCCCTCATGCCCTCTGCTTCTGGCTACCATTTTTGTGAATTGTATATATATTTAATTATTTCGGTTCTATATCTGACTTCATTGTTTGTAACGTGGCATGTTTTAATTAGTGTAATGTTTTTCCTTTTCATTCATCATAATTCAGATTACAGGATTTTCTTTAAAAATATGTAATACTTATGAATATAAATACAAGGGAAAAATTAGTTCTCATGTTCTCCTATCCAAAACCTACTCACCAATGCATTCTATGCTGAACTACCTGAATGCATAGATGCATAAATTGTCAAAGTCTGAAAAATAATTTATATCAAATAACTATATGTAGTACTCTTCTAAATAGTATGACATAACTCTTAGTGTAAACTGTGCTCAGTATTCTCACTTCTGACAGGCATTTATGGGACCAAGGGTGATGAGAAAGCCTAGAGACCTGCCTCTGCTCCTCCATAACATTTCTTCCTGTAGAATTCCTTATTTCTCTGTAATTCTTCTCATTACCTCTAATGTTCACCTATTTATTTTTGAAAATATTGTGAGATTCTACATGTTCTGATTAGTGGTGGGAATAAGAATGCAGTGATGGTACAAGGTCCTAAAGTTCCTGAAGCTAAATTATAATGAAAAAGTAAAAATAAATAAATATACTTGCAGAATACCAATATGTCTTTACTTGAATACTTGATTCCTTGGGGTACTGAGAACTTTCTCCTTTAACACTCCCTGTAACATGCCTGTGTGACAAAGAAAACAATACCTGACCCTTATTGTCATTTGCTGTACTTTCTTTTTCTTTCATGCTCTAACACACACACACACACACACACACACACACACACACACACACACACACACACACATGCAGAGGATAATTCTAGTACTGCATGATGTTGGCAATGGACATTGCTCTGATTGCATTATCAGAATCCAGAAAAATTAGATGCAAATCCGGTTCAATTCAGTCTTGACCAGATAAATATGCCCATTACTTGAATATAAGAGAGGTGTGCATTACAGCAGTGATGGTCTAACAGGATAACCCTGATAGTGTGCTGGCTCTCTGTGAAGGAATATTTTGGAAGCCTCTACTCATAGAAAAACAGCAGTCCCTTGATGAGCTTTCCAAAAAGAAGGTCATTGGTATCTGAAATGAAAACCAGCAACACTGTAAAAATTTATTTTCACATGACATCCAAGAAGCACTTTCTTTTTTCTTTCTACAGAAAAGTTCACCTGTGCTGTGTTGGCGGGCCAACACCATTACAGCTTTATTTAGATGTGTGTGAGAAAACCATCTGTTCCAGCTCACAGGAGGCTTGGACCCGCATCGCAGGTGTCCCCCCTCAAGGTCCAATCACAGCGTCTGATGCAAAAGTTTCCTGATGTGATACTTGACTGAAAGCTAATGACAAGGAACACTTCATTTTTCAAAGTGTGCTTTTTCTCAGGGACAAGCGGGCTCTGTTGATTGCTTCTCTCTTCCCTACAGCCCAGAACAACAGCATGAAGAGTAGAGGACCTAGGAAACCAGGGCAATTCTCCATCTATCCACTCTTGCCTTTATTCTTTCATCCATTCAATAAAAATATATTGATACCTGCTAACAACGAAATGGGTTTTATGGTAGTGCAACAATGTTGTGAACAAGGCAGATGAGATTTAGAGGGTGTGTACCTGTCAGAAGTGTAAATGATAATCAAATATTTAAAAATATTGAGAAAATAAATACTGAAACATAGGTATCTGTGATTTTGTAAAATTGAGTTAAGGTTTCTGGAGTAGAGAGACAATGTGGCCATTCTTATTATGTTGCCATGGATGTACTCTCTTTAAGGGGAAGTCCTAATGTCAGTTAGTACTACATACTTCTGCAAGGTACATTTATAGCCAACTTGTATAGCCAGAAATTTGTGTGCTTCAAGTATGCAGAAAGGTCAGTGAAGGGAGAGGCTCTGAAGGGATGGAGAGATGCATGTGGGATGTAGCTGGAGTGATGAACAGAACAAGTGACTAGGGACCAGAACTGTCTGGATGAAGTGCTTGAATATTTTTCTATGTATAATTAATTTAAGATACCAGATGGATATAAAATAACAGGAATGATCTTTCTGTGGAAGTTGTGACACTGGAATGAAGTAGCTCATCATATAAAGGTGTGTAGGAGAGGAGTCTGATCACCTCATGTTAGTGGTAAAGGAGAAAGACTTATGTAAGGAGAAAATCCTTCAGAAACACTCATACATGATCCTTTCCTTTAATCATATCCTACTTCTTGAATTCTCCACTACTCATCAATAATCTAATCATATTATGCATCAATTAATAGATGATTCTATTGATGAAGGGCAGAACCCTCATATCCCAATGAATCAGTCTACAATGTGAGAACCAAGCCTTTAGTAGATCAGTATTTAGTTCAAGAGAATACCTAACAAAAATAGAGAGGACGTTACAGAATAGGCTCCTAATACTATTCATTCATTGCTGGTCATTGATGATATGGGACAAACTATTAAACATCTCTGACACTCAGTTCATTCCACTGTAACTAGGCGGTGACTGGATAATTTCTAAAATAATAGTGAAATTCAAATTATATAATGTTTATGTCTTTGTTCTGAGCATTATACTAGGTGCTTTGTATATTTAATTTATCTCTAAGAAATGTATTATTAGAAAAATTGTATAAATTGATAAGTAAAATGCAAACTAAGGTTTAAAAAAGTTAAATGAAGATTTAGTATTTTTATTGAATATATTAGACTAAAATATTTAAATTTTGAGTTAAATGTGCTATTCAACTCACATGGCGTAATGTTCCAGTATGGAGCTCTGGACTTCAGCTCTCCATAATTGGGATACACGCCTGGTTCTTCAAGTTCTTACCTATATCTTCCTTTAAGAGAAAAACATTTTAAAGGTTCACCCTGGCAGAAAATTCTGATTCAAATTTTGCATTCTAGCTGAAGATGCAGAGTCCAGGCAGAAGAAGCAGAAAAAATGCCAGCTCGTGGCAATGAACTAAGGCTATGCCTAGGAATATCAGAGACTGATATTCACAGTGAAGGACAGTGGAGTGGGGGAAGACTCATGGGGAGTTGTCAGTACTTGCTGTACCTGTCAGGCAATTACTTTGACCTGAACATGTAGACTCCAAAAATATAGCTTCTGTCAAGAATACAAAGATTTTTTTTTTCAAAGATAAATTGAGGCAATATCTTTTGCTTGTCTTTCAAAATTAATTTAAAACACAGACACACCAATACTCAGCAGAGGGATGAGCAAAGTGGAATATCTTTTCTATTCTCCCTCGTTTCTGTTAAGGGTGGTATGGTGAGTGAATACCAATTATCAGCATCCTCATTACAAGGATAACAATTGCAATATGAAGTGGATTCAGAAGTGTTTCAGAAATCTCTCAGTTTGAATTCCTCCCTTCTTACTTGAGAACCTTTATTAAGTGCTGTTATGAAAATAAAACATATTCATATGCACAAACTTCTTGAAGTCTTACTGTTATGATCTGACAATATTAAGCCAATTGTTTTATATAGATTGCCTAATCCAAGCATCACCATATTACAATGACGTATGTACTGTTCAAAGCAGTAGGCTTTAGTTGTTAATAAGTATCTTACATAAAAAACATTAAAGATTGAACAAACTAATTAAAATGTTTCCATTAAAAATTGTGCTAAGAGTCAGAAAAAAAATACTTAAAAACTTGTTAGACTTTAGCATCTTTTATTACCTAACTTGGAACCTTATGCAACATTATTTACAAATTTGTTTTATTTTTTGTGTTTGTATTATGAAAGTGTAATGTGTGTGTGTGTGTGTGTGTGTGTGTGTGTGTGTGTGTGTGTGTAAGTGTACATGCATGTGGAGGCCAGTGTGAATGTTGTATACCATTCTCAGATTTCTCTCCATTTTATTTTATAATTGTTATTTTGTTATATTTTATTTGTGTGTACGGATTTTTAGCCTGAATGTGCACCTTTGCACTGCATGTGGTCCTGGTGCCTAGGGAAAACAGAAGAGAGATTCAGATCCCATGGAAGTGGAGTTACAGACAATTTTGAGCACTATTTGGTACTGGGACTGAAATCCAGGTCCTTCGGAAGAGTGTGTAGTTTGATTAAAACAGAATCATCTTTCTAGACCTTCTCCACTTTATTTTTTGAGACAGGGTCTCACAGTGATCATTGAGCTGGTTGAACAGCTAGATTGGTTTGTCAGAAAGCCTCAGGCATCTTCCTCTTTCCATATCCTCTGGCCTAGGATTAATGGCACACACCTCTGAGCCCAGCTATGTTATAGTGAGTTCTGAGGCTCAAACTGAGGTAGTATGCCTATGTGCAAACCTTTTAACCATCTCCTTAGTGTGTATATATATATTTTATTATCTACTGATTATCTACTAAATATCCACTTCTCTCCATCTTGTTGCTAATATCCTATATCCAAGCTATTGACGCATGTTGCAATATCCCCCTAGGTGATAATCCTTCATGAGAACCATTTATTTTATCTTCTTTTTTTTCTCCTTTATTAATTTATTCTTGTTACATCTCAATGGTTATCCCATCCCTTGTATCCTCCCATTCTTCCAGACCTCAACATATTGTCTTCTTTTTAATTTGATCTCTAAAATGCATGCACAATAAATATATAAAACCCTTTAACTGTCTTGCTTGCTTAATTAGGTGGATGGGCTATTATAAATGGAGGAAGGGGTCACTGGGTTTTTGAGGAGGGATCTTTTCTTTGGAATTTTAAGGAAGCCTCTAATCTAAAATATAACATTGTGCTTGCCCTATTAATGCATATTTTTGCATGGTTAAGATTCAAAGAAAAAAACTGAATTCATGGCAGAACACTAAAATAGTATAGAACATAAGGTATTATTAGTGAGACTGTTTTCTTTCCCCAGCACCACACAGTTAGGAGGAAATTTTATAACAAACACACGCAGAGTGCCTAAGGCTCTTTAGGGAAGAACTGCCTTGAAAATATCAATTAAGATAAACAAATAAGTGAGCAGGCAGGCTCTGACTGTCTTGCTAGCCCATTTTCTCTTTCTTGTGCTACATTATGAGAATGATCTTTTTTTCTGAGCAATTTCTTTGTTTGTACACAACATGCAGTTTGACTCACAGTGAGGTGTTAATTATAAGCACTCATCTTGAACGTCCGTACTGGCATGGTTTGAATTCTATAGCCACATAAATCTCATTGCATACCCTATGCTGGCCTGAATATCACTAGATAATCCAAGCTGCTCTTGAACTGTGACAACCCTCCTGCCTTAGGCTCATGAGTTATGAGATGCTTCTGTTTGCTATTGGTGGTGGATAATGCAGAGACTCATAACAAGTCAAAGTATTGAGAGTGAATGTTGAGAGCCCAGCAGTAAACAATTCAAATGCATTACCTTCAAGACTCAGAGAAGAGGGCAAAATAAGTATATAAACACCACCATGGTTATTGGATGCAGTGCTATAATACATTATTTTCTGTACATGATATGGCTAATTCACACATATTTATACAAAAACCAGCAAAAGATGCCCATAAGGATTTCTTCACAAAAGCAGGGCTCATGAGTTTAATTCTTTCCTGGTGACCTATAGACAGATAACAGTTTCTAGGAGAAAGTAAGTTGTTTTCTTCATTGGAGAAGCCGTAGTCATGCAAGCAGCATTAAGGAAATGCAGTAGGATACACACAAAAAAACATCATAGTAGCAAGAGGTGGACTTGGGAAGAAGGGGTTCATTAAAAGAGGTTTGGATAAAAAAATATATCATTATTGTGTGCTGGAGCATCTTCTGGGTATATTCCAAGGAGTGGAATAGCTGGGTCTTGACGAAGCCCTATTCCCAGCTTTCTGAGATAGCACCAGATAGATTTCCAAAGTGGTTGTACTAGTTTGCATTCCCACCAGCAATGAAGGAGTGTTCCTCTCTCTCAACATTCTTACCAGCATGTAGTATCACTTGAATTTTTGATCTTAGCCATTCTGATGGGTGTAAGATGGAATCTCAGAGTTGTTTTGATTTGCATTTCCCAGATGACAAAGGAGGTTGAACCTTTCTTTAAGTGTTTCCCAGCCATTTGATATTCCTCTGTTGAGAATTTGCTCAACCATGTTCATATCAGCCTTATTCATAATAGCCAGAACATGGAAACAGCCTAACTGTCCCTCAGTAGAAGAATGGATAAAGAAACTGTGGTACATTTACACTAGGTAATACTACTCAGCTATTAAAAACATGGAATTCCAGAAATTTGTGGACAAATGGATTGAGCTAGAAATGATCATAATGAGTGAGTTAACCCAGAAGCAGAAAGACTCAAATGGTATATACTCACTTATATCTGCATACTAGCCCAAGGGGCATGTCCCACGAAAGCCTTCACTTACCAGGAAACTGAGACAGAGGGGAGGACATTCTAGTGGGACTCTAGATGAGAGAAGCATTGGAGAATGGTAAAGTAGAAGGATCCAGAGAGTCCTAGAAGCCTACAAGTAGAACATTATGATATGCAGATTTGGGCCCAGGGGTCCTGCTCAAACTAAGGCACCAGCCAAGGACAATACAGGCAGTAAACCTTAAACCCCTACCCAGATCTAGCCAATGGACAGAACATTCTCCACAGTTGAGTGTAGAGTGGGGTGGGGTCTGACTTTCAGGCAAACTCTGGTGCCTCATATTTGACCATGTCCCCTGGAGGGGGAGACCTGGTGGCACTCAGAGGAAGGACAGCAGGTTACCAAGAAGAGACTTGATACCCTCTGAGCATATACAGGGGGAGGAAATCCCCCTCAGGTGCAGTCATAGGGAAGGGGAAAATGGGAGGGAGGGAAGAAAGGGAGTTTACAAGGGATGGGATAACCATTGAGATGTAATATGAATAAATTAATAAAAAATTAAAAAAAATTAAATCAAGATAGATTTAGAGTAACATCTGCAAGATTAAATCCAAAAAAGTATATCATATATATTTATGATATTGTAAAAGAATATATTTAAATAAAACATAATATAAAGTTACTCAGTGGATGTTGATACTGTCAATATTCATCATGTCTACCATTTCCTCAACAAACCTAGGTAAACTGAACATAGAACAAGTTAGTGCTGGGTTTGCTGTATATCACAGCAGATAAATGTTTGTAATTTCTATCTTCTCTACTAACGTAAAATGATAACACTTAAAGTCCACTTAATGAGAATATAATTTGTGTCAAGTAATGATCTAGGGATACTCTCATGTCTCTCCTACGTCAATTCTTACAAAGCCTCTGCTAAGTGGACAACAGCTACTTCTTTTTGCAGAGAACAAAGATCTCTAAGTTAAACCCATTTTTTTATTAGCTAATAACTTGGGTCCCTTAATTTACAACCATTCCTAGTTTTCTAAAAATTTACATTCTGGTGTATTTCATCAGATCAATGTGTTCCACAAGTTCCAGTAATATTTGCCAACAAGAATTCATGATTTCTACGTCCAAACCTATATTCTCAAGTACTCTTCTGTGTTAGCTGATAGTCAAGAACCAAAAATATGGTAATGTTCTGGGAAAACACAGCATTGATAGTACTGAATTTAAAAGCTCAGTAACCTAGCCAATTCAGATTATTTCTCTAGATTGAATGCTTCCTACCAGCAAATCTACAAGTCTTTATATCTGAAGAGTTTTTATCTTGCCTCCAAACCTTCTCTTCTTGGCTTCCAATTTTCATTTCTCCTCCTGTAATGGAAGGAATTCCATAGGAAGTGGGAATTTCTTCAAGACCTGAATCACAGCACGCTACTAATTATAGAAATAAATAACTGGTGACTGGTACCATCTGTCTTTTCTTTGGCAAACACATTGCTTTCATGTGAAATTAGTGCCACCTGCAACCTGCAAATCCCTCAGCGACCCAGGGGATACCCCTTCCACATTCAGAGGTGTAGTGTTTTCACCTCAAGTCTACAGTCAGGACCCCAGGAGCTGTCACTCATCCCCAGAGAAATATTCTAATGAAGTCAGTGGCATTCTCAAAATTCTTTCTATAACTGAACAAAAAAAGAGTAAAGGGCAGAATCAGGGCCTCCAGTGCCTTTGTGGGAAGCTAGAGATACAGCGAATGGCTACTCAAATATCTTCCTAGGTCAGGGATAAGGAACATGGAATTTTCTATTATTTGTTCCCCATGAATGAAGGACCTCCCCATCCAGGTTTTACTTTAAATTTGGAAACATTAGTTTTATTTCAGTTCACAGCCTTTAATTTCTGTAGTCCTTGATAAATCTCTCTATTGCACATATTTTATCTCCACATATGTATTTCCTCAGACATGATAGGGACTATCTATTAAAGCATGTTGAGAATCAGAGAAGCTATAATTCTTGGAAATCATTAAGATAGTGCATTGTGTAGGAAGAATTCACATGCTATGAATTCTGATTATAGCAGAATATCATGACTATTAACTTGCCTTAGAAAAATCTAATGAATATATAAACAACTTAGAAATATGTGCAATTTTTATGTATGTGATGGCTATTTGGGGGAGGTTAGAAATAATCTGAATATTTGAAAATTAAGTCTAAAAATGTAACCACAATCTCAGTGGTTTCATCTCATTTCCTCCTGCTAGTGATGGAAGAATGAAAGAGGTTTTCCAACACTTTTCAATCATGTTTCTTTCTACTGTTGAAATTGAATACCAAGAGATAATTGACATCTCTATGATACCAAGAAGCAAGGGTAAGACAAAATGTTTATCTTCATTCTAACTTTCCTCACCATGAGAACAAAAGCAGATGCCCTACCATGGCTTTATCTATTCTGTACATAAGCACTGCACTCCATGATGTTGCTTTATTAACTTTACCAAGACCTGACCTATAGGACTTGCCTAGTGTTAGAAACAATATTGCTTGTGAACCCTACTCCATCTATTACTGCATGAACACAGAAGACATCTATTATTGCCTGAGCACAATTTCAGTTATTGTTTCTTTGGCAGAGAGCAGGAACCTAAGTAAATAATTTTACTAGGTACAGGTACAGAACATCTAGCTGTTCACTAAAGGACTTTGCATTCATTATTTTCTCCCACTTGTCTATAAGGTGTTCACAACATAGAAAAGCTTTCTTTCAATTTTAGAGATAACCTAACAGAACTTAGGGAAGAGAACCCAGAAAATAACTAGTTTCTTCAACAGTATTTTTTTTATTAGTTAGGTCTTTGAAAATACTCATATTTATTTTCCATATTTGGAGACAAGATAATTAAAAAATCTTACAGGTTTCTTGATACATGAGTATTCATTGTTCATCTTCTTTATTATTAAATATAGATTATGCTAATTTAACACTGTGGTTTTCTCTAAAATTGAGCCTGTATGTTAAACACACACACACACACACACACACACACACACACACACACACACACCACAAAGAGATCATACTACCTATTAAGTATATGAATTATATTAGCTACTGATATATTTATAGTATTTTAAATTGAAATTTCGGACTCTGAGATACTGAAAATAGGATTTAGGAAAAAAAAAACCAAACTCTTGTATCCCAAGAGGTTAAGCAGAGCTACCATTTATTTGTACAAACAACACCATACCAGAAAAGTAAAGCAGGGGAGCTTGACAGATAAAAGGAGGAAAAAGAGTAAGTGGTTTTCATGGATGGTCTAAAGGAAATAATAAAACTGTAGAAATAATGCATTTAAAGTCTGCTTTTATCTCCAATCAATTTGGTGAAAACACAGCCTTACAAATATGGATATCAATTTCCCTGAAAACAGATACATTGATTTTGTTATCCCCTGTCCCCATATAGAAATCTTATTTTCATACACCAGGATTCAGACTGATCCCTGAGGCAATACAATCCCTTCATATATTTCTTGCTTCATTCATCCATTTTTCATCAATTCATCTAATATTTATTGGCCATTGACTGCATAGCAGATTTGGTAAAAATCATCAAAGCACACTGGAGGAGGAAAAACATGAGGAAATCAATAGACACAATATAGTGGTGAACTATGATAGAAGCAAAGACTAGTGGTTAGCAGAGAGAAGGAAGAGAAAGACACACAAATAAACTATGCTCTTGGCTCTGGGGAAAGTCTTGAAATGGGGGCCTTGTCTGTGAGTCTTGTAGAATGTGTTTATGGTGAATGTGTCAGATGGAGAAAATGTATAGAAAAGCATAGATTCACAGCACAGGAAGGACCTGTATTATGAAAGCAAAAGAGATTTGAGAAATGCTACTTGCTCTTAATTACCATTGGTTTAAACAGCACCCTTTCCCACATCTCAACACTTTAGTGTGTAAGTGAGCTATTTGTCAGATCAAGAAACCCATTCTTTATAGGACATAATTCTGGCAAGCCACATGAATAGGTACGGTTCTTTAAATTTTTAAATATTCATATATTTTATAGAACATCTCATGCTGAGTTTCAATATATTATATACTTTGATCTAGTTTGAATGCAAGAAATATATGTAAAATATACAACATCATTTCTAGAAAAGTAAATATTTGTGATGGTGAAAGAACTCCTTTCATGGATTATATTTGTAAAATACATCTGTTAATGATGTATGGCGACAGGTGCATGTAGGACTAGCTTTCTGGGAGACTAAGGCCAAAGTATTCTTTAAGGTCAGAAGTTCTAGCTCTAGCAAGGAAAAAGAGAGGGAGGGGCATTAATTTGCATTTATAAAATACAGAAGATTCCAGAAACACCATTTTGAAAGATTCTAATTATCTTTCTTGTTGAATGAAAATAAGTTCAATCCATTCTTCATGTTTTCCTGAATGTTCCGGCCTCTTACTCCATAATACTACATTTATGAACCAGATTGCCTAATTACAGAGGCCCAGAAGTTATCTTAGAATGAGAAAGCAGTTTCCTCTCTGCTTAAATTTTGTTCTTTCTATTCCTAGGCTCAGCAAAGAAAAAGGAAACTTCAGATCAGTTTAAAGATCATTATGAGTTCCTTGCACTTGACTTTTTATTGGGATTTCAAAAAGATTTCAGTATTTTAGAGTGATAATTAAACCTATCACTTTAGACAAATGTCACATAATTTGTCCATTCCTTGCCTCTGGAAAGGCAGGCAAATATGTAAGAATAAAATGAGACTGATTTTCAGATGGATCAAAAGAAATAACTTGCTTAAATCATTAAGCTGATTCCCTCAGTTCTTACTCATGGGAGAATGTTGTAGAGTTCTGTGACACAGTCCTGTGCCAGTCTATGAATTGCAAAGACTATTTCATCCCTTTCATTATTAGTATCAAATAATAGGAACCCTGAGAAAAGTGTGTTTGCTCGTGCTGATATCACATTAATTCCAGCCCTGGGATTATAAGAATATAATGTAGCTTCACAAAAACTCAACTGCATGGTTGCTTAAACAATTACATCAACAATTGACATACCAATGTGGATAGGGGGAATCTCACCAGGCCCTTCCTTAAATGAAGAGCTTCAGGCAATATATGACTGCTAATGCAGGGAGAATTATTCTTTTCCAGGGGCGAATCCCCAGTTGGCTATCTGATACAAAGTGGTTAGTGGTAAGAAAAAAAAATACACAAGCAACAAATGGACTCAAGAAATTGTATTTACTGATCTGTATATGATATACATAATATGTAATATTTAACAAGCAGACCATAAATTTGAGAGGAAAAATAACATAGAAGTGATTATAAGGAAAGAAGAAATGATGTAATTATACTTTGTTTAAAAACAAAAATAGTTTTAAAAATGAGTGTAACATATGACATCTATGATTATGCCTTCTTTCACCTAAACAATTCAGGGCAAAACTTCCTTTAAGCAGGACAAATACAATGCAGACACATCGATTTAAAAATAGTAAATAAAGTTACTTTAGCTACTCTGGTTGTTTTTTCCATATAAAGTATAGGGAATCTTGTGAAAATGTGGTGAGATGGAGAGAAGGACTTGGAGGGGACAGACAGGAGGTCCAAAGAAGAGGAGCAGCACCAACTAACCAGGGTCCAGAGGGGCTTGCTGAGATGGAAGCACCAACAATAGACTGAACTTAGGCTCCTTACAAGGAGGTAGCAGATGGAAAGCTCAGGTTTCATGTAGGTCCCCTAGTGAGGGTAGCCAGGGATGTTTCTTACAAGGACTATTGTCTGCGTTTTGATCACTCTCCCCTGGGGGGCCTACCTTACCAGGACACAGGGGGAAAGTATGTATTGACTCCTGATATGACATGATGAGCGGAGTGGGGGTAGGGTTGGAGGTTCACCTTTTCTGATGAATAGAGGAGAGAGGATGGCAGATAATGGAATTAGGATGGGACCAGGAGGAGAGGAGGGAGGAGGCTACAATTGCGGTGTAAATTGAATAAACTAATTTTAAAAATAGTAAAGAAAGAAAGAAAATAGCCTCTCTACCATATAGTAATCTGAAGTTTCAAAATCTCTTCTTTTGCTGGGCATGGCGATACACTCGAGAGGCAGAGGCAGGAAGATCTCTGTGAGTTCAAGGCCAGCCTGATCTACAAAGAGAGTCCAGGACAGCCAAGGCTACACAGAGAAACCATGTTTCAAAAAACTCAACCAAACAAAGAAAAAAAATGTCTTCTTTTGACTATATAGAGAGCCATGGCAGAGAGCAGTTCCATTTCAGATTAACCAAGTCAATAGAGTCAGAAAGCAAATGGCAAACAAAGAATAAAGTAGAATATCTTTCTTTTTAAAAATCTTAATCTACTCTATGGCACAAAATTCTACCTTATACTGAGCATAGAATTTCATTTGTCTGGAACAGCCCCTTCTTATACAGTAACAACTGCAATGTGATTTTTAACTAAATTTTTCCTAGCTTTTGCATCATGTCATTAGAGAAAATATTTACCTCAATATTCTGGTAATAAAAACAACAGAAACAACAGCCCAATAATAGCAAAAGTTGACAAGTAGTCTAATTATATAATCTTTTTATTATATTATGTCACAAGTTGTTAATTTTCATATCAATTAAATAATGCTACATTGTACACTAAGGAGCAATTAGGAGTTTTACAATTTGTGAGATTATTCTTAAATAGAGAAGATTGGCATAAAAACTACATGAACCACAGAATTTGAAGCATTTACAATTTAGACATTTTCATAAATGGTATCTGACCCCAGTATAAGTCAATATTTCTGTCCCATTCATCATATCATTGTTTTACTGGCCTTTGTCCCTAGCTTCTAACTGAAAGCTAATAAATACTTAGAATATTCATTGTCAGTTCCCCAGACTACACTTCAATTTGTTTTTACCAGGGTATTTATGATCAATAATAACATAGTTTAAGAGTAAAATGAGTCTTGTCAAAATCGACTAACTTTGTACTTACTAGAAGCTGGTAACACCTCCAGGAAACTGATACACACTCATGTGGCAGGACAGTGATGGATATTGCAGACAGGATTAGTTCTTTCTGTACCAGCTTCTTCGTTTGCCTGTGTTTTACTAGTTTCCATTATGATAAGCCCGTAATGACAAGTATAGTGACTACCAAGTTCTATGAATTCTATTCCTGAACAAAGATGGGTAGTAGAAAGTCCAATTAAGTTTGTCTAAAAACTGAGTAGCCTTGGCTATTTTTCCCTAAAAACAAAACTAATATTAAAAATAAAACACGTTTATGAGATAGGCACCATTTTATTTAATTGGCAGGTGTTAGGTAAAATGAGGCACAGAGAGACTGAATGATTTTCTTTCAATTCTATACTAAAAGTCAAACCCAACATGTTTAGTTTCAGAAGCTAACTAATACAAACACTGCTTCCTATGTAAGTACAAGTACGTTACCACTTACCAAGGGTAAATGAATTCAGTTCTACCAGCCACAGCCAACTAAGCGTGATTCAAAATCAAACATTTCCTTCACTTAGCATCACAATTTTGATACTCAACCTGGAACTGACTTCTTAGACCTTTTTTTCCATCCTCGGCTCTAGCTCTGTAGATATGATGCTTAATGTGTTTCATGTATCCCAACATAATGTACAATTATCCAAAAGAATGATGATGTACTTTGGAGTAAAGCAATGTATGTTTGAATCCTGCCAAAATGCTTATCATGCACACTATATGCTGGCCCCAAGTAAGCATTTTCCGTTCCACAAAATAAATAAATATTCAATAGAATATATTGCTTGCTGAAGATCTGGGGATAAATTTTGTTCTGATGCATGGGATGGAGGAACGGACTTCTGGTTCCAGTCATGTGGTATTTATGTGAAATCATAGATGTGTGTGGGAGCATAGAGTCTTCTCAGATATTTACAAATACAATCAGCAGGCACTGGGGATACGACCAGAAACAGCAAAATTCTTTTTCTTCACAGTAGCAGAAAAATCTAGAGAGGTAAATCATTACAGAAGAAAGAATTCAAGGGGAACAGGGTCTGAAGGTGTGTGTAGAGTTGAGGTGCTGCCAAGTGAGCTGTGACTTTAATTAAACTTGCCCTTGCCAAGGCATGCTGTTAGCCTCTGCGCCAACTGGGAAGGCTAGCTCTGTGCCTGTCAGCTAGTAGATGTTGCATTAACTGTCCCCCCTCTGTAATCATACCTCCTAGCTGTGTGTACCTGCCTATCTCAAAACAATCCACAGGGAAGGAAGCTGTTTGATTCTCCCTTCCCAGCAAGGTAAGGACTTGAAAGCTTCATGAACCTTTGAAACTAGTTTTTGCACATTAGCAATGTAGGTCCAACAAGCTCAGTGGATTTTCAGCTTGGATATCAATGACTATAGCTGCATTCCGGTGAGGAAACAGAATTCATTCCATAAGTGAGTCAGTCTTGTGGAACAGAATGATCAAGAAGAGTCTGAAATGTATAGTGTTATCTATCTGGAAATATTTGGTTTCATGTTTTGGCAACGGTTTGATAAATATTTATGCATTTAATTTTAAAACATACTTTTAAAAATGTCCTTTTTCAGTATTTACTTGATCTGTTCTGACCATACTCTGTCTTTTCGGGTCTTAAGATCTGGCCTGATACCCACTTTTCTACCTGGTTTTTACTCCATTCTGAGGGACACTGTAAAGTTTTTCCACTTACCTCTCTACTTCCAAACTTATTCCTCTTCCTCCATTCTCTTTACTTGATCTAATGATGTAACAAAAATATTTGTGAAGACAGATAAATAAATATTCAGAAACATCCTGTTTGCTTCAACTGATGTCCAAGGCTTTGTTCATCAATAGCTAATTTTTTTTTTTTAAAGAAGAACAATGTACCAAACCAACGCAGGGTGAACACATTCATTACCAAAGCTCTCGTAAAGCAGACATTCTACTTCTAAATTTCTCCAGGTCTTTGTCTACCCCATCTTCAGCCATCCTCTAACCATGATCATTAATTAAGCTATCATTCTGAAGTTCTACACTGGCACATAGAGTAATCATTAACCTATATAGTTAGTGAACATTTGAGATAGTTATGTCAAGCTGATGTGTGATTTGAGTGTAAAATGTGAAATGACTTGAAGATTCAGTACAGACTAATGAATGCAACTACATGTTTAGTAGTCACATAATCTATTAGTTGTATTGCTTTAAATAAAATACTTAATTATGTTAGTCTATTGTTCACCATTTGTATATATATAAACACTTAAGATACATATGGATTATGTGTATAATCTTCAGATGCTGTTACTAACATTTGAGGGTAGGCAGCCCACTTAAAAAGGTACTGTGAGAGTAGAGAGATGTCTCAGTGGTTAAGAGAGCTCACTGCTCTTGCAGAGGACCAGAGTCTAAATTGCAACACTAGCATTTCACAAATCGCTTATACCCTCAATCTCTACATTCTCATTGGCCCTCATAATATATATATATTGCACAATAATGAGAAGTTTTAACAGATAACATACTTTCTTGTTAAAGGTAGAGAATTGTTGTTTATTTTATCCTTATATCTACAAAAGACCATTCTAGATATTTTTTTTTCCTCTGAGCCTTATAAGAGGCTATAAAACATTAAAACTGACTGATATTATTTTCACACAAGGATGGTGAGGACAGACCCAGAGAGGTGAACTAATTTGCTGGAGTTCACATGCATGTTTGAGTGGAGGCCAGGCTTGACTCTTAAGAGAAGACAAGAGTTTATGCTCATGGAGCTATTGAGCTGGTTCTGCAGGTAAGAGTATATACTGTTCTTGCAGGGGACCAGAGCTGGTTCTCAGCACCCATGTCGGTGTCTCACAAGCACATGGAACTCCTCTGCCATCACCAATTTTGAACTTTCCATGAACACTGTACTCCTGCTCATATGCCTATGCACCATCTCTCTCTCTCTCTCTCTCTCTCTCTCTCTCTCTCTCTCTCTCTCTCTCTCTCTCTCACACACACACACACACACACACACACACACACATCAACTCTTATTCTCTTATTACCCTCCCTTATTAAAACTGCTAAGTGATTTTTCCAGCCCTGATACAAGTCCCTAGCATAATTTAAAGGCGATTCTAATTTTGTTAGTTGTCTATCTCTAATCCTGAACCACTGAATCCCTGGCTGCTGTATGAATGACCCTTCTTTATTGCCTCCAACCTGTGCTCATCTCATCTTCTGACCAAAGCCTAAGTTCATATCTCAGTTTACATATGACTGTTCTTTAATGTATGTGTCCTCTAATTGCCTTCCCAATTCCAAGCATTTTCTGTACTACCACTATCGCAGAATATTTAATTTTACATAGTATACTATATTTCGAATGCTAAGCCAGGCCTTTATCACAACTATTGATATACACCTAATAAACTGCTGCTTAGTCTATTTTGGGAGTACAACACACAACCTTTGGAATAAACACATGGAGGAATCAGTCTTCATTATTCTAAATCAGTCAATAGTGTATGTCGCATATTCTCAACACATTCTTGAGTAAGCACAATCATGAATATAACTGTCTCATTGGTTATCCTTGGCAGCTCAGATTGCTTGTAATTAAGTAGCTAACTCCAGTGTCCCAAAGGACCAAGTAGCTCTTTGTGTCTGTTTTACTTTTTTAAAGTTTTTCAAGTTCAAAAATAGTGGAACCTGTATATTTGCCCCAGGTGTCTGGCTAAAAATTCTACTTTAAAGTTATTATTCTGAATGATAATTTAGAAGGGAGATGCGATGTTCCCTAAGTCTTGAATAAACACTATTTTAACATAACACTCTTGCCATAGACCCTTCCTTGCATGATATTGTCAGGGGAGCCTTATGCATTGCATTAGTAAAATAATCTTACCAAGTCATATATGATATGGAGATATGTATACCTACTTATTTTGACATTACAAAATGCTTCAGACTAAAAGGACTTGATTGGCTCAAATATAAAATTTCAAGCAAGGCATCCTTGGAATTCCTACTTTTGAGGGTGGTTGGCATATCTCATGTTTACAGCAGCTCTTTTACCATTTCTGTGATGTAAACTACCATTTCTAGTTGCTATTACTCCAGTTTATTTAACAATCTTCTTTTGATTATCTGTTGCCAAGCTTAACCTTATATAGTTAGACTCTTCACCCAAAAACTGTGCATATTTTTGAAATATTAGTGAAGTATTGTTTCCACTTAGACAAAAATAGATTGATTCGATTGCCTACAGACCTTTCCTTTTCTTATCTCCCAAAGTATTTATTACATTGATTAATCTCTTTGGCACTTCAATTCTTTGTTAATGCAGTCTTGGGATATTGATTCTATAACAGAGTTAGTGTTACTTAATCTTTCAAAACATAATGTCACATATCTTCAAATGTATCATCCCTGAGGAACAGATTGTCTTATATGTCTTCATAATCTCCCATGGGTCTTGTGCACAAATCAATAAGTTGCTGTTGACAGATTGGTATGACATCAAAAGAAAGCGTGATAATATCAAAATACAGATTGGCCTAGTAAAAATTAGATCAATAACATTAAAAAGTGATATATTTTAATTAAGTATAATTATTTGGTTAGCAGGAGAAAATAGGTTTAGATTCATTCATCTTTAAAATCAATTTGTCCCTTTAGACAGTATAAACCCTTAAATGTTAGGATTAAGGAGGACAGAAAGTAGTAATATCTTGGCTTTCAAAGGGCTTGAAACTCAATGGAAATTACAGAAAATAAAGTCAAATAAACAAATAAAATATGTATATGTTATTCTTAGTGATATGAAGAAAAATATGCATAAAGTACTAGGGACAGATGGTGTAATTATGAATTTAATGTTTTTAAGAACCATCCAATTTAGGTTCAAAACAGAATAATTTTAGATTCAAAACATATTCAATTTAGATTCATTTATCTAGGTTATATTGTACTGAGTGTCTTACATTCTATGAATTACTTTATGCACATAAGTAAAAAAAATTGCATCTACTGACCCATTGCATGTTACATTGCACTGCATAAAATTTTTGATATTCAGTACATTCTGCTAAATACTTACTGACTCAAAGCCTATAGAATTTGTATTGACTCTATGGATTTCTCTATGGTTAGAATATGTATTGTTCTTACAGAGAACCTGTATTGGGAGCCTCATAAAAACTTGTAACTATAGCTCCGGAGGATCTGATGCCCACTTCAGACTTTTATGAGTACTTGCACACATGTGCATTTAATCCACATTAGCATATACATATAACAAATAATAAATAAATTCTTTAAAGTTTTTAAAGAAGTCATTATCTTACATATGTAGATAATTTATTTGATTTTACTTGTTTCATCTACATCATAAATTGACCATACATTGTTTGAAGCATGCTTCAAATGTCACTATTAAAGAAGTCTTACTTAAAGTTCCCCATTTATAAACTAGGGTCATTCTATGTTGCTAAGCTTCCTTTGATTTGTTTATTATTATTTGTTTTCATATTATGGCTTTGCCAAAGCAATGGTTTCTTGGATGGAGAACATCTATGGATATTGCATATTCTGTAGTTCTCATGCTTCTTACCATCACATGTCATTCCACATAAAACCAAGTAATTTTTATATGTCACCTCAGGATGCTATTCACTTGACATCTTTATGATTTCAGTACAATCTTCTCTATTTTTTGTTTTTGTTTTTGTTATTGTTGTTTTGACCATAGGGTCTACCAGGCTTTTTAACAGATCTTATTATTTGCATATATTATTTTCCTCAATTTATTCTTATATCATAGGCAACACTATCATCTTAAGCATGAATCTAATGAGTCAGACATTTTCCTTAAACATTTATATAGGATCTTATTAAATTCAGAATATATAAGCCAACAACTTTTGCAATGGCCCTATGTTACCCACTGCATCCAAGTTACATACCTAACATCTCTACAGACTTTATATTCAATGTTCTTCACTTATTTTACTCTTCTCTTATTTATTGTAATTTTCTAATTTTTTCTTGGACCTTTTTGTCAGAAAGCCATTATTTCCAGTCTTTGCCCAAATGAGGTGATATGGTTTTCAGGTGTCACTTTTAAATGTCATTCCTTCAGAAAAGTATTATGCAATTACTAATCCAAAAGTGTCCATATAGTTTCTTTTCTATTACAAATTCAATTATGTCTCTTTTCAGTACTTACTTTGATCAATTTGGATCTGTTTTTGTTCTCATTTATTTTAAGATTCATAAAGAATGAACTAATCTCTGACAATAGAAATTCACTGAATAAAATACCATGAAATATATCTTAATAACTACCTAATATGTGTTGATTAACTGTTTCTATGCTAGTTGATGTTTATCTAATATTTTAGTACCTTCAAATATGTATGATCTTACATCAACAGAGCTAGCCTGTGAACAAGGTCTGCTGTCTTTCATTAAGGTTTAATCTATTGTTTGAAAAACCTGCAATTATCCATCTGTTAGTTTTAAATATCATCTAGACGATGCATGAAATCATCTGGAAAGAAGATCTTAATGAGGAACCGTTTATATCAGGTTGGCCTATGGGCATGAACATCAAGGATTACATTGGCTGATGACTGAGGTTAGAATATCTGGCCTGAATGTTGCAGGTACCATTTCTCGAATTGGAGCCTGAATTGTATACAAGTTTTGGAAGCTAGTCAAGGACTAGGCAGACAAGAAAACAATCAGACAAGAAGCTACCTGTTTATCCCATCTTTCCTTTTTACTATGGATGTGGTATATGTAAAGTGCATACCTTGACTTCCTCAAAACAGAGGATTATAATCTGAAGCTTTAAACCTTTAAATAAGAAGTGACTCTCCACTTTCCTAATACAATAACCCTTTAATACAGTCATGTTGTGGTGAGTCCCAACCGTAAAATTATTTTTGTTTTTATTTCATAACAGTAATTTTGCTACTTTTATGAGCCATTATGTAGAGATGAAGGTCATACCAGTCAGAAAAACAGGTGAGTGACCTGCCTGTCTCTCAACCTGTCCTGATCCCTAGATTCAGTTATCAAAATCCCATTCCACTGTTCCACATTTGTCCTGTCTCAATGCAGTGGACTCTTGTTGCTTCCCTCTCCCCCAGCCTCAACTCGAGTAGTCTTCTGCTGCCCAGGTACAGGCCAAGTCAGTCAGAGAAGCAATTGAGTCATATCCCATGCACATAGAATTGATGATTCAATTTGGTTTCGGAAGACTCATTCCACTGCCCAACTTTACCCCCATATCACACCACACTGCCTGCCATATCTTCCATGTCTAAGCCACCAACTCCTGTTGACATCAGCTGTACAGATACATCCAGAAAAACTGGTGCAGGTGATGTCACTTTGAAGAAGGACTGCTGGGTGAACAAGCCAGAAAACAGATGAACTCAAGCAAGGACTCCCTGCTGGACCATACACCATAACAGCCACAAAATCCACAGAAAATTGACCCATCAGTAGACCTCAAAATTTCACTCAATTTCCACACTTCTCCCTGTCCTCCTCACCACCATATCCCAAGCCTCAACTCTGGCCAAGAACTTTGGTGCATCAAAAGCCAAACCATTTTTCCAGCCCCCTACTCAGACAGAGGCTCCTTAGTGGGTCAGAGGTCATGCTGGCTGCCAGAAATACAAAGCCACTGTTGAAGAATTATTAATATTTAACATTGAATTATTATTTTAGTAATGTCAGTGGTTACTCCTTAACTAACTTTATACCCAAATAACCACACAGAGATATCAGGATCTCTTTAGTTAGCCAATAGCACAATGCTACGGAACAATTACTCAGAGGCCTTGTTCATTTCTCCTGATGTTTCTCAGTCTATTCCTCATGGCTCCATCCTCTTCCTTCTCTTTCTCCTTCCCTCACTGGATAAGAATGGCTTACTCTATTCTCTGTTATTGCTTAGCATTGGCTAGTTTGTTGTTATTGACAACACAGAGAACAAATGGCGATGTTTACTCAAACTTGAAACAAGAGATGCTTAGAATAAAAATCACAGTGCAGTGTCCAGATTGATTCAGATAGTGGAGTAGAGAAATCAACATTTGAGTGAATAAGGGTAAACTGTGCACAGTCATGAAGAACAATATGGCCAGCCACAAAATCCAGAAGACTAAATAAGAAACAGAAACAAAGGAACAAAAGACCCATTCAACAAATAAAAAAATCAGAAAACCAGCACCTAGACCTATAATCATCCCAAATCAGATGCCTAAAGACCACTGTAAGAATAGAATCAACAATAGCCAGCACAATGTGGCATTATTAGAGCCCAGTTATTCTCTAACCCCATGATCTGAATATTCTAAGACAGTTGAAGCACAAGAAAAAGACCTTAAAACCAACTTTATAAAAATCATAGAGGTGTTTAAAATTTCAAAATCAATTAAAGAAATTATGAAACAGACAAAAACAAAGGAAATTAATAAATCCTTTAAAGAATGAAAGAAAGAAAAGGAAAAACAAAACAAGTGAAGGAAGCTGTTCAAGACCTGAAAATGGAAATAGAGGCAATAAAGGAAACAAAAACTGAGGGAATTCTGGAAAATGAAAATCTAAGTAGTAAACTGGAACTACAGACTCAAGTACTACCAAAAGAATAAAACATAGAAAAGAGAATCTCAGATGTTGAAAACATGATAGAAAAAATAGATTCATTGGTCAAAATAAATGTTAAATCAAAAAATACTGACACAAAACCTCCAGGAAAACTGGGATACTATGAAAAGACCAAAGCAAAGAAGAATAAAAATAGAAAAAGGAGAGAATCTCAGCTCAGATACACAGAAAATATATTTAACAAAATCATAAACCAAAATTTCCTAATCAAAAGGACATGCATACAAAGGTACAAGAAAGTTACAGAACATTATATTGATTGAAGCAGAAAAGAAAGTCCACATGCCACAGAACAATCAAAACAGTAAATATCCAGAACAAAGAAAGAATATTAAAAGCCACAAGGTTAATAGCCCAAATAACATATGAATTACATCCAATTTCTCAAAGGAGACTCTAAAAGACAGAAGGGCCTGGAAAGACATCTTGCAGACTCTAAGGGACCACAGATCGCAGGCAAGATTACTGTCTCCTGCAAAATGTTCAACCATCATAGTGGGAGAAAACAAGATATTCCACAACAAACTCAAATTTCAACAGTATCTATCAAAAAATCTAAACCTATAAAAGGTACTAGAAGAAAAACTTTAATATTAAGCCTAGTTGTTTAGAGGATAAGATGTTTTTAGATCTAGATAGATGTTTTAAGTTGATAGAGATGAAATATGATAGGTATTGATTTGTATTCAGAATTTTAGATTCACCAAGATAGAAAAATATTTTCCTCAAGGTTGCTAAATACAAATAGCCAAATCACTATGAATGAAACATTATTATATTTCCTGATTGTTTTGTGGTTCTTCTTGGTGTATGTAGATTATTTTATATATGTATAATAATATAAATGTATATGTAAAAATAAAAATTATTATTGAAAAACTTTAACCCAAGGAGGTTAACTATACTCAAGAAAACACAGGCAATGACTAATCTCACAGCAGTAAAACCCAAAGAAGGGACACACACACACACACACACACACACACACACACACACACACTCACACTAGCACACACACTGACATCTTCCAACACACATACTAACAATGGATGAAATTTTCCAGTGAAAAGACACATACTAACAGGATGGATATGGAAACAAATACATCTCTCTGCTACATAAAAGAAACACACCTCAATGTCAAAGGTAGACATTACTTAGAATATAGGGTTGAAAAAAAAAGATTTAAGAAGAAAGCTGGTATAGCATTTCTACTATTCATCAAAATGGGCTTCAAACAAAAATTAATCAAAGGACATAGAGAAGGGCATTTTATTTTCATCAAAGGAAAAATATAAAAAAGATTACATCTCAATTCTTAAGGCCTATTCCACAAATGCAAAGGTACACACACATTAGTAAAAGAAACATTACTAAAGCTTAAACTATCCATTTCTCCTTATGCATTGCTATTCGGAGACTTTAATATCCCACTCTCACTGATGGCCAAGTTATCTGGCCAAAACCTAAACATAAAAACAGTGGAGGTAGGAGATGTTATAAAGCACAAATGCTAACAAATATCTAAAAAACATTTCACTCAAACACAAAAGAATTCATCTCCTTCTGGACATCTAATGGAACAAAATTTGTGAATACACACCTGGTCACAAATAAATTCTCAACAGATTAAAAAAAAGTTGAAACAACCACCTGTATTGAGTCAGACTGCCATGCATTAAACCTGGATTTCAAAAACAAAAGAAATAATAGAAGGCCTACAAACTCATCAAAACTAAACAACGTCCTATTGAATGATGACTTGGTCAAGGCAGAAATAAGAAAAAAAAAACAACCTAGATTTCAGTGAACACGGATACACAACACACCCAAATAATAAAAACACTAAATTCTTTCAGAAATAAATTAGAGAGATCTCACAGTACCAGCATAACAGTGCACCTGAAAGTTTTAGAATAAAGAGAAGTCGATGTCAGGAAATAATCAAACTGAAGGCTAAATCAATTAAATAGAAACAAAGAATCAATAAAACCAAGAGTTGGCTCTCTGAGAAAATTAACAAGGTAGGCAAACCTTTAGTTAGCCAAACTAATTAAAAGGCAAATAGATATATCCAAATTAATAAAATCAGAAAAGGGGGTTATAACAAAAGACACTAAAGAAATCCAATAAATCTTTAAGTCATACTTCAAAAACCTGTGTTTCACAAAATTGGAAAATCTAAAAGAATTAGGACTTTTCTCCATAAATAGCACTTATAAAAGTTAAATGAAGGTCAGGTAACCAATTTAAATAGACTTACAATCCCTAAGCAAATAGAAATCCCCAACCAATACTTCTCAAAGTATTCAACAAAATAGAAACAAAAGGAACTTGGCCAATTTTAATGTATAAGACCATGTTCACCCTGATTCACAAACGACATCAAGATTCAAAAAAGAGAAAGAGAATTTCAGACCATCATCCTTCATTAACATCGATTCAAATATTCTCAATAAAGTATTTGCAAAGGGAAACAAGAACACATCAAAAAGATCACCCACTGTGATCAAGTAGGTTCAACCCAGAGATGCAGGGATGGTTCAAAATATAAAAATATGTCAATATAATCCACCACATAAATAAACTAAAAGTAAAAAAATTAAATAAATAAAACCACATGATCATCTCATTAGATGCTGGAAAGCCTTTTACAAAAGCTCATAAAAAGTTGTGGAGAGATAAAGAATACAAGGGACATATCTGAACATAATAAAAAGCAATTTACAGCAAGCCTATAGCCAACATTAAATGAAGGCAAACATAACACAGTTTCACTAATATCAAGAACAAGAAAGAATTTCCTTTCTTTGCATAGCTAATCAATATAGTATTTGAAGTTCTATCTAAAGCAAGAAGACAACTAAAAGAGATCTAGGAAATATAAATTCCTATAGAAGAACTCAAAGTCTCATTATGTGCAGATGATATGAAAGTATGCATAAGCAACCCCAAAAGTTCTACAAGAAAACTTCTATAACGTCTATAAATAAACACCTTCAGTGTAGTGGCTAAACTTGTAAGATTACCTCATATACATTAGTAGGCCTCCTATATACAAATGACAATTTGGGTGAAAAAAGAAGGAAATCAGGAAAACAACGTTCTTCACAATAGCCACAAATAATATAAAGTACCTTGGTGTAACTCTAAACAAGCAAGTGACAGATCTACATAACAAGAACTTCAAGTCTTTGAAGAAGAAAACTGAAGAAGATATGAGCATATGGAAAATTCTCCCATGATCATGGATGATTAGTAAAAATGACCAACTTACCAAAATCAGTCTCCAGGTTCAATGCAATCCTAAACCATTTTTAACACAATTCATTCCAGACCTTGAAAAAAATATTAGTTCACTTCATATGAGAAAACAAAAAAATCCAGAATAGTTTAACAGAGAGAGAGAGAGAGAGAGAGAGAGAGAGAGAGAGAGAGAGAGAGAGAGAGAGAGAAAAGGAGAGAGAAAGCATGTACAAAAAAAGACCTTCTAGAGGTTCTGATTTGAAGCCATATTATAGAGCTGTAGTAATAAAAACAGCATGGTATTGTCATAAAAGCAGGTACATTGATCAATGAAATCAAATATCTACACAGCTATGGACACCTAACATTTAATGACAAACCAGAAATAGACAATGGGAAAAAAGAGTTTTCAACAAATGGTGATTGTCTAACTCATTATCTGTGGTAGAACAACGCAAATAAATCCACATTTATAACCCTGCACAAAACACAAGTCCAAGTGAGACAAAGACCTCAATATAAAATCAGATACATTGAACCTAATAGAAGAAAAAGTAGGGAACAGCGATGAGTGCTTTAGCCCAGGGGACAACTTCCTAAACAGAACAGTAGCTCCTGCATGAAGATAATCAATTAATAAATGGGATGTCATAAAACTGAAAAGAAAAAAAAAACTTTCAGTTGGACAAAACAACAGCCTACAGAATGGAAAACATATTCACCAGCTCCAAATCTGACAGAGAAGTAATATCCAAAGTATATATAGAACTCAAAAAGCTAAGTATCAAATGAACCAAATAATACCAATTTAAAAATGAGGTACAGATCTAAATGGATAATTATCAACAGAGGAATCTCAAATGGTTTAGAAACACTTAAGGAAAATTTCAAGATCTTTAGTCATCTGAGAAATACAAATCAAAATGGCTTTAAGATTCTATGTTTCACCTGTCAGAATGGTTAAGATCCAAAACACAAGTGACAGCTCATGTAAAGAAGTATGTAGAGCAAAGGGAACATTTCTTCATTGCTAGTGGGAGTGAAAACTTGCACAGCCATTTTGGAAAGCAAGATCTAGCTATTCCTTTCCTGGGCATATACCCAAAAGATGCTCCATCATACCAGGAGGACCATTACTCAACTATGTTAAAGCAGACTTATTTGTAATAGGCAGAAACTGCAAACAACCTAGATGTCCCAAAACTGAAGAATAGATAAGGAAACTGTGGTACATTTGTGTGATAGTATACTAATCAGCTATTAAAAGCTAGGAAAGCATGAAATTTGCTGCTAAATAGAATCTAACTAGAAAAGGTCATCCTGAATGAGGTAACCCAGACCAAAATAGACACACAAGACACTCATGTATAAGTGGATATTAGCCACATAGTACAGGATAACCATACTATAATTCACAGATTCAAAGAAGCTGATTAACCAGGAAGTTCCAAAGGACAATGCTTAAATCTCCCTGAAAATAGAAGAAAAGACTAGACAAGTGAAATGCTTTAAGAGAGGAAATAGGAGAGGGGAGACACTGAAGAAAATGAGGGTAGGGACTAGCTGTGGGGAAAAGGGAAGTCTGGGTGCAGAGAGCTTGCAGAGAAGAGAAACCACGGGTAGGGACATCTCTGAGACAAGCTGGATACCTACAATAGGATAGGCTCCTGAGAAGATATAGGTGTGACTCTAACTGAGACCCATAGTAGCTGGGAGCATGGAGACTGAAGATGCCACCTTCTGTACCAAATGTGACTTCTAGTGGAGGGTGAGGAACACCAATGTTCCTACAAGATGTGCATGGATAAAGATAGAGCAGATATTGAGGGAATATCCAACCAATCTCTGGCCACACTATGAGAGAGAGTCAACCCCTTACACAATAATGGCACCTGCTATGTTTGAGAACAGAGCCTAATATATGTGTCCTCTGAGAGGCTCCACCCAGCAATGGATTGAAACGGGGGCAATGGAGGGGCGGCTACCATAGAGGTGTATTATATGAGAGAAGAATAAAAATAAAAATAAAAATAAAAATAAACATTCAATCGTAATGTGAATGTTTTGGAGTCATCAGTTTGTCAGTGGTTCTCAACCCACAGAATCAGAATCACTGCTTTAAATAATCCTTCCTTTTCATAAGCTATTTTTGGGCTAAGTATTTTATCAGAGCAATAGAAATCAAATGAGATCACCCTACTTATCATCAATAACTACGGAAAATGATACTATTTTGGTCAATTTTTCCACAAAAGACATCTTCGTTGGGAGTCTTTTCCAAAATATTGTTTTATTTGTTAATATGGAAGAAAAATTAATCACCTCTGCCAATCTTAGATTATCACATATCCTATCACATATCCTATCTTCAACCATACACTATAAAATCATCATTATGCTTTAGTTAAAAAAATAAAAGAAAAAAGCACAGGCTCAGTCAGAGTTTGCTGGTGAAAATGAATGTTACATAAAACATTTAGCTTCTAAGGAAAATTTAAATGTTTGAAATTACTAAACTAATTAAAATTTCATATAAGAATATAAACATCAGTTACTACCCACTTAAAGAAACTGAAAATACCTTCAAATAATCATAAATTAAACTCACCATGGCTGATGTATACTTGGGATTGCAGCTGCTTCAAAATGGCCCAAGAATAAAATACCCATTGAAGCCAGAAAAAAATCTCTTTCTTTAAAAGTTGGCACCCAAAGAAAGAATAAACAGGATACCAAGATGAGACTTGATAGCCTATGACCATATAGTGGGGGAGGAGGTCCCCCTTGATCATGAATCTAGGGGAGGGGAATAGGGTGAAAGCAGGAGGGAGGGAGGAATGAGAGGATGCAAGTCATGGGATAACAACTGAGTTGTAACCTGAATAAATTAATAAAATAAAAAACAAAACAAAAAAGATTAATGAATGCAGAATATAAGATCACAATGGAAACTATGCATTAAGGTAATGATAAAATATAATAAAAATAAACAATGACATGATGGTTTAAAACAAGAGTGAACCCCTGACACTATTAATTATACTTACCACTCTGCTATGCTTACAGATAGGAGCCTATTAGAGTTGTCATCTGAGAAGCTTCACCCAGCATCTGTTTGAAACAGATGCTGAGACTCACAGCCAAAAATTGGGTGAAATGCAAGGAGTCTACTGTACAAGCGGGGGGAAGAGTAAAGGGACGTATAGGTGACAAGAGCTACACAAGAAGACCAACAGAGCCAATTATCCAGGGCCCGGAGGGGCCTGTGGAGTATGAAGCACCAACGAAAGACAATGCGTGGACTGGACATAGGTCCTCTATATAGATGTAGATGATGGAGTTTAGGATTCATGCAAGCGGTACAGGGAGTGGGGCGGGGCTGTCTCTGACATGAACTCTGTTGCCTTATGGGACTACCTTGCAAGGACAAAGGGGAAGAGAAAAATTCAGTCCTGATGCAACTTGAGGAGCCGCGGTGGGTGGGTTGAGGGCGCATTTTCTGTGGAATAGGTGAGAGGGGTGAGATTGGGAGGGAAGGATGGAGGATACTATGGCCAGGATGTAAAGTGAATACATAAATAAATCAATAGATAGATAAATAAATAAAAATATAAGAATAACAAAGAAGGAAGTGAGGTTATTAGATGCTTTCCTCTGACCAATACAAAATGCTGGGGAAAACATTTAGGGAACAAACCTTTGCTTGGATTCATGCTTTAAGAGAATTTCAAGCCATAGTGACAGAAAAAAAAAATGGAAGGTGGATTCTAAGCATTTGTTCCTCACATAGGTGCTAACAAGAGAACAAAAAGCAGGATATAACGCAGTTTTAGGTCATAACACTCAAAGGCCAGCCTCGTGTGACACACCAGTCAGATCCAACAGCCTCCCCAAATAACCTTGTTGGCTGGGGATCAAATATTCAAACACATGAATATGTAGGCACCTTTTCCTTTTCAAACAATTCCGTGTGAGTCTGAGTTGGGGGAGGAGGTTTAGAGCAGAAGAAAAAAGATGTATATATGTGACTGTGTATGTTTATCTGTGAGAGAGCAGGTGTCATAGCAACTATGTGCAACTCAGAGGAAATCTTTGGTGCTATCTTCCTTGGCATTATCTAGTTTGAGACATAGACTTTGTTGATTGCTGCTTTTTCATACTACACTAGCTGGTGTTCCAACTTCTGAGTGTCTCCTATCTCTGCCTCCCATGTCACCGTAGGACCACTGGGATTACTTATGCATGCTACCACCTTGGCTTATAGGCTTCTGGATATTTGAACTTAGATCCTCACACCTGCATGTTAAGCATTTTAGTCACTAAAGCCATCTCCCAGCCCTAGTTCATTCCCATTTCATAGTTCAAAAAGCCTCCATTCCAGCATTGAAGCTTCCTAAAGAGTAAAGGATCCCATCAGCATACTTGTTCTATTGGGATTGCACACAAATTCTTAACTGCAAGCACCTGTAAAATGCAAATGAATGTTCTATACATTCCTAATATACACTGACACAATTAGAATGATCCTATTCCTAAATGGACAAGTGGGAGGATTAAAAAAAAAAAGAAAAGAAAAGGAACCTGAACCAAAGCATCCTGGTATTTTGTACTCCTTAGATCACTTTTCCCTTCACTGACAGTCTCTCCTTTCTGTAATATTTTCATTCAGCAAAATCACACTGAAGACAGTTAAGACTTTCTTGTGATCTGAGTAACTTTCTATATTTGAAGGAAAATGGCTTTTCTATCTTTTTTATAATTTCATAACCTACTTTGGCAGAGGAGGTTGGGAAATAAATAAATAAATATTTCTCTGAAGGCTGTTACACTCATGGGAGGGTAGGAAGGCCGATAATATTAGGCATGTTGATTGTACAGTCCTTTCATAGGGAAATCACACCATGTTCCAATAAGTGCAGAAAGGCCCTCCTTACTGTGCAGCTCAAAATAGCTTTCACATTACCAACACTATAATCATTTTTAACAGGTATGTGGCAGTCTAATTTATAGTAACAGGGTGATGTTCACTCTAAGTTGTCCCCTAGTTTTCAGACAGGTCATTTAAAGGCTACAGAAATGTTCTTTCACCAAACAATGCACCTTACTTAAACCTATTAGATGCCCTTAGCTCTGCATTCATGTATAAGAACTGAGAATTGAAAGATGCAAGGACCATTCATTTATGACCCTCTAGTGCATTGTACTACTGGCATCAAGAGTCAGGACCTATCTAACATTCTAATGATGGGAAGGAGTTTGGGGTACAGGCTTCCTGACTTTTACTATATTACTACTATACTGTTGTTTGTTTGTTTGTTTTGCCATTTGCCTTACAGTGTTATGCTGCCCATTGTATATAAATTACTTTTATTTTCAAATTTCAGAAAAATTAGTGAGTGTCAACTGAAAAAAAAGGAATATATTGATATGTATTTAATAGCCTGTGTTGACTTAAAAAAAACATGAGTAGTTTCAAATTCAGTTTTTATAATAAAAAGGCAAAGCATCCAAAACAAGTAAACAAAACACATATGTATCTATAATGTATACTCTTATTTGTTGTATTTCTCATGGTAGGAATTAATAATGAGTCTCTCTGGACATTGGAATGAAGAAATTGTTCCACCTCACTGTCATAAGCCTCATTAAGAGATGTCACCAACAAGATAAGCTGTGTTTCTCGAAGTAACTTCTTAGTAACCATACTACATATTGGCTTTATTATAACATTCTAAAACACGAACATTCTTATCCTTAATTTTTATTTCTCCTTTCTCCATTGCCCTGTCCTCTTCCCATCTACCCCTACTTTTGGTCTTCTTTGTTAACAAAATCCTCTCACTTTTGGTCTTCTTTGTTAACAAAATTCTCTCATTCTACTTTCACATCACATGCATCCCATCACCATACTGCGCCTCTCCACTTTTATAATTCTTCATCCCCTGCGGTACTTCTGTTTGCATTTCATGCCCTATATAAATATAAATCATGATTGTACATATGTACAGTTAGACAGAGATAGACACAGAAAACCAGGGCAGAATCTGGATTTAGTATATGATTTCTCTGAGACTGTCTTATTCCACTTAGCATAATGATCTCTAGGTCTACTGTTCATTTTACAGAAGTTGCAGTTGAAAGGTAGTGACTATGACTTGATTGTGACCATCCATCTATCCATTCATCCACCCATCCAGAAAGGAGTGGGGACTTGTACCAGGTTTTATAACCTTGGACTGTCCCGGAACTGAAAAAATAATATGCAAGTAAAAAGCAAATTGCCTTCTCTCCAACCCAAAATTTTGAAGGGAAAAACTATCCTTTAGTGATGGATGACAAATGAAGTCCACATAGAACTGACCTTTTCTATGGAAAAGTGGTATTATCATATTTTACCATCTGAAGCTCCGTTTTGACTCCATGCTTCTATACTATATTAAACAACATTTATAGGCAGAAAGCTATTTCCCTTCCTCATATGAGTTTCTAACAGAACAATCAACAGGCATTTGATGTAGTTGGAAGCAAACAAGGCCTATCTGTTGACATTTTGTGCTATTTTATGTACTCTGTGTGTCTGTGTGTTTATGCAATTTTTTACATTAATTTCTCCTTTAAATATGTCTGCCAGCCAGCAACATAATTGGATTTTCTTTTGTTATAAAAAGTGAACATAAATTACCCCTGTTGGGTGGAGATTAGGTTACAGATTTTCTTCTCTTCTGTCACCATCAAAACCAGGGTGTCAGAGAGCTTTAATATTTAATGTAGACCTAATTAGTCTCAGTCGGGCCCAGGGCACTTAGCAAAATCTGACACCAGCCACAAAGTCAAGTTCATTTAGAGAGCATAATTACTAGTTATTTCCATAGCAAAATGAATTCCCATATTAGAGTAGACTTCCCCACCAGCACCCCGACTTTATAAGTAAATTGAAAAATTAAAAAAGAACAAGAAAACCTCTGAGTCCTGGAAATTGTGTACAAGGATTACACCATTTGGTTCTGAGCCTGACATTTCTGAGATGTAGAGCTTGCTAATATTTAAAAATAGAATGATAGATACGTAGATAAGGTAGGAGATGATGGATCTGTTATAGAAAGTTAGATTTCCAAGGATAACGTTCTCCCTGGACCAACATTCTGAAAATAGCTTTTATATATGTCTAATCAATTATTCAGAAAATGTATATTGAAGTCCCATTACATGCAGGTGTCACACTAAGTTCTAGAGTAACACAGGAGAAAAATATTTGCCTTCCATGGAACATCCATAACATGGCAGCAGAGACTGAAAAATTAAACAAATCCATTATTTAATTTGCTTTTCAAGTGTGGTTATGGCCTTAATGGAAACCTGGGACTTCAAGATCTCTTTCCTGAGAAAGGAATATTTTAGTAAAATAAAGAAGAGAAGATGTTAAGATGAACTAGGAGAAATACAGGTGCAGAGTCCCTGAGCTGAAAAGAAGAAACAGCATGCATGGAAAACAAGAACACACATGAAGCCCTCCCATGAGCACCTGGCCTAGAAGGGCATGTTAAGAAGGTAATGGTAGAAACAGACAAAATAACCTGTGTGAAGACGTATATAATCAACTGTGAACATAGTTGCACAGTATCTGTTTCAACAAGAGGCAGCACCTGTCTTTATGATGAAATGTGAGCACATAACACATCTTCTTCATTGAATATATTGAACTGAGTGAATGCTGAGTGAGAATTGCAAAGTTCAAAACCACAGTCCCCATGACAATTTGCTTGTATACTCTATTTGATAAAGGGAACAAGAAGTCCTTATTTTTATCTGACATGATCCTCAGTAACATTACTAAAGGTATAGTGCATGCCATTTAGAGCTAGGAATGTCCAATGACCAGTTTTATCACTATTTCTTTCCTTTTATTACTTTCTTTTTCTAATTTTTATTTAATGAATTTATTCAGATTACAACTCAATTGTTATCCCATCATTTGTATCCTCCCGTTCTTCCCTCTCTCCCATTTTCACCCTATCTTTCATCACTTTCTTACAAATCTGATTAACTCCATTTTTGCTGTGTGTATGTGCTGTATAACATATACATTTAATTAATAATTACATATATTTATAAATTACAAGTATACCTATCTATAATTTTATGTATCTATAAAGATTTTAATGGCTCATAAATGAGAAAAAATGAATTGTTGACTACTCGACTCCTATCTATTCTAAGTTTCATAAGCATTTATGATGATTTTGAGTCCCAACTAAAATCTGATTTCTTGACTCTGTATTCCTCTACAGCTGACCATTTACATCTGATGTGGCCTTCTGCTATAAGCAAAACAAACACATGTTATAAATGCAAAGATCCTAGGCTTTATTTGGTGAAACAAGCAAAGCCATCATGCAATACAGAGAACACTTTTTTATTTACTTAAGTAATTTATTCAGATTACTTCTAAATTCTTATCCCCTTGCTTTTATCTTCCCATTCCCCTTTCCTCTCTCTTTGACCCTATTCCCCTTTCCTAGGTCTGTGACAGAAGGGGGACTTCTCCCCTACCATAAGATCACAGCCTAGGAAGTCTCATTCTGGTAGCCTGCTTCCCCTTCCGCTGAGTGCCACCAGACCTCTCCACCAAGGGGAAATGGTCAAATTTGGGCATCAGAGTTTATGTCAGTGTAAGTCCCTGCTCTCCACAAAACTGTGGAAAACTTCTATAATAAACTTTCTGCTGCATACTTTCCCAAGAGAAGCACCAATTTCCCAGTCAGTATAGAAACCTGTCTTTCCCCATTACAGTGAATCTGAAATTGAAGATTAAATATGACTTGTTCTTTGTAGTAGCAAATATACAACCATTTCTATATATAATCACAGCCATACACTTTAAAACATTTCCTACTCATATTCTATTTTTATTTTCTTAGAGATATTAATTTCTATGAAAATTTAGCTCATAAATATAATTTCAATTTCAAAACAATGTGATATCTATTCTATGATGAGTTGTGTGTTTCTTGTTCTTCTTTCTTCTGTATTACTAAACACACTTTTGAACATGTGTTGACATAGTCATCAATAAAGCTAACACTAAAGCAACTCAGTAGATCAAGCTTTAAAAATCCAGTTTCCACCTCACAAAGATAAGGCATCTCTTCCACTTCTCCCTACAGCTAACTTCTTTCAACATCATTTTTTTTTTCTTTTAAAATTTCTGTTTAGGGGTTCCAAGATGGCATCATCCAGTATGCATTGTATCTGAACTACTGCACGGAGACCAGGCACTTGAATGGAGCCACAGACTGCTGGATCTAGAGAACTTCAGGTGAATGGGGTCCCAAACTCCGCAGACCACTGGTGGGCCTAGTTCCAGGACAAGCAACAGCCCAGAGGTCCTGAACCTACTCCCCAGATGCTCAAACGGAACCTACCTGCAGGTTGCAGCCAGCCTATAAAGCACAAACTCACTGTGTGGCAGTGGTACACCCAGCCCCTGGCCTGAGGAGTCTCAAGGAATAGGTTGAAACTGCCTTTGGATCCCTCCACCCACCCCATGCCAAATTGCAGAGGTCCCATAGGCAGAGTAGAAACACATGTGGCGAGGCCCACCAAAATTAGCTAGTTTGGGCATGCAGCTCACAGGCTGACCTGGGCCCAATCTAGAGCAGTACACAGTAGACTGAGCCTGAAAACAGGGGCAATTAGAACCCAGCTTGGACTGCTCCCACAGGCCCAGCAGGATCTCCCATGCCCTCGGGATAAGCTGGACACCCCTGCCCTGTCCAATCGCTGAGCTAAAAGGTTACTACAGCTCTGAGGATCTGTGAGTGGCCCAGGCTACAGGGTCACGGAAAGTGCAGACACCTTGGAGCCCGCCCACGGTCTGAAATCGTTGTGTCTCTGGGCTGTTGCGTACTGATTCTGCACTCTCCAACAGACAGATCCTAACTGGATCAGCTCCCACAGCCCAGGCAGGATCATTCACAGTCTCAGGAGAGGCTGGACACCCCTGTAGAATCTAGTTGTTGAGCTAAAAGGCTGCTACAGCTCAGAGGGCCTGACCAGAGCAGGGTCCTGCCCACAGGCCCATAGGAAGTGCAGACAGCTTGGTGGTCTGAAAAGGTCCTGTCTCTGGGCCCTGACATACCAATCCTGCACCCTCCAACAGACAAAACCTAAATGGATCAGGTTTCACAAGGCCAGCAGTATCTCCCATGCTCTCAGGAGAGTTTGGACACCCCTGCAGGGTCCAGATGCCTAGCTAAAAGGAGGCTACAGCTCAGAGGGTCTGACTCATGTGGGGTCCAAACTACTGCAGGCCAGGAAATGCAGGCAGCTTGGAGCTTGCTGAGGTCTGAAGTGGTCCTGTGTCTGGGCTGCCTCATACTGATCCTGCACTCTCCAACAGACAGAACCTAAATGATTCAGCTTCCACAGGCTGGGCAGGATCTCCCATGCTCTCGGGAGAGGCTGGACACCTCTTCAGTGTTTAGATGTGAAGCTAAAATGGCAGATACAGCTCAGAAGATCTGATCCAGACAGGGTCTTGGCTACAAAGCTGCAGGAAAGACAGGAAGCTGGGGCCAACCTACTCAACCAGAGTGCTTTTGTGCTGACCTTGTTCTATGACCCAAAACAGCTGATTTGAATTACAGCAGTAAAATGAAAGGGTCCAGAGAGAAACCTACTTTTGCAGACTCGATCTGGAGCCTAAGGTGTAGAGCAAAATCTCCAGGGGTGGAAAACAGATCACCTGCCTGTTCCAGGGAAACACTCCCTAATCCTGACAGGCAAGGATACAGGACCTATAATCATTTACCAACTATTTACTCTCAACCAGTGAAGAACACCAGAAGCTACCTCCCTACATCAGAGACACCAAAATGAAAAAAAAAAAAAAAAAAAAAAAAAGACAGTGAAAGAATGCAAACAAAAACCAAAACAGTTTAGCATCTCCAGATCACAGCAAAACCAATGAAAGCAACCCTGAGAACCAAACACAATCAAAATACAAGAAAATGACCTCAAGTCCTTAGTAAGGAAGATGATAATAGAAGAAATAAATAAATTCTGTAAACAATTACAGGAGGATGCAACTGAGCAGGTTGAAGACATAAGAGATGATATAGAGAGGCACTGGAAGAATTTCAGAAAATTACAAACAACCAGATGAATGAAATCATTAAAACAGTTCAAGATCTGAAGATAAAAATGGAAGCAATGATAAAGGAACACGCAGAAGAAAAATGTGATTGAGAGGCCCCAGAGAAGAAAACAAGCATCACAGAGGTGACCTTATCTAACAGAATCCAAGAAATGGAGGAAAGAATATTGGGATTTGAAGATATAGTCATAGAACTTGAAACAACCATCAAAGAAAATACTAAATCTACTAAGTCCCTGACACAGAATATCCAAGAAATCAAGGACACCATGAAAAGATGAAACATGAGAATAATAGGTATTGAGGAAAGACAGGACACCTGACTACAGCGCAGAAAATATCTTTAACAAAATCATGGAAGAAAATTTCCCCAATCTGATGAAGGAGATGCATATGAGCAGACAAGAGGCCTACAGAACACCAAATAGAATAAACCAGAAATGAAAAGCTTCCCGCCAAATAATAATAAAATCACAAAGCATACAGAACAAGGAAAAATATTAAAAGTGGCGAGAGAAAAGGCTGAGTAACACATGATGGCAAACCTATCAGAATTACACATGACTTCTCAGCAGAGACTATGAAAGCCAGAAGGACCTGGACAGAGGTCCTGAAAGCACTAAGAGAACACACATACCAGGCCAGACTACATTACTCAGCATAATTATCAATAACCAATGATGGAGAAAAAAAGATATTCCATGAAAAAACAAATTCAATAGTACCTATGCACAAATCTGGCTTTACAGAAGTTACTAGAAAGAAAACTCCACCCCAAAGGGCCAAATTACAACCAAAATTACAAAGGAAATAGAAAACTACACCATCGTAAAATCACAACCTCACAAACTCTCGACTATAACAAATAGCAAAAATGAAGGGACTTAACTGGTCATTAATATCTCTCAATATCAATGGTCTCAATTCTCCAGTAAAAAGACACAAACTAACTGAGTGGATGCATAAACATGACCCAACATACTTCTGCCTTCAAGAAATAAATCTCACCCACAAGCACAGACATTACCTCAGAGTAAAAGGTTGTGAAAAATATTCCAAGCAAATGGTCACAAGAAGCAAGCTGGTGTAGCCATTCTAATATATAATAAAATAGGCTTTCAACCAAAATTAATAAAAAGGGGTAGGGAAGAACACTTCATACTCATCAAAGGTAAAGTCAACAAAGAAGACATCACAATTTTGAACATCTATTCCCCTAATACAAGGGCACTCACATTTGTAAAAGAACTATTAAAAAAGTTTAAACCACTCATTGATCCCCACACATTAATAGTGGGAGACTTTAACACCCAACTTTCACTGAAGGATAAGACTTTGAAACAGAAACTAAGGAGGGGAAATAATTTCATTAACCAACATCATGAATCAAATGGATCTAACAGATATCTACAAAACTTTTCACTCAAACACAAAGGTTTATACCTTCTTCTCAGCACCCTATGGAACGTTCTCTAAAATTGATCATATATTAGGTCATGAAGCAAGCCTTAACAGATACAAGAAGATTGAAATAAAACCTTGTATCTTATCAGAGCACCAAGGTCTTAGGCTGGACTTCAACAACAACAAAAATAACAAAAAAACAAAACACACATGGAAACTAAACAACTCTCTACTTAATGACACCTGGGTCAGAAAAGAAATAAAGAAAGAAATAAAGGACTTCTTGAAATTCAATGAAAATGAAGGAACAGCATACCCAAGTTTGTGGGACACAAGGAAAGTGGTGCTAAGAAGAAAATTAATAGCACTGAACACCTTTAGAAAGAAAGTGGAAACATCTCACATAAAGAACTTAATGACATATCTGGATGCCCTAGAAAAAAAAAAGAAGCAGAAACACCCAAGGGGAGTAGACGTCTAGAAATAATCAAACTCAGGGCTAAAATCAATAAGTTAGAAACAAAGAGAACAATTCAAAGAATCAACAAAACCAGGAGCTGGTTCTTGGAGAAAATCAACAAGATTGACAAACTGTTAGCCAAACTAACTAAAAGACAGAGAAATATTATCCAAATAAACAAAGTCAGAAATGAAAAGAAAGACATAACAGCAGACACTGAAGAAATACAAAGAAAAATAAGAACCTCTTTTAAAGGCATTTATGCCACAAAATTTGAAAATCTAAGGGAAATGGACAATTTTCTAGACTGATTCCATTTGCCAAAATTAAATCAATATCAAATAAACAAATTAAATAGCCCTATAGAAATAGAGGAAATCATTAACAGTCTCCCAACCAAAAAAAGCCCAGGCCCACATGGCTTCAGCACAGAATTCTATGAAACCATGAAAGAGGAGTTAATACTCATACTTTTCAAGCCACTCCAAAAGACAGAAATGGATGTAACATTACCAAATTCTTTCTATGAGTCCATAGTCACATTGATACCTAGACCCCACAAAGACCTAACCAAAAAAAAAAAAAAAAAAAAAAAGAGAGAGAGAGAATTTCAGACCAATTTCTCTTATGAACATTGATGCAAAAATACTAAATAAAACACTCACAAAATGAATATAAGAACATATCAAAGACATCATTCACCATGACAAGGTAGGCTTCATCCCAGGTATGCAGGGATGGTTTAACATATGGAAATTCATCAATGTAATCCACCATACAAACAAACTGAAAGAGAAAAAAAACACACACACACAATCATTTCTTTAGATGCAGAAAAAGCATTTCACAAAATCCAACACTCATTATGTTTAAAGTTCTGGAGAGACAGGGAATACAAGACACAAACCTAACAGTAATAAAGGCTATATACAGTAAACCAAAGCCAACATCAAATTAAATGGAGAGATACTCAAGGAAATTCCTCTAAAATCAGGGACCAGACAAGGCTTCCCACTTTCCCCATATCTCTTCACTATATATCTTGGAGTTCTAGCCAGAGCAATATGACATCAAAGGAGATCAAGGGGATCCAAATGGGAAAGGAGGAAGTTAAATTATCCCTATTTGCAGATGAGATGATAGTGTATATAAATGACCCCCAAAATTTCAACAGAGAACTCCTACAGCTGATAAACACCTTCAGCAAATTGGCTGGATACAATATTAACTCAAAAAAGTCAGTAGCTTTCCTATATACAAATGACAAACATGCAGAGTAAGAAACTAGGAAAACTATACCCTTCACAATAGCCACAAGCAATATAAAATATCTAGGAGTAACTCTAACCAAACAAGTGAAGGACATGTTTGAAAAAAAACTTTAAATTCCTGAAGAAAGAGATTGAAGAAGAAATCAGAAGATAGAAGGACCACCCTTGTTCATGGATCAGGAGAATTAACATAGTAAAAATGGCCATCTTACCAAAAGCAGCTTACATATTCAATGCAATCCCTATCAAAATACCTACATAATATTTTGAAGACATTGAAAGATAAATTCTCAACTTCATATGGAGAAACAAAAAGCCCAGAAAAGCAAAAACAATCCTATACAATAAAAGATCCTCTGGAGGAATCTCCATACCCCATCTCAGGTTGTACTATAGAGCAACAGTAATTAAAACAGCATGGTACTGGCATAGCAATAGGCTGGTGGATCAATGGAATCGAATTGAATACCCAGAGATGAATCCATACATTTGGGCAGTTGATTTTTGACAAAGAAACTAAATCTATTCAATAGAAAAACGATAGCATCTTCAACAAATGGCGCTGGTCTAACTGAATGTCTACATGTAGGAAAATGCAATTGGACCCATATTTGTCACCATGCACAAAACTCAAGCCCAGGTGGATTAAAGACCTCCACATAAAACCAGAGACATTAAATCAGTTAGAGGGAAAAGTGGGGAAGAGCCTGGAACACACTGGCACAGGAGACAACTTCCTGAACAGAATACCAACAGCCTAGGCCTTAAGGTCAGCAATTAACAAATGGGACATCATGAGGCTGAGAAGCTTCTGTAAATCAGGAGACACTGTCAACTGAACAAAGTGACAGCAAACAAACTGGGAAAAGATCTTCAACAATCCTACATCTGACAAAGGTCTAGTATCTAGAATATACAAAGAACTCAAGAAATTATACACCACCAAACCAAATAATCCATTTCAGAAATGGGGATTAGAATTAAACAGAAAATTATCCACAGAGGAATATCAAATGGCTGAGAAACACTTAAGGAAATGTTCAATGTCTTTAGTCATCAGAGAAATGCAAACCAAAACAACTCTGAGATTCCATTTTACTCCCATCAGAATGGCCAAGATCAAAAATTCAAGCAACATCACATGCTAGTGAGGATGTGGAGACAGAGGAACATTCCTTCATTGCTGGTGGGAATGCAAACTGGTACAACCACTTTGGAAATCTATCTGGCACTTTCTCAGAAAAATGGGAATAGGTCTTCCTCAAGACGCAGCTGTTCCACATCTTGGAATATACCCAGAAGATGATCCACCACACAACAGGGGCATATGCTCAACCATGTCCATAGCAGCCTTACTCATAGTAGCCAGAACACGGAAACAGCCTAAGTGTTCCTCAGTAGAAGAATGGAGAAAGAAACTGTGGTACATTTACACTATGGAATACTACTCAGCTATTAAAAACAAGGAATTTCTGAAATTTGTGGACAAATGGATTGAACTAGAAATGATCATAATGAGTGAGTTCACACAGAAGCAGAAAGAGTCAAATGGTATATACTCATTTATATCTAGACACTAGCCCTAGGGGCATGTCTCATGACAGTCTTCACTTACCATGAAAGTGGGACAGAGAGGAAGACACACTATTGAGACTTTAGGTGAGAGAAGCATGAGAGAATAGGGAATTAGAAGGATCCAGAGAGTCCTAGACCCCTACAAGATGAAAATTATGATGGGTGGATCTGGGCCCAGGGATCTTGCTCAAACTGTGCCACCAGCCAAGGACAATATGAGTAGTCACGTCAAACCCCTACCCAGACCTAGTCGATGGACTGGACATTCTCCTCCAGTGAGTGGTGAGTGCGGACTGACTTTCACATGAACTCTGGTGTCCCAGTTTTGACCATGTCCCCTGGATAGGGAGGTCTGGAGGCACGCAGAGGAAGGATAGCAGGCTACCAAGAAGAGACTTGATACCCTATGAGCATATACAGGGGAAGTAGGTCCCCCACAGTCACAGACATAGGGAGAGGAGTAAGGGGAAAGTGGGAGGGCGGTAAGAAGGAATAGGAGGATACAAGGGATGGGCTAACAACTGAGCTGTAATATGGATAAATTAATAAAATATTTAAAAATAAAATAAAATATATGTTTATTCACTTTACATTTTGGTGGTACTTCCATCCCTCCTCCCTTCCCAAAACAACTCTCTCTTCTCTCTCTCTCTCTCTCTCTCTCTCTCTCTCTCTCTCTCTCTCTCTCTCTCTCTCTCTCTCTCTCTCTCTCAGGAAAGGGGATTCCCTGCTTCCATTCTATCCAAGTACATCAAGTCACACCAGGAATGAGCATGACCTCTTCCCCTGTGGCCAGACAAGGAAATGAAAATTATCTGCCAACAAACTCCATGTCAGAGACAGCCCGTGCTTCTATTACTATAGGACACACATGAAATCTGGCTGCCCATCGCCTGCATCTGTGTAGGGGGCCAAGGCCCAGTCCATGCTTCAGTCTCAGCAAGGCCCTCCATCCTCTGGTTAGTAAGCTCTGTTAGTCTTCTTGTGGCGCTCCTGGAACCTTCCCCCCACTTTTCCTCAAGATTCACTATGTATCATCCAAAGTTTGGCTGTACATCTCAGCATCAGTTTCAAAGCACTGCTGGGTGGAGCCTCTCAGAGGACTACTTCGCTAGGCTTTTTTCTGCAAGTATAGTAATGTATTGTTAATAGTGTCAAGGGTTGGCTCTCTCCCATGGGGTGGGTCTTCAGTCAGGCCAGGCATTGTTTGGACAGTACCTCAAATTTTGCTCTATCTGCTCTTACTTTATCCCTGCCCATCTTGTAAACAGGGCAAACCTAGCATTCAAGTGATTTTGTGGGTGGATGAGTGTTTAACTCTCTCTGCTAGGAGTTTTGTCTAGTGTGAGATCTCTTCAGTCTCTAAGGATCCTGATATAAGGAATCTCTGTTGGGTTCCCCTCATATCTTCCCAGCAGCCTACTCCAACTTAGGTCTCCAAATTGTCACAAAGATGCCCGAACTAACAACTTTTCTTTGCCCTACAGGTTTTAGCCCTTCTGTCCCCACTCTCGCAAGGTCTGAGCTCCACTCTCTTGTCTTTTAGTGCTCTCTTTCCTATCTTGTTCCCTCTATTCAAATGTTACCATTGTACATCTATTTCCCCTTCTGAATGAAATTTAGGCTTCCTTGCTTGGATCCTCCTGTTACTTTTCTTCTTTGTATCTGTGCATTATAGTACGTTAATCTGGTACTATATGGCTAAAATCCACTTATTAGTGTGTATATACCATATGTGTCTTTCTGGAACTGGGTTACCAAACTCAGGATGATCTTTTCTTGTTCCACCCATTTGCTTGCAATTTTCATGATTTCTTTGTTTTTAATAGCTGAAGAGTATTCAATTGTGTAAATATACCATGGCTTTTTTTTCTTCTGAAGAGGGTCACTTAGGTTGCTTACAGATTCTGGCTATTATATATAAAGCTACTATGAACATAGTTGAGCAAATGTCCTTGTAGCATCTTTGGGGTATATATCCAGAAGTGGTATAGCTGGATCTTGAAGGACAGCTGGTCAAAACTTTCTGAAAAAGCACCAGATTGATTTCCAAAATGGTTTTACAAGGCTGTACTCCCACCAGCAATGGGAGAGTGTTTCCCCTTTCTCCATATCCTCACCAATATGTGTGGTCACTTGAATTTTTTATCTCGGTCATTCTGACAGGTGTAAGATGGAATCTCAGAATCATTTTGATTTGCATTTCCCTGTTGACCAAGGACATTCACCATTTCTTAAGTGCTTTTCCAACTTTCAAGACTCCTTTGTTGAGATTTCTGTTTAGCTCTGTGCCTCATTTTTTAATTGGATTATTTTATTTGTTAGTGTTTAATTTTTTCATTGAATTAAACTATTTGGATATTAGCTCTACCAATCTGTAGAATGTCATTTTGTTCTATTGACAGTGTCTTTTGCCTTACAGAAGTTTTTCAGTTTCAAGAAGTCCCATTTATTACTTATTCATCTTAGGGACTTATCTGTTTGTTTTATGTTTAGGACGTTTCTTCCTGTATCAATGAGTTTAAGGCTCTTCCCCATTTTCCCTTCTACTATATTTAGTGTATCTAGTTTGGTGTTGAGATCTTTGATCCACTTAGACTTGAGTTTTATACAGGGTGTTAACATTTTTCTGCATGTAGACATCCAGTTAGACCAGCACTATTTGTTGAAGTTGCTGTCTTTTACCCATTGTATGGCTAGGGCTGCTTTTTCAAATATCAAGTGCCTATAGGTTGGCTTAATTCTGGGTCTTTGAATCAATTTGATTGATCGACCAGTCTATTTCTATGCTAGTACCACACAGTTTTTATTACTATTGCTCTGTAGTATAGCTTGAAGTCTGGGATGGAGACACCTCCAGAAATTCTTTGATTATATAGAGTTGTGTAATCTATTCTGGTTTTTTATTTGTTTGTTTATTTTTCCATATGATGTTTAGTATTTTTCTTTAAAATTATGTAAAGTTTGTATTGGTATTTTGATGGGCATTACATTGAATCTATAGATTGCTTTTGATAAGGTGGCCATTTTTTACTATATTAATCTTACCAACCCATGAGCAGGGGAGATATTTACATCTTCTGATACCTTCTTTAATTTCTTTCTTCAAAGATTTATATTCTTCTTATACATGTCTTTTTCTTTCCTTATGAGAGTTAGACTAAGATACTGTATATGTTTTTTGTGTCTATTATCAAGGATATGGTATCCCTCATTGCTCTTTCAGCCTGTTTGTCATTTGTATATAGGAGGGCTACTGCTTTTTGAAAATATAATATTTTAAAATATTTTTATTTTTAAATAATTTATTCATATTGCATTCCAATTATTATCCCCTCACTTGTATCTTCCTCTTCCTCCCTACCTCCCTATTTCACCCTGTTACCCTTCCCTAGACCTGTTACAGAAGGGGAACCTCCTCTCCCAACATATGATGACAGCCTATCAGGTCTTATCCTGAAAGCCTATTTCCCCTTCCACTGCCTGCCACCAGGCATCCCCACCTAAGGGAAGAGATCAAATAGGGAGCCATGAATCAGATTTCATGTTTAAAAAAAATAATCTTACATCCAGCCTCTTCCCTGAAACTGCTTATCAGCGTTAAGAGTTCTCTGTGGAATTTTTAGGAACGCTTGTGTATACTGTCTTACCGTCTCTGAATAGCTATCCAATTTGTATCCCATTGATACCCTTTAGTTGTCTTATTGCTCTAGCTAGAACTTCTAATACTACATAGAAGTAATATGGAGAGAGAGGGCAGCCTTGTCTTGTCCCTGATTATAATAAAATTGGTTTGAGTTTCTTTCCATTTAATTTGAAGTTAGCTAACCTTGCTATATATGGCCTTTAGTATGCTTAGGTATGGGCCTTGTATCTCTATCTCTTCAAGGCTTTTATCATGAACGGGTGTTGGATTTTGTCAAAGGTGTTTTTGGCTGCTACAGAGACAATGATGTGATTTTTTAAAAGTTTATTCATATGGTGTACTGTATTGATGGATTTTTGTATATTTAATCATGCTTGCCTGCCTGGAGTGAAGCCTACTTGATCTTGGTTAATGATGTATTTGTTGTGTTCTTGGATTTGATTTGTGAGTATTTTATGGAATGTTTTTGCATCAATGTTCATGAGCAAAACTGGTCTGAAATTCTCTATATTTACTGGGTCTTTGTGTGGTTTAGGTAGCAGAGTGACTGTAGCCTCATAGAATAACTTTGGCAATGTTCCTTCTGTTTCTTTTTTGAGGAATAGTTTGAGTATTGGTGTTAACCCCTGTTTGAAGTCTGGTAGAATTCTCTGCAAAAACCATGTGGTCCTGTGATTTTTTTTATTGGAAAAATTTTAATGACTGCATCTACTTCATCATGGGTTACAGGATTGTTTAAACTGTTTACCTGGTCTTGATTTATCTTTGGTAGGTAAGATCTATCAAGAGACTATAAGATTTCATTTTGATTTTCCAATTTTGTGGAATAAAGGATTTTGAAGTACCAGAGTTTGTGTGAGAGTTAGATCTTCTTCTCCACTCAACAGTGGAGAATGTCCATCGGCTAGTCCGGGTAGGGGTTCAAGGTTTTTACTGCCTATTTTTTCCTTGGCTGTTGCCACAGTTTGCGGAGGATCCCAGGGCCCAGACTCGCCTGTAGTTTTCCAGGACCCACTGAATCCTTCCATTTCCCTTGGATGGAGATGCCTGGTGGCACTCAGAGGAAAGATAATAGGTCACCAAGGAGAGACTTGATACCGTATGAGCATATTCAGGGGGAGGAGATCCCCCTCAGACACAGACATAGGGGAGGGGAGTAGGGGGGGGGAAGTGGGAGGAAGGGAGGGATGGGAGGATACATGGGATGGGCTAACAACTGAGATGTAATATGTATAAATTAATAAAAATGTATTAAAAAAAAAAGGATTTTGAAGTAAGACCTAATGATTCTTTCGATTTCCTTAGTGTCTGTTGTTATGTCTCCCTTTTTAATTTCTGATTTTGTTTATTTGGGTACTGTCGCTGTGCCTTTTATTTAGTTTGACTATGGGTCTGTCAATATTGTTGATTCCAGCTCTTGGATTTGTTGATTCTTTGTACTGTTCTCTTTGTTTTTAATTTATTGACTACAGACTTGAGTCTGATTATTTCCTGCCATCTACTCCACTTGCATGGGTTTGCTTCTTTTCTTTTCTAAAACTTTTAGTTGATCTGTTAAGTTGTTAGGATAGAATCTCTCCAATTGCTTTATGAAGTCACTAAGTGCTCTGAACTTTCTTCTTAGCACTGCTTTCATGGTGTCCCATAAGTTTGGGTATGCTAGGCCTTCACTTTCATTGAATGTTAGAAACTAATTTTTTATTTCTTCCTGACACAGTGGTCATAATGGAGGGAAATGTTCAGGTGCCATGTGTGTGTAAGCTTCTTTTTTCTATTGTTGTTGAGGTCTAGCTTAATCCATGGTGGTGTGATAAAGAACAAGAGGTCAATTCAATTTTATTGTATTGCTTGATGTTTGCTTGCGATCAACTCTATAGCCAATTATGGAAAAGAATCCACACGATGCTGAGAAGAAAGTATATTCTTGTATGTTTGGGTGGAAAGTTCTGTAGATATCTATTAGGTCCCTTTGATTCATGACCTCTGTTAGCTTTGTTATTCATCTATAAGGTTTCTGTTTTATTCATCTGTCCATTGGTGAGAGTGGAGTGTTGAAGTCTCCCACTATTAATGTATGAGGATCTCTGTGTAATTTAAGTTTTAATGTTTCTTTTACAAATGTGGGTGCCCCTCTATATGGAGAGTAGATGTTTAGGCTCATGATGTCTTCTCGGTATAATTTTCCTTTGTTGAGAATGAACTGTCTTTCCCCATCTCTTTTGGTTAATTTTGAATGAAAGTCTATTTTATTAGGTATTAGGATGGCAACTCCAACTTCCTACTTGGGTCCTTTGTCTTAGAAAACTTTTTTCCAGGCCTTTATTTTGAGTTAATGACTATATTTGTTGCTGAGTTGTGTTTCTAATATGTAGCAGAACGTTGGATACTGATATTGATTTTTCAGCTGGTATGTTAACTGGGTTGACCTTGAGTAGGCAACCTAATTTTGATATTTCATGGGTGCAGCTCCTTGTCATATGTGGATGGTAATATCTCAAAGCAGACAAATAATTATGCAAATTCACAATTGCAAACAACACAGAGAACAGCTTACTTTGGGGTGATAAATAGTCATTGAAACATATGAAAAACAACCCACCCCTACACTTAAATCTGGAAAAAGGGCCAAAAATTGTAAAAGCTGGGGGACCAAATCCTTGAATTTTTTATTGGAATGTTTTCTTGTATTCTTATCACCAATTTGGTTCCAAAAGTTTTTTTTTTCCATTCTATCCAGATATGCCAGATGAGGCTAATTTGTCTTTTTCTTGGATTTCTCATTATCAACTCTGCTGTCTCATTATCAACAACTGCTGATTTACAGTTTTAGTTTAGGACTCTTGACCATAATACATCCTTATTTCTTGGTGGACTGACTTCTGACTCTTGGATCTTTCTTCTTCTGGAAGTATGCTCTCATATAATTGGCATGTATCCTCAAATCTCTTGATATATTTAATCTGGAGCTATATTTTTGTGTGTTCTTACATGGATAAATGCCATAAATATTAAATAATGGCATGTGTAAGGAACTGCAGATTAGATACTACAGTTTCAAAATGTTTAGGACATTTTATTTTTCACTGGAAGAGTCTGGAGAGATTTTTAGGCAATATTATAGCATTCTGAGTATAGAGATTTGTGTATGGGATATTTGACATTTCTGGAAAGTGTTATTAATATGCAATTTTTGTACTGTGCAAAATTTTATATTAGTGCTGATACACTGGGTTGTTCATGCATTAAGTTCTGAATTGCTCTTTGATAAATTTCTTCTTTCAATTTTCCTGTTATTTGTAATTTGATTAAGCTATAGGTTACATTACTTGTATCAATCTTCTATTTCATCATTTCATTCCTAGTTTATATGTTTTTAATTATCTTCTGGTAAATGTTCTTGATATAATATTTTTCTGTTGCACCTAACAATTATGCTTTTAATTTTGATCTGAATCTATATATATTTTACCACACCATTTTTGTAATCAACTTAATTTTCACCAAGTACTAACTATATATCCTCATTTTACTTTTTGTCACATATATTATGTCTACTTCATTATTAGATTTTTTATTCTAATGAACTTTACTTTTAAATAAGATCTCCTTTATTCATATATACATCTACTCAACTATCCACCTTAAGTATCTGCAAAGCAGATTTATAAGAGTATAATTTGTCAAAGGTGGCTTCATTGTAAGATATGTTCTACTGATTCCTTGAATTATCAGATATCTGTATAGATAAATCTTTTGAAACTATGAGAGATAACAATTTGTGGTATAGGTTTGTTTCTAATATTTTGAACCCAACTAGTGGGAGGCTTTAAACCAACAACTTTGTCTTGTGTGTGTGTGTGTGTGTGTGTGTGTGTGTGTGTGTGTGTGTGTTACTCATTTACCCCTAGTGTTTCTAATATCCCAAAGACTATTTATAATCCCAGAGATTATAAATAATCACTCTGATTTAGTCTTCCAAGGTGGAAAGTCTTTTCCTTTATATTGGGGAAAGGTACGAAAGGAACATGTCTGTTCTTCTTTGGAAGGACATTCTAAGTGTCTAGCTTTTATTATTTATTTCTTTAAATTTAGAAAATTATTCCAAAAACACTCTTATTTCACAATTTACTGATCTATGACAAATAAATTCTTGTTAACACAAATTCTTGTCTCTCTTTGGTTTTCTAAGGGCCTATTTACCATACATTCTCAAATAGATTAACTTACTGTCTTACTCTTCTCTGATTTTCACTCTCCACAGTGTCATTGACATTCTTATTCTCCATCAACTTCTCTCCCTTTCCTTTTTCTTCTATATGCATAGTTCTTTGGTTAGTCACTACATCTTAGTATGATTTGGAAAAAATTTAGAATGTGTCTATGTGATATACACCTTCTTTAATCCCAGGTTCATTCATGCTTTGCATCTCCACAGACTTTTTCTGTATCAAAATTTTAGTCACTTGAAGAAATGAGGAATCTGGTATCTGCACTCAAAATACGAAACAATCTTCTTTTATATGTACAGTTTCTACTAATTGGAACTTGATATTTTGGCCTCAATTTCATCTTGTCCAAATTGAAAAGAACATACTCTCATTCTTATGCAAAAAACACACTGTTAATAGTCTAAAACAAGACTCAAAAGATAATCTACCATTTTGTTTTCAATTATGGCCACCCGACCCTGTAAACTCACCTTCAATCATTTACATGACTTGATCTCTTATTCCAGTAATGATAACTCACTGAGTACTGTGATAAGATTGGGTGAGCCATATTTTATATGCTGTGTCAGGCTCACATATGTTTTCAGGAAATAAGAATATAATTTGAATAGCAACATGTAATGACCATTTGATTTATATTATCATAGAGACATCCCAACAGAACATACCAAAATAGAATATGAAAAATTAATTGGGAATTGTTCAAGTATAACACAAAACAACATGAGCAAGAAAGGTCGTCAATGCAGGTTTTAGAAAGAATAAAATAACTGTGTTCTTATAAAAAGATTTCAAGCTTAAAGAACAGTGTGAAAGGAAACGAGGCCAGGTACGGGAGCTTTAAATGTTTTTCAGGCCCTTTCATTGACTTCCCAGTTGCTTTTATTTTCTAAATCCTAATGAAAATTAACAGATCCTCCCATTAAGCATCAGACATGTAAATGTTTCTATGTACACATATCTACAAATTCACATGTATCTAGTGGTATACCATTTTCTATTTTTTCATATTCTCAACATGTCTATGAAATAAGAGAAGAAACAGAAACATCTTAGAAAAACTGCAGAGCAGACATTTACTTCAAGTATCTTGTTTGAAATCAATGGAACAAATGTGTGTGGAGAATCCAAAGCCTCAAAGATGTCAAACTATATTAGTAACAACTCCTGGCTCCTGGGATTGTCATTAGAAGCTATTCAGGCATTATGAGAAATAATTCAGAAGTGAATTCTACCTTAGATGAAAAAAATCTTCCCAGCTCTTGGAAAGAATAGGGCTTTAAAACATGCAGTTAAGATGAGTTTCCTTGACTTATGGATTCTACAAGAAAGAAACATGGAACTCAGAATTTGGGTAAGGTAAAAAAGGAAACAATGAAAACAATTATCAGTAATTGGAAAAAAAGAGAGGCGATGATCATATGGGTAGACTGTGTGTGTGTGTGTGTGTGTGTGTGTGTGTGTGTGTGTGTGTGTATAATTTACCCACGCAATAATTTGATGCTCACAATGCCATGAAGGAAGATGGGTAGTTCTTGCTGTCACCTGCTCTTAGAGATTAAAAACAATATACTGCCAGAAAATAAAGTGTGCTCATGGTCACAGAAGCAGAATGCTACAGAGCCTGAGATTTAACTGCAGGTTTTAGATGTTACTTTCTAAAATCTATTTGTCTTTTTTTCATACTTTTTTTCTCTGGCTGAGAGTAGGGCTAAGGGAGTTGGCTTGGTTTACTGGGACTCAGAAACAATAAGCTTCATCTAAGTGTTTTGGCAGCCATGATAATTGACAGACAGTTTACAAATATTTTATATGAAATAAAATTGTCCTGGAGTTCATTTAAGTCCTTCAAGCTCATGTTCCCTCATATCTCTGCTAACAGGGAACAAAGGGTTAAATGGAGCACAAGCAAAGATAATTGACATGTGTGCCTATTGGTCTATCCCCGGGCCATCTGGGAACTTAAATAGCCAACAGTTAATTAAAAATAAACTGACACTTTACTTTAAGGATAGTTTTAATAACCATTTATAAATGTTACATTAAAAATTCATACACTGTTATCAACTCCTGCTAAGGATTTACAGCACAATGAAGGTGTTATGAATGTTTTATGGTTTCTGGGGAGTAGGCTCTTCCTTTAGCGATATTTTCAGAAGATTGTTTGTCTTTTCTGGGCCACAGCTGAAGCACTTAAGACAAAAGCAGCTCATGGAATGAAAACCGGTCCCAAAGTTCATGGTGGTATCATCATCACCTCCCATTTGCAACTGGAATCGGCTCTTTCCTTGGACATCTAATATCATCCCAGCAGTATTTGCTCCTAATGCTGGATGCTATTGCAAGAGAAAACAAATGGCTTAAAATGGCGTGTTATTCCACTTCCCCCAAAGATGCTTCCTGGATTGACAATAAAGTGGGCAGAAGGGAAAGGCATGGGATACATATTAAATGGGAACTTATTATAAACAGTGAGAGGGGTCTTGGATTCTGCTATGAAGATTGTTCAACACATGGCCCAGAGGCTGTCTACAGCCAAGAATAGCTAAAGATGCGGTCCCAAATCAGTCACAAATCTACATTTTGTAAAGCATTCCAAACAAATATTTTATATATATATATTTGTGTGTGTGTGTGTGTGTGTGTGTGTGTGTGTGTGTGTGTGTGTGTGAATCGACTGTAGGGTTCTATAGCATGGATTTATAGTTACAATCTCAAAAGGTGGGGAATGTCTGTCTGTTACATGATGTTATTTATTCTGCTTTACCATAAACCATCACTGCGTTACTTTGGTCGCATCTGTGAATCCATGTAATATCACAATTCATTGTAGACATAAGTTAGGCACTGCTGCTTGGGTTTGCATGCATTTTATTCAGAAGCAGCAATTGAGCAGAGGTGAGGCTTAGAATTAGAGGCAGCTCTCTTCCAGCTGCTACCTCTGATTTCTCCCAGTAAAGACCGTGAAGCTGCATGTATTGAAAGGGCAGGAAACGATGCCAAATTGTCTGCCCCACAGTTAAAAATTGGAAGGTAAATTTCTTTTTTTAAGGACCAAGAATTACAAACTGTACCTTTTAAGAGTTTAGAGACTGTGACATGGTACCAATTCATGATTGAATTATAAAGCCCTAGAATATTCCCTGAAGGAGAGACCCCCCCCCCGGCAAAGTGAAGGCAAAGAAGTAAAAGAAAAAAAGAATAAACGGTGCAATTGTTTGATTTCTTCATTTCCACATAGTTTTGTTGGTACAGTTCAAGCACAGTGTTAATTGAATTGCCTGTGTTCCTTGACTCAGAAATTCTGGACTATAGAATAAATGTAGCGCTAAGGTAATTCTGAATGATTAAAACATCAGAAAGTACAGCCAAAGCAGGACCACAACTCAGGCTTTAGAAACAGAAGCACATTAGTATATAAAATGAAACGTTATTTTAAGCAAATTTCAGTTCATCCTTGGATTCTTATTAATTTTTTTCTTTGTTTTTGTTTTTGTTTGTTTGTTTTTAAGACAGGGTTTCCCTGTGTAGCCTTGGCTGCCCTGGACTTACTTTGTAGACCAGGGTGGCCTGGAACTTACAGTGATCCTCCTGCCTCTGCCTCCCAAATGCTGAGATTAAAGGTGTGTGTTACCACACATCATTTTATTCCAAATTCAAACTTTATTTCATTGGGAATAATCCTGGCCCACTCCTTGCCGTTATTCCACTCTCTGAGTCGAATGTCTGTGAATGTCTACCTGTGAATGCATTTCTATGTATCTTTTCTCAGTTGTTGATCATGACATAATATTTATATATCATAACTATAATCATGTATTGCTGGCCTCAGGTATTTCAGAATCTTGATATTTTTATTTTCATTTTTGTACTGGATTTATTAAGTAAGCATTACTCCTATTTGAACATTTAATATTAGCATCAATATTGGATTATATAAAAGTATTCTACATTAATTTCTTCTAATACAGAAAAGCGCCAAAAGAACCAAGGAGCTAAGAGATGTAGAAAAAGCCAGAATTAACAAACAAAGGAGAAAATAGAGAAACAAAAGAATGATGGAATCAGAGAGCTGGTGTCTATGTAAGTAAGAGTATTTGCAGGAAGCAAATAATTAATAGGTTAAGGAAGAAAGGAAGAGAAAAGTGCTTCAGAGGTGGGAAGCAAACCTTTAAAATGATTCACAATTTTTATCGACTACACACTGAGTAGTTACTAAAACACCAGTTCTGAAAGCCATTAGCTTGTCACTATCTTATGATGCAGTTGGAAGAGTGGTTCACCCCACGCTAAATTGTTATATTCATATCTCTGTTTCAGTTTTTTTCCATGACATTGAGAAAAACATAAAATCTTCCAAACAAGAAAAAAATTCACAAGAAAAAAAAAAAAACCAAGAATAATATTTCTTTCACAATATTATTAGGTAAATCAAATCATTTATGATAACTCCATTTCAGCAATTTACAACCCACATATTTTGAAATGAACATCCTCTCTTCGCTCTAAAAGTTCATGTGATCATATCAAAATTATACACAGAGAAAGAAAAGCAAAGAACAGTAAACAGACTCAGGTCTGTCCTGCACAGTCCAACCCTTCTCTTCCCCTCTACTCATTCCTTCTGAGGCTTCTACCTTTAAAGCTGATTTTCCCAATGCACTCCACAGGATGTTACTTTGTTCTTTTCAAATCTATATCAGGGAGGCCAAGTTCACAATTCATGCACAAAAGGGATTACGTCAATCAGAGCTTTAAAAAACTGGGTTGCATTTGTTTCATCTTTCATTAAAGTACACTGGATCAGATTCCCACTGCACCTCAGCCTTATCAGTGATCGTATCTACCATGGATTTTCAGGCAAGACTGAGTGTTTTTAAACTACTTACTGTTGACACCAACCCCCCCCCCATCTCTTATCAGACAATTGTTTTTCCTATGAACCCTCTAAGCTCCATTCATCTTGAATTTTCTCACAGGTAGCCTACGGGAAGCTATTCTGTATTTGTATCTTCATATAACTTTAGAAGTACTAAATACACTCCAGGATTGAGCATATTGAAGTTCCTTAACCCATAGTCCTTTGTTTAATTGGAAATAATAGACAAGTTGGATTAAATGAAGGCTAAATTTCTTTCTACTTCATGCCAGTAACTAGTTACTGTCTGTGTTGCAGGGCTTCAATAATTATTACCTTTACCTGTCTGTTCTCCATACACTGTTAGTAGTGAAAATGTTGATAATTTCAAACTCTTGCTAAAGATGTGGCAATCTAATATCAGATGTTTTTTCATGCACACATGGCAAAAATCCCCTTAGTGAGAACAGATGGAATCATTCCAGTAAAAGGAAGAAGGGGTCTCGAAATCATAACTTCAATAATTAAGAAAATTCAGATGATTATATCATGGTATAGGCTAAAGTCACATACTCACTTATTTCTTCCTTCATCCAAAATCTATAAATGAACACCTGGTTTGTGCTTCTCGCTGATCTAAGGCCTAGGAAATTCAGTGGAGGAAATAGAAATAAGAGTAATCTTTCTCTCATGAAGCATCTACTCCAGGTGGAAGAAGTCCAATACTTTATTTTGCAGAAATAGCCATGCACCAAGGAAAGCAACAATGGTTGTGTGAAAATAGAGTGAAATTGGGCAGTGGATTGTCTTCAATTTCAGCCCATTAGTCTTACCCGGTGATATGCTTGCTCCAATTCTGAAACCACGTTGATGGGACATGGGAATTGATAGAGACTTTCCTAATAAAAAGTAGCAATAAAGAAGAAGGACATATCTCACACTGATGCAACCTTCTATGGTAAAATCACATATAATAGAACCACAGAAACAGAAGAGAAAATCTTACATACATGCTGTAAAATATAGAGCTTTGAGGCAAATTGGCATTTGCTAGATGTTTGGGGCTAGAGTCTGAAGGTTTACTTAATCTCTCTGAGTGTAGATTCTGTTATTTAAAAACAAAGGTCCATGTACACTTTCAGTCTGAAAAATGACTTACAGAATTATATTTATACTAGCACTGTTCCCAATATCCAGTTGCTCAATAAATGTTAACAAATTATTTGAGTACCTCTTTCTTGTTGCTAGTTGAGAATTTAATTTAGAATTTGAAGTGAAATCCTAACAGATGTTGAAGATGGAACTAGACAGTAATTTATATGTAAAGTCCTTTCTTCTGTGACTAAGAAGCCTCAGGGGCTGTATCTTACTATGCTAAAAGAAAAAAAAATATCCACTGACATGAGAGTTGACTTTATATCACACCTGTGTTCTATTGTTTCTATCAGGAATCATAAAATAAAAATTTGAATACACTTCTAAAAATTGTCTCTATAAAATAGATGTTAGCAAAACACCAATTAGTCTTCAGTAAAACTTGTAACATGAAGAGGGTATAGGCAACTAAAAAGCAGTCCCAAAGCTCAACCCATGTTTTTTCCAAAAGAATTACAAACTGAAGAACATAACAGTTTTCCAGTTTGAATTGTCAACTTTCTTTCACTAAACACACATAGACTTTTATTGAAAGGTGTAAAAAAAAATAATACTTAATCAAATTTCACTAATAAGTCAGTAAATGGAGAAAACATTGTGAACAAATAGTAGCTATAGACAAAGAATTTATGATGCAAATAGTTTGAAGATTTTTAGATTGAATTCTTAAGTATTATTACTATTATGAAGTAGAAACTTCATATATTTTATATTTATAAATATGATAATCTATGAAACAATTTTAGCTGTGTGTTTGTCTGGGAAATATTCATAAAGAAAGAAATAATTCAAATTTCAGCCAGTGAGATTTAATTTATGTTTCTTCACTTTTGCCTCCCCAAACCCTTACAGTGAGCACCACTTTGCTCTATCCAATGAGAGGTGGTTCATTTCCTGGGAGCAGTCTGATCAATTGTTAGAGAACATGGCCCCTCTCCACTGTGTTCATGCACACATTGTTCTATGAGAAGTAGATCTTAGTCTCAATTTTACATGCTTTCTTGAATGTAATTTTCCATGTCTGAAATATGCTTCAGATTTTATCTAAGTCTTCCTTTCTTCAAGTTTAATATTCCAAAATTCTTAGAGTGGTTTGAATATTATCAGTATCACAATCTTGAAGTCTTTATCTAATTCTATGGTTTATAAATGGTACTAACTCTTTAAAAACTGAGTCATTTTGTAATTTATTTGATTTGAGCCAATTTTAGTGGATTGAGCAAAAAATAAAAAATGTTCAAGTATTCCATGTGTTCCTCAGGTCAACTAAGAGCTCAGATCCACATCATCTTGTCTCTGCCATGTGTTTTGATGGAGTAGCTTCCCCCTGGGATGTTTTAGCCAGTACAGGGCTCTAAAATTTGCTGAATGGACACAGTGTAGGTCATCCCCATGTACTTAAACAGCAAAACCAAATCAGATGGCCACAGGCAATTTCAAAGCTGGATAGCAGTGTTAAAGTAATAATGCAAATTGAAAAAGACAAGAAAAGGGAAAATGACGATTATGAGAGGTTTGGGTTACATAAAGCAAGGGCCAAAAGCAGATCTTTCAGGAGGATGTCATTCACCATCATAGAAGCCAGTGAAATGAAATAAGAGCTAAAGACTGATTGAGAATACAGTAGAAACTTGTAAGTTATAATGTAAAACTTCTGAATATATCACATGATGCCAGTTGCATGAAAACCAGGTACAAATTTTCTACATTTCCAGAAGTCGTTTTGTTTTTGTTGCTTTTTGTTTTGTTTTGTTTTTGTTGGGTTTTTTTTTTTTTTGTGCATCTGATATTCACACGTATGAAACTCAGGAGTCCAGTTTGTGCAAAATATAACTCTCTCTTTCTTTCCGATGAGTTCTTGCCACTAAGTTGTGCTGTGTTGCTTTCTAGATAGTTGAATACTGGATGCTGCCTTGTAAAGGCTGCTGACATCCTTCCAATGTCTTGGAAGCGGGAAAACTGGGAGAATGCTGCTTTTGTTAATTCAAATAAATTTATTCTTCATAATAAGACCATCTCAAATTTCAGTCACACAAGTTTTCTGAAAAAGTTGAACCAAATTAAAACAAAAATAAATTAATGAAGAAATAAAACCTACACAGCCTGGTATCCTACAGAGCATCAATTAATTATCGAAGGACATTTTATTAATGGCCATCATATGATTAATAATTAATGTTTTAAAAATGTAATTATGTTAGCAACAATAAAGTAAGTTTAAGAATTAAACTATAAATGGTCATTTGTTGAATAACGATGAAAATGGGTGGCACATATCCACCGTCTCATACTGTTTATGGTGTGAAAGATTGTCAGTGCTCTCATAGCGAATAAAATTACCTGAATTGCTTGGGAGAGTAAAGCAGCTGCTGTATCAGCAGTTACTTTGGCAATTGTTTAGAGACTGAGAATTAGCACAGCCTTGTGAAAATACCAACAAGAATTCTGCCATTGTTCCCTTGAAAAAAAAAACGTCATTTTCTTAAACAAACCCTCTGCCAGATATCAGAAGATGAAAGATATGCTGGGAGAGATCAACTTCAAACAAGTACTGAGAACAAAGTGCATCATTGGAACATTCAATACCATGAAATTATCAGCTGAGATCTGATACCACAGAGGCAATTATGCTTTGCTTATTCATGAGGATGAGGCAGACACATACTCTTCAGGATATATCCCACATGACAATGCCAGAGTAGCTTTATAGATTAAACAGAAGAAGATATGTGTGCTTGTTTATAATGGGTCAAGCACCAGACTAGATCCTTGACAAAACAAAAAGCAACAAATGAATCATGGAGGTTGACTAGCATACTCTGCACTCTGGAGACTCAAGCCTCTGTGTTTAATATATAAGTTAAAGGAAATCCACTCAAGAAAAACTAGAGAAGGGTAAAGAGAAATCAAGACAACAACAGTTTCTTACAAATACTACACTTTTACCTGAAGACAATGGGTCAGAAACTGAAATACATAGTTGGCAACCCACACCATATATGACAATTTTAAACAAAATTTAAAAAATAATTCCATGGATTCTGGACATATGTAGACTTTCTCCTAGTTATTAATTTAGTAATAAATTATAGCAATGATTTGGAGAGCATGTAGATTGTATCGCATATCACAAACAATCAAGAAATGATTTAAAAACCCAGATAATCTGCATTGCTTATAGACAAATACTGTATCACTTGATGTAAAAGACTTGAACTTGGTCTATATCAAGAGCCAAGAGCCTTGCTTTTACCAAGATGGTTTTTTTGTTTTGTTTTGTTTTTTGTTTTTCTTTTATTATTTTTATATTTTAAATTAATTTATTCATATTACATCTCCGTTGTTAGCCCATCCCATCTATCCTCCCATTCCTCCCTTCCTCCCACTTCCCCCCTACTCCCCTCCCCTATGTCTGTGTCTGAGGGAGACCTCCTCCCCCTGTATATGCTCATAGGGTATCAAGTCTCTCCTTGGTTTCTCATTTGAAGCCTTTCTGCCCCCACAGCATGTTTACACACACACACACACACACACACACACACACACACAGAGAGAGAGAGAGAGAGAGAGAGAGAGAGAGGGAGAGAGAGAGAGAGAGGGAGAGAGAGAGAGAGAGAGAGAGAGAGAGAGAGAGAGAGAGAGAGAGAGAGAGAGACATACTCTCTCACTTGCTCAGTTTTTGTCGATGTATACAAAGAGCCTTGTTCCCACCTACCACCTCTTTGGCCTCAAATCTTCGCTTTTCCTTCTCTTTTTCCAAGTTTATAACTGAATTACCTCGCCCACATCTCCCTGTAGCACTTTTAATTTAATCCTCTATGTAATACTTAGGTGGGGTCAATCATCGATATTTTTTATAAAAGCAGTATTTCAAAGAAAATAAAAACCAGCACATCGTGGTCCAAATTTCATTAGGGCAAATTCAGAAGTCTGTCTCCCTCCACTGTTCAGTGAGGGGAGCAGCAAGACATTTTTGCACTGTACTCTGAAACCCAGTTATTCTGAAGTACTCCTGATTGCTGCCTTGAACAAGGGAAATCACTGGTGAATGAACAAATGGGAGAATCACACTGCAACCGGGATGCTCAGTGAGTTAGCCCTAAGGCTTCTATTACTGGTGTGAAATTCAGTTCCAGAGACCTCACATATCATATTCTCTTTTCACACAAAGTCTTTTACCTAACTCTTCCCACTTGTAATGATTTAGGGATCTAGACACGGAGGTAAATGGCCAAGAAGTGAAACCCAAGCTGCAAGACTAATGAATAAAAACATGCATGGTGACACTTCACTGTGGTTTTTGTATTTGCCTTCTTCTAGGCAAGTTCACATCCACTGACCAAATCCCATTAAGGCATGTATCCCACAAGAAAGCAGCCAATAAAAGAGGTGATTGAAACAAAACCACAAAGTATAAGATCTAGACATTAAAATAAGTATCATTTGCCCTATTTTTCTCATCATCATTATGAAGAAAGTAAAGTAGGGGTTTCTCAGACCTGTTGTTTTTTAGGACAACCAATGAGTTTATGTTCAAGCCCCACTTACTAACAACTAGATAGTCTTAGATAAGGCTTTTTGATGACTTTTAAAATGATCTATGTGTCTTATTATACAATCAAAATGTAAAATATTACAAATATTCAAACTTTTCCATAACCTCAGAAATATTTACCTGCAAAGAAAAAATTAATCCTCCATCCACTGGAAAGAATGCTAAGTATGAGACCAGAATGCAAATGAGAATCGTCTGAGCCTATGGATGTGAATTTTACCTCCCCTTTGCTATGAGAGCACTTGCCACCTCTAACCTGCTGTTAGACCAACTTATTTTTCCTATTAGGCAGTATCCTCAGGCCTATTGATTTAAAACAGAGGACCATCCAATTCACATCTGTGCAGCCAATATTGCTAGCGATTGTGGTATTATGTTCTAGTGAAAGGGATGTATCCCTAAAGGTAAGCTACCTCGGCATCCCCTTCAATTCCCACTCACTGCCTCCTTGTACCAAACTTGCTTTTTCTTAAGCTACTTGCCCAAATTTCTTTTCTTCTCACACAAATCTCTTATTTCAACTTGCATATTACATTTATGCCCAACATTGCTCTTCTGTTTCTGTTGTTGTTGTTGCCACTTTCTTTTCTTACTTAAAGGAAATGAATCCTTTAAATACTCTTACACATAAATACCTACACTTCCAACGGCAGTTCCTGCCTCTTCAATCATTTGGAAATAGTGTCATTCTTTATTTACTGCTGCAGAGATTGTGGTAATAGAGGCATGGATGGATAAACTGCTTCTCCCAAGGATACAGAAAAATTCCCTGTGGTCAAGGTCAAATCTGCTTTATATTAATTTTAACATTTGTTAAAATACAGTAGGTCACATTTTCTTCTTTGTTTTTGGTTATTACCTATGAAGCATTTGCTATTTCATCTCTCTGTCTCTGTTTCTAAGGAACATACACACACACACACACACACACACACACACACACACACACACACACACACACACCACACACACACACACCATTCAAAAGCCCTGATTTTATGTACTGTTAACATTTTAATTTAGTTACTGCCATTCTTTTTCATTAATATAATTGTTTTACATATTCTGTAAGGAAGGAAAGTTCTAGCTTTTAATTTTCTTGAGAGCCTTCTCTAATCTAGTTGGAACTGAGGTACATAGAATTCCTTCTTGTAGGCTAGTTCTCAGAGTGCAAGATGGTGGTATACAAGCTTGTGGAGGAGAAGGGCCATTGTTAATTTTACACAGTCATAAACCTTGTGAGTTTCAATAATGACTGGGCTGGCAAAGTATATACTCGCTGGTACAATAAGGCTTGATTGTTCTGAGAGTAACCGTCAGTTTTCTGATTAGAATCTCGGCCCACTCCCATAGGATGGCATTCGTTGCTTGTACTATACACCTGGTGAAGGTATGTGAATGAGATTATAATAGGCATAGAGGAACAATCACTATTATCATTTTTCTAAATAGACATGTGAAACCCCCTTCTGAAACTCTTGCTTATATCCATACATTCATGTTGCTTGGAAATCTTGGTGAAGCTTCTTTTTGTAGAGGTGATCAATGCAGAGACTCATAACCCCTTCTGTACAGAGAACACAAGATAATTGGTCTAATGGGGCATATGTATCATCTCACTTCCCCAATATTCAAGGACCATCGCAGGAGAAAGACTGGGGAAAATGTAGAGCAAGATTGGGAAGTATATATAAAAAGACAGCTTCTGGACACGACCTTCCAGTTGTATTTCTGAACTCACAGTACCCTTGGATACTCACACATGATCCGCACAATTTTGGGCCCAAAGTTGTTTCATATAAGGAAGGCCCTCTAGAACCCGCCATTAACTGTACAACTACTGAAAGTTAATGAGAGCTGACAAAATGGGTATGAATTTATTCTGTAGTGTAGTCAATGATAAAAACCGCATGTTCCCATAAATACACACCCATCTGTTCTCACACATGCAAGCCTAATTAAACTGAGTTGGTCATATACAACATAGGTCACGGAAGTATGAAAAGTTCTCGTTGGGAAGAAGAGAGATGAGAGAAAGTGACATGAATGAAAATGACTGAAACTCTTTACAAACTTATATGAAAATGTCAAAAAAGAGACATTTTTCTGAGCTTCATGGACATTCTTGATATCTGTCATATCAACCAGAAAACCACCTGCTTCAGCAGGTAGCCACTCATATATTGTCAAAAAGGGAATATTTTCCTGATGCTTTCCCAATGGCAAAGCAAATTCAAGCATCAAGGAGGATTTCTTCTACCCCTTAGCTGCTCCAACACAGTTCTGGAAAACAACGAGACAATTTTCAGAGGTGCATAGACTGCATGTTAACTTTGTGCTAGGTTTCAGCTTAGTTACTTTCCATGACTGGCTAAATTAGTCTTCCAAACCACATTTTGCAGATTCATCTGCATACATAAAGACATCAACTAAATTGAGTTTACACAGATGATCAGGAAATTTGGGAATATTCACACATGGCACCCCCCTACCTGCAGATTCCATAGTATCAGGCAATCTTGAAGTGAAAAATGTCCATGCTATTATGCTTGGATGATGAAGCAAGTGATTAGTAATGTGAAACTTCAATGCAGTGCCATGGGTCTATAGACCTCTGTGCACACTCACTGTTACATTAGAAAGAGAAACTTGGCTCTAAACCCACTTTTTGATGATGAGTAGTTCACACTCATGTTTAAACCATGTGTTCTACATAAGTGTCAACAACTGCTGTACTATTTTTACACTAGCACAACTACAGAACTGGATAACCATCAGTCTTCAGCTTATAGATTCTCCTGAAAAGCAAACTGAGACACTTCAGATTCATGTGAGAGATTTTCTAATGTGAAGTGACATTTATGACACAAGTGAGACTTGCTTTGAGCAAGATGAAAGCAGGGATGATAAATATTGAGCCATCTCTCAGGCTACTCCTATCCAAAAGGCAAAAACTGTCTCCTTATCAAATACTGGATCAAATATTTTCAACATCCTTTTAAGATTTCCAGTGCCACAATATAAGCAATAGGCTTTTGGCTGATATAGTATTCCCTGACATAGGTTTTAACCTTTATCACTTACTAAAATTTTAGCTCAGCACTACTGGTCAATTACCTGGTACTTAAAACACAGGTTATGCATTTATAACTAATATAGATTAGACATTTTCTATACAGTTTGGAACAGTCATTTTTAAAAAGCCACACAGCTGTTCAATAATGCAAATGAAGCCTATTTAAATTAGTGTTCTACAGGCTTTTTCTCCCCTACAAAAATCAGCAAAAGAGAGTTGGAGCAGCATTATCTTTAAGTGAAACCTATTTCCAATTCTGGACCTGTTAATTACTAGCTAAGTAAACATGAGTATAGTTTTACCTTTCTGATCTCCCATTTTCTCCAATAGGGAATAAGGACAATGAGGTCTGCTTTAAAGAATGCTATAAGCATTAGACTGACTCTATTTAAAAGGGTTGGCACACATTGGTGGCTTAATAATGGTATTCACATTCATTTTTATTATTCTTTTCATCATGTGGAAGATATTTATTGATTCCTCCCACTGTGCTAAAAGAGGAAATGCAATTTTGGATGCAGGCCTTGGAAGATAATTAAGTTTTGGTCTGGTGGATAAGTGAGCAACTTTATGGCCACAGAATGCAATAGTCCTTAATGTATGTTTTTGTACTTTCTGCAAATATTTATTAACTTGTTGTTTCAGGTCCTACAGACAGAATAAAGATGGTCTCCATTAAGTTGTCATTCTTGAGAATGCTGCTTCCTGTCTCTACAAAAGGTGATGAGAACATGCTTCAATTTTAAATCTATAATTTATACAGTTTTTGCTTTTTTTAATTTTTAATTTTAATTTTATTAATTTATTCAGATTACAACTCAATCATTATCCTACCACTTGTGTCCTCCCATTCCTCCCTCCCTCCCACTTTTACTTTATTCCCCTCCCCTAAGTCTATGACTGAGGGGGACCTCCTCCCCCTCTATAAGGTCATAGGCTATCAAGTCTTGTCTTGATAGTCTGCTTACTCTTTCTTTGAGTGCCACCAGACCTCCCCATGAAGGGGAGGTGGTCAAATATGGAGCACCAGACTCATGTCAAAGTCAGTCCCCACTCTCCACATAACTGTGTAGAATGTCCTGTCCATTGGGTAGATCAGAGTAGGGGTTCAATGTTTACTATTGTATTGTCCTTGGTTAGTGCAATAGTTTGAGCAAAACCCCTTGTGCCCCAATCCATTCATCATGATGTTCTTGTAAGTTTCTAGGACCCTCTAGATCCTTGTATTTCCCCATCTCTTATATTTCTCTTACCTAGTGTCTCAGTAGGATGTCCTCATATCTATCCCAATCTCCTGGTAAGTAAAGACTTTCGTGAGACATCCCTTTTGGGGTAAGCGAATATATACCATGTGAGTCTTTCTGCTTCTGGGTTAACTCATTCGTTATGATCATCTCTAGTCCTATCCATTCGTTCACAAATTTTGGGATTTCCTTTTTTTTAATAGCCAAGTAGTATTCCATAGTGTAAATGTACCACAGTTTCTTTATCCATTCTTCGACTTAGGGGCATTTAGGCTGTTTCCATGTTCTGGCTATTATGAATAAGGCTGCTATGTTCAATTATATTTATATCTTTTAAAAGAAATTGAGAATAGCATCTCTTCCAACCTGTGGTAAAGATTCTGTTCCTATTGTTTACACAAGAAAGTCATAAATCATTGGTTTTATTTAGTGCAGAAATTGCATCTTCTTTAATGGTCTGCACTTGTACACACACACACACACACACACACACACACACACACACACACACACATTCATGCACATATTCAGGTGCCTCTAAAATTCAATAGCATGAATATAATGGTCACATTACTCATTATCTTCTCATTATTAAATCTGGTCCATAAAGCTCCTTGGTCTATTACTTGAAAAATGACTTAGCAGTGAAAACTGTTTGAAATGTAAAACTTCCCTGGTTCTTTAAACACATTTGACTCAGTGGCTCCAGAAAACTGTCTTCCTCATTGTACATGACTTGACAGTTACAAGGAGTGGGGAATACTTCTGTTTTTCTGCTATGTATCTCCTAAGCAGGATTTGAACACATGCCTTGTAATCTTGTATCTTATCATGCAAATGTGAGGTATTATTTTAGTTAATGTTTAAAAATGTGACTAGGACAAATTACTTTTTCGTCAGTTTCAGAACATCAGGAGATACTGAAGCAATGTAAAATGAGTGAGGGACACATTCAGTCCTTTTGTATTTAGCATAAAATGTCAATGAACTTTGATCAATTGTGACACTAAATTTATTTATATTTTAAAGAAATGTAAGCTTTCATCCTACATATAATAGCACTCCATTATGCTGCATGATAGCAATGTCAACAATGAAACAGAAAATAAAAGGCGGCTTTAATCTCAGGATGCTTACAGTTTAATAGACAAAGTGTTTATCTTAAAAGTCAGTCATAATTCACTCTGTTTAAGAAACATACATTAGAAATGAAACAAAGAAGGGGTAGCAAATATCTGATTACCAAAATGCTTCATTGACACTTTTTAAAAACATTTTTCATTTATTCTTCTTTTCATAGATTACATTTCTACCTCAATTTCTTCTATTAATCACCCTCACCAACTCCCCCTCCTTCTCTGTTTCTATCCATAAAAAGCAAACCTCCAACGAATTTACAACAAATATGGCCTAACAAGCTACATTAAGTTTGGCACAAACCCTCATATCAAGACTGGATGAGGCAACCAACTAGGAGGGAAAATGTCCCACGAGCAACAAAAGAGACACCCCACTTCCTTTGTTGGGAGTCCCACAAATAAACCAACCTACACAACCAGAAAGTATATGCAGAGGACCTAGCTCAGACCCAAACGAGATCTGCTTGTCACTTCAGTCTCTGTGATCTCCTCTTAGCCCTGCCTAACTGATTGTGTGGGCTTTGTTTTTATGATGTCCTCTACACATCTGGCTTCTACATTTCTTTTTTCTGATCTTTTTTGAGGTTCCCCTGGATCCTCTTTGTGTTTGGCTGTGGGGTTCTGCACCTGCACCTTTCACTTTGTACATTTTGCTCCCCTAATGACAATTAGGCTAATCACCAATCTATGAGTATAGAAAAATATCATTAAAAATGTACAGAAAAATGTCATTTCATTGACATTTTTTGTCAGTCCTGTATACTTCTATGTTGGGCCATTGGGAGCCCCTGCCTCTGGTTCCTGACCATAAGACACATGATATCACTCACTGTAACTATGTGGAAATTAGTTAACCCAAATTCCTGCTAAATGATGCGGGCAAAAAATGTACATAACAATAGCTACCATAGGTCTGAGCCATGAAATGCTTTTAGCCAACTTCTTCCTTGCTCTTAAAGATGTATCACTTAAAAGACCTCCAATAGCAGTTACACATACAGAGAAAAAAAGAAAGAAAGTCACCAAATATAAAAAATATATAAAAAGGAGATATGTATGTGTATATATATATAAATATATATATATATGAAAGCCTACAAACACCTTGAATTTTATTTCCAAGGAGATAGTATTGAAAAATGCCCACTTTATAAATTTTCACTTTCAAATAGTTGTCAGACATTTTCTTGTATTTCTTCATTTCTTCAGCCAAACTCAATTCAGGAAAACATGCCACTAAAAAATTAACAGTAGTACGCCTTATATCTTTTTATCTTATATTCTAATATCTTACTTGCATCAAGGTTATCTTCACTGGCATATATTATCTTTAAGTTTTCTACTTGGGAGCTGTAAAGTCAGGCAATTAGATTAAAGAGGAAGAGTCATGGCCAAATAGGATGGTTTCTAGCTGTCTGTCTAGCATTTAATGTTGTTCTTCACAGTTATAAGAAATTGGTATTAATTTAGCCAAAAGGCATTGTAAATATTCATTGTGATTTAGCACATTTAAACTGTTTCCTAAAATTTATCTTCTTTAACTGTCATGCAAAAATGACATAAAAACTCTTTTCAGACTATATACCTACCAGTTGGTATATCATTTGGAATTTTAATAGGCATATAATTGGAAATAATTACCTTTAAAGTTATGCAATTTACTTAACTGACTAGATCATGAGTTCTCAGAGTTAACAATCAACACTCTCTTAGGGTGTTCCACAAGGTTATCTGAAATTGCCACTCAATTAGCTACACACCCACTTCTTTTTTACCCACTCAAGAAAGCATATTTAAACTCAAGTGAGTTAGAAAATAACATGCATTTCTTCTTAAGTGATCACACAAAATGTTTTAGTCAAACCTCTATTCCTAAATCACTATTAAGAAACATACTATAATGTTTTTATTATGAATAAAACTGCCCTGTCCTTGTTCAAAATATTTTCTTTTATTTGTTAGATGAGAGTTCATTGTTTTTACCTGTTATGGAGGTATGTTTAATGTGAATAATAAACCAGCCTCAGAAAGATAAATATAGCAAACTTTCTGTCACAGTATCTGCATTAAAATGACACACACACACACACACACACACACACACACACACACACACGATAATAGAAAGGGATCTATTTGGTGACAGGAAGGTGGTCAGTGTTTAGGAGGTTAAAGGTGGGCAGTAGAGGATGAATAAGTCAAGGACTATTATAGGCATGCATGAAAAGTCATAAAGGAATCAATTGGCCTCTATAGTTAATATGTACTGATAAAAACATTCCTTCTAATATGACATTAGTAACATAATCAATCTTTCAATTTCATTTGTGAATCATCAAAAAAAAAACCTCTAGTGATTACAGTAATAATGACTAGATAACTAGTGTTATTGTAGTGGTTGATAATTTGTCACTTACTGTGATGAACATTAAACTTATGCCTACTAATCTTGTGATATGTTCAGTTATTACAGTTTTATAAAAACCAGTTTTAGAAAATGCATGCTGTGATATAGGAAATTGTATTTACTGATAAGTTGCTTATTCTAAAATTAGAATTTCTAAAAAAGTGATAGAAATATGAGAAGCAGTCAACTCAATGAGAAATTACCTCACTGCCCCTCCTCCACATTAGCAATCTAGAATTAACCTGGGATTTATAATTCTGATTAGTTTGTTCTGCATCAATACAGTTAATTAATATACAACTCCAAATTAGCTTTTGCAGGCAGGAGAATGTCAGTGGATTTCTTCTTGTCCTCCCCGTAGGTAGAGGACATTAAATCATTATAACTTATAATAGTTCCTAATTTGCAGGTGGAAGTATTAGTTCAGAAATGCATTAAAAAAATCACTCCGAGCTTGAAGGTCAATAGTTGCACATTGGATTACTTTCGTTTCCTGCTGGTCATTTTGTAACACATTTTAATGGTTACCATAGTATCTTTCTTCTAAAGTGAATTATGATCTGAACTTCAGCTCTTCTGTGTTACTTAAGCATGTGGTAGCTAGGAGACCAGATTGTCAGCTTTATTTTTCCAACAGGAGGAAAGTCAGTCCAGAGAGGTTAGGTGATTTGCCAAAGATCACACAGAAAATTATACTGAATGTTGGACTTCTGTGATAGGAACATCTCTTAGTGGGAGTTTATCAATTTATTTCTTCTGATTTATCAAGGCATTTTCTTTCTGCTCTTATTACTCTAAACTTTCTGACATTTGGAAGCACAGCATAAAACACATGGTTTCACCAGGAACAAACATATTCTCTAAATAAGATCACAATTACTGCCTGAGGAGAGTAGGTCTCACTATTACAGTATTTTATCTGCTGGATGGGCAATTCATTAAAACAGATATCGAATGTTTTAATCACTCTGCCAAAACACCATCTGTTTCTATCCCAGTCTTTTCCCAACCCTAAACCACCTCCCTATACCTTCTGCCACAGTCGCAGACAAGCTTTGGTATGAGAGATTGGACAGCTTGAGTGCGGAATGTGAGGGGGCCTGGCCAATAATTCATCTTTGAGCTGCACAGAGCAAGCTGCTGGATGCTGTGACTATGCATAGCCAGGCTTGCTGGTCAACTTCCTACATCTGAAATGAGATGCACCCCACCCCCTTTGATGGAAAAAAAATGCTTTCTTGCTTTTCTTATTCCCTACTCAAAATGCAAAATCAATCAACAAAGAAATCTGAAAAGTGGTCCAGAATAGAGGAATAGACCATGTGGATGAAGGGATCTCACTTCCAATATTTTGGAACTTTTCAAAATGAATGGTTTCAAATCAATATTAGTAATGCTTTAGTTACCATGCCCTTTATATTCAATACCTCATTTTAATTTCTAAAATAACCTTTACCGGTTATATGTTCTCTCTGTCTTATGGATAAATTTGATAACAGACAGGCTGCTAACTAAGGACCTTAATTCAATGTTATGCAATCAGGAGGCAAAAACTGATTGTAGTCTCCTCATTTTAGGACAAGTCATGTACCTTTGAGAAGGATATTACTGTCCAAACTCCATCAAGCCATAGAAATGAGACCAATGACCTCCCATAAATAATAATTTATGTCAAATTGTATAGATTACAATATTTCCTCCTCCAGTGGTTTCTAGTTATCAGGTTATCTTGAAACAATGCTTGCTCTGTTTTTCTCCCAATACAATGGATGTAATTTGAGTTTGTTTCCCAATTTTCTTTTCTTTTAATATCAAAATCAAATGAAGCTAGAACAATGAAAGAGCTGAAAACTACCCTCAAAAGTATCCAGAAGATCCCCTGGGCCCCAACCAAAGCTTTCTCTAAATGATGTTAAGCAATGAATACTGTCCCTAAGCACTGGTAACTTAAATATATCTTTGACTAGGTGATGATCAAGGCTCTGTTTTTCCCTTGCTATCTACTCTACAGGATCGTAAGGGACAGTTTCATGAGCAGAAACATACCACAGTTTCCACATACCTGTTTACATTTTGTTTAGTGGTGTCAAAACAGTAAGTTGGTCATGCACAAAGGCTTAGCTTTTCATTCTTAGTGCAAAAATTAATATGCTAAAAACCTATTAAGAGCTAGAAGATGTTTACAATAAAGCATGAGACTAAGAAACTAAACATGATGTCCTTGTGCAAGGGTCTCCATATCGTCATATGTCTGCCAGGGAGGTTAACACTACCTGCACTGTCACTACATTTCAACACTCCAAAACAGACTTAGCTTTTCTCCATCTCACAGAGCCTTAAATGAAAAAGTGCTGGACTGAGAAGCTATAGCCACAGATTATGTGACTTTAATAAGTTTGTCACTTAAACACCAAGGATGAAAGACTATAAAATTTTGGCTGGAGAAGGTGATCTGCAAACCTTCAGTTATCTGATTCTACAGCTTTTATTTCCTTCCATATATATATATCCGTGTGTGTGTGTGTGTGTGTGTATACTTCAGAAAAGAACTGAAGTCAAAGGCACATAATATACATTTAACAAAAACATGGATGAAAAATTTCTGAACCTAATGAACGATGTTCCAATGAAATTACCAAACACAGACTAACATTAGATATGAAAATAGAATCCATAGCTTACCACCAAGGATAGATATCACTCCAGAATAAGAGAATGAAAAATATATTCCGAGCAAATGACCCAAGAAATAAGAAGCTGGTTTAGCCATATTAATATCTAACAAAATATACTTCAACCCGAAACTAATCAGAAGAGATAAGGAAGGAGACTACACACTCAACAAAAGAAAATTCACAAAGAAAATACTGTAATTCTAAATAAATGTACACCAAATACAGTGTCATCAAAGTTTCATAAAGGTATCACTATAAAGACTAAAATCACTTATTGACCACTACACAGTGATAATGGGTGACTTCAATATCCCTCTCTTGCCACTAGACTGATAATTCAGACAAAAGTAAACAGAGAAATGCTGGAGCTAAATGACATCATAGACCAAATGTCCCTAACTCATATTTATCAACTATTTCACCAAAGAACAAAGAAATATACCTTCTTCTCAGCAGCTCAAAGAACTTTCTTCAAAATCAACCACATACTGGGACACAAAGCAAGTCTTAACACACACAAGAGAATAGAAATAGCACCCTGTATTATATCTAAACATCACAAAATAATTTTGCATATCAACAACAGCAGAAATCTTACAAACTCATGGAAACTGAACAACTCACTAATGAATGAAAAATAAATCAAGACAGATTTTAAAAAGAAATTAAATGCTTTTTATAATTGAATAAAATGAGATATTCACAAAATTATGTAATACAATGAAGCTGGTTCTAAGAGACAAGCTCACAGTCCTAAGTTTCTAAATTAAAAACAAAATGGAGAGCTCTCATGTCATATTAAAATTTAATGACACATATGAATGCTCAGGAACAAAAAGAAGAAATGATGTCCAAAATAAGTAGACAAGAGAAAATAATCAAACTCAAGTCAGAAATCAACACAATAGAAAAAAAGGAGAAGAAAAGCTGGGTTTTTAAGTAAATTAGTGATTAACCAAGCCTTTGCAAGTTAACTAAATGACTGAGAGAAAATATTTTAAAAATATAGATAAAAGTGGTACATAAAAACTGGCACCAGGTGCCTCACCTTTGACCATGTCCCCTGGAGGGGGAAACCTGGTGGCACTCAGAGGAAGGACAGCAGGTTACCAAGAAGAGACTTGATACTCTATGAGCATATACAGGGTGAGGAAATCCCCCTCAGGAACAGTCATAGGGGATGGGAATAAGGGGAAAATAGGAGGGAGGGAAGAATGGGAGGATACAAGGGATGGGATAACCATTGAGATGTAATAAAAATAAATTAATAAAAAATTTTTAAAAACTGGCACCAGGGAAATGTTGAAAACATAAGAATGTATGTTAAAACCCTGAATACCACTAAACTAGAAAATTTAAAATAAATAGGCAATTTTCTTTATGTAATCTACTAATATTAGCTCAAAATCAGATAAGGAATTTACACAGTAATATAATCCAAAGGTAAATAAAAACAGAAATTAAAATTCTACTGAAACACCCTCCCAAAAATGTCCAGGACAATATGATTTTATCATAGAATTCAATCACACTTTTAAAGGATTATTAATGCCAATACTCCTTAAATTATTCCGCAAAAGAGAAACAGAAAAATCATTACACAATTCTTTTTATAAGGACAAATTTACTTTGATACTTAAATCACATAAAGCCTCTGCAAACAAAGAGGATTATCAACCAATTCACCTTATGAGGGTGTATATAACAATTCTCAAAAAATACTTACAAACTGAATCCTAGACACATCCACAAAGTCACCTAACATGATCACATGATCAAGTAGATTTCATTCCAGAGGTTCAGAATTGTTCAAGACATGTAAATTGTACGTTGTCATCTATCATACAAACAGACTTTTAAAAAAGATCATCTCATTAGCTGAAGAAAAGGCCATTGACACTATCTAATACACCTTCCCGGTAAAAATTCTAGAAAGACTAAGTATATAATAAATATACCTCAACATAATGAGGACAACTTACAACAGGCCCCCAGCCAGTATTCATTTAAGTGGAGTCAGCTCAAAGCATTTTCAATATACTCAGGAGCAAGACAAGGTTTTCTACTTTTTACTACCTCTAAACCTACTCAATATAGTAACAGAATTATGTTTTTATTCTCCTCTCATACAATACATATATCTCAATTACAGTTATCTTCTCTCTCTTCCTCCCAGTACTTTGCATGTCCCTTTCCCCCAGAACCAAGCCCCCTTGTTTGTTCTTCAGAAAAGAGTAGACTTCCAAAAGACCACAGCAAAGCAGGACAAAACAAAATGCAATAGGACAAGAGAGAGCCTTCATATCAAGGCTGGAAAAGGGAACCCAATAGGATTTAAAGAGTCCCAAAAGCAGGAAAAAGTGTCAGAGATATACTTGCTCCCACTGTCAGGAGTCCCAGAAAATCCTAAGCTAACAACAAAAGCATAAACACAGAGTATCTGATGTAGATCCATGAGAGCCCTTGCTTGTTGTGTCTGTCTCTGTGATTTCATATGAACCCTGATTAATTGATTAATTGAGCCATGTTTCTGGTGCCCTCCACCCCCTTCTGATTCTTAGATTCTTTCCTCTGCTCTTCTTCAAGGTTCTCATACCTCCAAAGAGAGAGATCAAACGGAAACCTTCAATTTAGACACTCTTTCTCCATATAATGTTTGCATCCACTCACATCTGCCTCCAGAGGAAGCATCTTTGATGGTGACTGGGAAATTCTCTGATCTATGAGTATAGCAGAATATCAATAGGTAGCATTACATTGATTTTATGGAGGAGAGGACAGTGTGTTTTGAATCTACCCCACGTCTTTGGGTTATGCAGTCTCAGATTGTTGAACATCCTGGCACTGTTGACATTTGGCCTCAAGTTAAATAAAACATGGACTGACCACTCTCACAAGCTCTGAGCCACCATTGCCCCAGCACACCATGTAGGCAGGATGAGTATAGGTTGAAAGTCTTCTGGAAGGGATGGTGTCCAGGATTTGTGTTTTTTGTTTTTGTTTTTTTGTTTTTTTTTTATTAACCAGGAGTCCTTCTCATGACAAAGAGACTGGAACATAGGAGTAAAGGTTCCATGCAACCTCCAGCTTGACTTCTCTGTGTTCAGTAAACAGTGTGAGTGTTGTCCTCTGTAATTGATGTCAGTTTTCAGAAAGAAACAGTTCTTCCTTACCTACAGCCTGGGTTTTTTAGAGATCCCCATGGAACCAATTCAGTATAGTCAATAGAATGCAACCAAATCCTACCACTAGGAGCTTTGCTTGGCAAAAAAAAAAAAAGTGGTCAGTTCAGACTCCACATCCTGCATTACTATGAGTCCTCACTAGGGTCACAGTCATTGATTCCAGAATGTATTCACTGGTTTTGACACCACCCCCCCCCATAAGTCCCAATTCAAACTTTCATTCACTATACTCTCTCCCTCAGGCATCAAAACCAATGAAAGATATCAAAGTGATTAAAAGAGGAGGGAAAAAAGTTAAAGTATCAGTATTTGCTGATGATATGGTTGTTTACATAAGTGACTTAAAAATTCCACCAGGAAACTCCTACAGCTAATAACTCTAAGCAACATAGCAGGAAACCAAATTAACTCAATAAAATAAGCAGCCTTCTTATATACAAATGACAAACAGATTGAGAAAGAAATAAAAAACACAATACCCATAACTACAGCATCAAAAATATATTGAAGTATCTCTAACTAAATAAATGAAGGACTTTATATGCTAAAAAACTTTAAGACATTCAACAAATAAATTGAAGAACGCATCAGAAGATGCATAGAGATTCTACGTTCATAGATGTGTAGAATTAATATAATAAGAATGACCAGCTTACAGAAAGCAATTTACTTATTTAACACAATCCCAATTAAAATTCCAAAGGAGTTTCTCACATACCTTAAAAAGATAACTTTTAACTCCGTACGAAAACACACACACACACACACACACACACACACACACACACACACACACACACCAAAACAAGACAGCATAGGTAAAACAAGCCTGCATAATAGAATTGCTGAAGGTATTCTGGACTTTAATAGTATCATGAAGCTGTTATAAGAAAAAATATTATGGTATTGGCAAAAAACAAACAAATTAATGAAACATCAGCCATGTTACTTAATAGAATCAAATTAGAGATCCAGACATGAGTTAAATACCCATAAACACCTGAATCGTGATAAAGAAACCAGAAATACACACTGGAAAAAAAGCCAGCATATTCAACAAATGGTTCTGGTTTAAACTGGATTGTTGAATGTAAAGAAACCAAATAGATCCATGCTTATTATCCTGCACAAAACTCAGCTCCATATGGATCACAGATATTAACATATGACCAGGTACACTGAATCTGGTATGTGAGAAAGTGGAAAAGAGTATTGAACTCTTTGGTACAGAAAAATTTCTGAACAGGACACTGATTACATAGGGAATAATCAACAATTAATAAATGGAACCTCATGAAACAAAAGGGCTTCTGTATGGCTAAGGACATTGTCATTTGAAAGAAATAGCGGATTCCAGAATGGGAAAGGACTTAACCAACTATACATCCAAGCAAATGATCATAAAAAGCAAGGTGGATTAGCCATTGTAATATCTAGCAAAATAGACTTCAAACAATGTTAATCCAAAAAGACAGAGAAAGATATTTCATACTCATCAAAGTAAAAAAAAATCTACAAAAATGAATGTATGGCTTCTATGGACTAAAGACAAGGTCACGCAGGTTTATAAAAAAAATTACTAAATCTTAAACCACACTTTGACCCTTACACTTTGATAGTGGGAAAATTCAATGTCCCATTCTAATCAATGTACACACCATTCAAAGAAACAGAGCTAGCAAATATAAAACAAATGTACCTAACATATATCTACATAATATTTTACCCAAATATAAAATAATATATCCTCTTCTCAGAACCTCATAAAACTCATACTTGCTCACAAAGAAACTATGAATAGACTTCATATGAAATGGAAAAATATCATTCTAGCAACTTAACTGCAAAACTCGATTCTCTAAAACAAAACAAAACAAAACAAAAAACAAAAACAAACAAAAAGCAAGCTTACCAAAGTGGAACAGATATCAGGAAATGATCAAACTGTGGATCAAAATGACGAGAACAATACAAAGAATTAATGAAACAAAGAGTTGGTTGTTTGAGAAAATCAACAAGACACATACCTCCTTATTCAAACTAACTAAAAGTCAGAGGAAGAATATACAAATTAATAAATTCAGAAATAAAAAAGAGGTCACGAAGAACAGACACTGATACATTCCAAAGAATCATTAGGTAGTACTTTAAAAACCAAGAACTTGATAATTTTCTTCACAAATACCACTTACCCAAGTTAAATCAAGTCCATATAAACCACTTAAATAGATCTATAAGCCTAAGGATATAGGTGTAGCCATTAAAAGCTCTTAACCAAAGAAGCCCAGGGACAGATGGTTTTCAAAGAAGAGTTAACACCAACACTCCTAAATTTATTTCATAATATAAAAACAGAAGGAAAATTGCAAATTCATTTGGTGAGGCCAATCTCACCGTCTAAAGCAAACCACTCAACAATACAACAAAGAAATAGAATTCAGAGCAATTTCCCATATGAACATATATGCAAATAGTACCCAACAAAATACTCAGAATCCAAATACACGGACACTTCGAAAAGATCATCCTCAATGATCATGCAGTCTTCACTACAGAGATTCATGGTTCAGAATGCAAAGCTCAGTTAATATATTCCATCATACAAATAAATTTAATATTTAAAAAGTTGCACAAACAGAGGGATAATATCTAAGATATATAAAAAATAAAATAGAAATATAAAATAAACAAAATATACCCAAAACTCAAAATAAATACCCTCATTAAAAATAGGGTGCAAATAAAAAGATAGCATTCTCAACAGAAGAAACAAATATAGCTGAAAAACAAAGAAAATTTTGACACATTTAGTTATCAGAGAAATGCAAATAAAAGTTCTTTGATTGTAAAGGATTATTTTAGCTATTGTTTTTTTCATATGAAGTTGACAATTCATCTTTCAATATCTGTAAAAATATTGTGTAGGTATATTGATAGGGGTTGCACTGAATATGGAGAAAGCATCCTGGAGAATTTCCATTCCTGATCTCAAGGTGTACTATAGAGCAACAGTAAAACAGTAATAAAAATGACTTAGTACTGGCATAGAAATTGGCTGGGTGATCAATGGAATCAAATAAAAGATCCAGAAATAAACTCACACACCTATGAACACTTGATTTTTGACAAAGAACCAAATCTATACAATGGAAAAAAGATAGCATCTTCAACAAATGGTTCTGGTCTAGCTGGAAGTCTACATTATAAAATAGCAAATAGATCCATATATATCACTCTGCACAAAACTAAAATCCAAATGAATTAAAGACCTCAACATAAAAACAGACACACTAAATCAGTTAGAAAAGAAAGTAGGGCAAAGCCTTGAACTCATTGACATGGGAGTCAACTTCTTGAACAGAACACCGAAAGCTCAGGCTCTAACACCAACAATTAGTAAATGGGACCTCATGAAACTGAATACCATCTGTAATGTAAAGGACACTGTCAACAGCACAAAATGACAGCCTACAGACTGGGAAAACATCTTCACCAACCTTATATCTGGCAAAGGGCTAATATCCAAAATATATAAAGAACACAAGAAATTAAACACTAACGGCCAAAACATGGGATAGAGAGCTAAACAGAAACTTATCAAAAAAGGAACATCTAATGGCCTAGAAACACTTAAAATATGCTCAATGCCCTTAGTTATCAGGGAAATGAAAATCAAAAGAACTCTGAGCTTCCATTTTATACCTACCAGAATGGCCAAGATTAAAAAAAAATCAAGTGACAGCACATGCTGGCAAGGATATGGAAAAAGGGGAACATTCCTCTATTACTGATGGGAGTGAAAACTGGTACAACAACATTGGAAATCAATCTGATTATATACCTGAAAGATTCTCCAACACACACTTAGGACTTTTGCTCATTTTGTTCATAGCAGCTTTCTTAATCACAGTCGGAATCTGGAAACAACCTAAATGTCCCTCAGACAAAGAATGGATAAGAAACTGTGGTACATTTACACAATGGAATACTACTCAGCTATTAAAAACAAGTAAATCTTAAAATTTGAAGGTGAATGGATGGAACTAGAAAAGATCATCTTGCTTTAGGTACCCAGTACCAGAAAGACATTAATGGTCTAAACTCACTTATAAATGGAAATTAGCCCAATATAGATGTCCTATGAGAGAATCTGCCCAGGTGGGAAACAGGACAAATGCTCAGACTTGCAGCTGGACTTTGGGCAGAGTATTGAGAGTGGTATGGAAAAGTGGGGGAATGCAAGATCCCAGAAGGTTCAGGAACCCCACAAGACCACCAAAGCCAGTGGATGTGGAGCCAGGGGGGCCTGCACAAACTGTTGCACCAATCAAGAATAATCAATACAGTGAAGATAGACCCCCCATTTCAGATCTAGCCAATGGAAGGCTCATTCACCACTGTTGTGTAGGGGAGCAGAGATTGACTCTGACATAAATTTGGTGCCTCAGATTTGATCACTTCCCCTTGGTGGGGAGGCCTTGTGGCTACACAGAAGAAGGGAATGCAGGCTATCCAGATGAGACTTGATCGGCTATGGTCTTATGGTGGGGCAAGAGAGCCCCTTCTGTCAGATGTCTAGAGAAGGAGGATAGGGTAGAATAGGGAGAGAGGGTAGGAATGGGAAGATACAAGCGAAGGGAAAACAATCAGGATAAAATATGAATAAAGTATAATAAATGTAAAAAAGAAAATAATAAAAGAAAAGAAAAGGAACTTCTCTGAGACTTAATCTTACATCTGTCAGGATGACCGAGATAAAACACATGACATCATGCTGGCAAGGATGCAGAATAAAGAGAACTTTCACCTATAGATGGTGAGAAAGAATACTCAACAGCCACTATGTTTATTCTGCTCTATTCAATAGCTGGAAAATGAAAACAACTCACATGTCCATCAAGAGACAAATGAATAAATAAATGTGGTACATATTCAGACTGGAGTATTATACAGCTGTTAAAAATAAAGCATTAAGTTTTCAGGTTATGAAAAGGCTAAAAAATTCATTCTGAGTAAGGTAACCCAGACCCAGAAAGGCAGATATGACTTGTATCTGCTTATATGTGAATGATGGCAGTTATGTCTTTGATAGGCAAGCTATAATACATATAACCACAGAGGCTATGTATAGAATAAGTGAATAGGAGGAGATACAGTTCTCCCTAGGAAGGTAAATCAGAATAAATAGTAGTGCAGCGACAAGGTAGGGGGTGAGGAAATCGAGGATTAAATAGGGAGGTGATTGGAAAAATAGGGGGAGCAATATCTAAAACAAAAGCCATTTGAGTGTTGCATAGAAAGCTAATTCCATAGAGGCTTCGAGATATATATATATATTTACACATGTGTGTGTGTGTGTGTGTGTGTGTGTGTGTGTGTGTGTGTAAATTCATCTGAATGAAATTGCCAAATACAGTTGGAAATCTCAACTGCACATCTATCATTGGCAAATAAACCTTCCGGTGACAGAAATGGCTCATATCTAATTGAGTTGTTGGCCAAAGAAGTTCTATGGGAAATCTCCTCCTCCAAACAACTCAGGTCACTGACAAGGCTATTGGTTGCTCTCCACAAATGGATGACAAAAGTTCTGGTGCTGAAGGTAATACCCACACAACTCATTGAACACAGAAAAGTCATCAGGTGCCTACCGAAAGCTTTTATCCCTACAGACTAGTAATGTTAATAGTAATTGACATTACAGTGCATGTTTCAAAGAGATAAAAGTAAATACCAAGCACACTATAAAGTCTACAATCTTAAATTGCCACATGCCTGCAATATGAGTTACTGTAATAGTGGCACAAAGCTTTAGGAGTAACCAACCAATATTTGATTGGATTTAAGTAACACTCCATGAGATGGAACCCATAGTCTACACTGCTTAGATGGCCAAAAATCTGAGACCAGGACTTAGGGGAAGACCAAATACTATTGTTCTGTTAAACAACTTAGCAAAAAAAAAAAATGGTTTCTAAGGACATCTTGGTATACTCATAGAACAGTCTTTGATTAACTAAGAAGCTTCTTCTTACAGTGGGTAAGAACAAGAACAGAGAGATAGAGCTGGAACATGTGCAAAAGGTGAGAAACATTGGAACACTCTTGTCCAAAATGGAATGTCTTCCTCAACTCCCTCCCCTCCATGCTCAAGAAACCCTTTGGAATAGGAAGTGGAAAAAATGTAAGAACCAGTAGGAATGGAAGGCACTAAGGACACAAGGCTACCCAAATATAGCCGAACTGAGAAACATATGCAATCACAGTGACTATGGAAGCATACAGAGGTCTTACATGGGTATGCATCAAATGATGTCTAAATTCTATGGGGGGAAAATGAAAACAATAACCTATACCTCCACCTCAGAAGCTATGTCCATTGTAACCAAAGTCAATTGAAAAATCAATTCACTCCAATGGAGTTTCCCTGGGGATACAAACCACTTTTAAGTCCAGGCAACCATGCTCAGCTATAGAAGGCCAACACAAAACAAACACAATGACATCATTGGAGATTCTTTATCTCATATGTCTTATATGGTTTTGACAGGGCTTTTAAATATTATTATTTTATTTGACTTTACAAACACTTTGCATGTATACTATGGCTTCTGGTCTTATGTTTTTAGGGGGTTCTTATGCATACAATCATGTGCCTCTGTGCTACTTTTGGGGGGCTCTTTTTCTTTTTTGTCTTTGTTTTGTCATTTTCTAGTTTGTTTGCTTTGTTTTACCTTATTATTATCATTTAGATACGTGTTTGTTCTCCAGAAGATAGAAAGTATTTAAACTCACATGGATATGAAGGCATAAAAAAAACTTGGAGTAGTTGGGAGAAGGAAATTTGTAATCAGAATATATTGTATGAGACTGATCTATCTTCAATAAAATAAAGAATATAAATACATTCTCTTCATTTCTGTTGTGTTCATGATTCAATCTTTGTCTTTCTCTCTTAAAGGATAGATTATAGTGCATGTTTGTAAGAAATCCATTTTTCTTGCAGTTCATTGAGCTTCATGGATGCTTGCATAAGTAAGCATGTTTATCAATTTTTAAAAGTTATTTTTATATTCTAAGATATTTACATCATTTCCCCTTTCCCTATCTTTCCTTCAATCCCTCCCACATACAACTCTTTGCTATATTTCAAATTCATGGCCTATTCCTTATTAGTCTTTGTAAAATACATTCAAGGATGTGTGTGTGTGTGTGTGTGTGTGTGTGTGTGTGTGTGCATTCATGTGTTTGTGTATGTGTGTGTTATTTAATTTTGAGAACCATTCAGACATTTGTTCAAATACTCTCTATGCCATTTTTCTTTTTCTGGAACTCTCATAATGAGTACATTGTCAAAGGTGATGATCCTATGGATCCCAGAGACACTATTTGATTTTTTCAAGTTTGATTTTTTTCATTCTAATTCTATAATTTATTATTTTCCATTGTCTGAACTTTTAAATTGCTTTATTTACCAATTTTCCTCCCCTTCATATTATTACATCTGAAAATTTCATTATTTTACTAATATTTTTTAGTGCCAGATATTGATTTTGGTTTCTTCTTTGGTGTGTAATTGTTGATCTCCACTTTATTCTTATGGCATATGTGGACTTTCTGGGTCACTTTTTTTTTTAATATTTGTGTTTCTTTAGAAGTAGTCTTTGAGGTTACTATTTCTAGTACATTTGCTGTGAAGTATTTATTATGTAATACATGTGTCGGTTTGTTATTTGATTTCCTTTACAAGTACCATGTGTGCTTATCACTTTGTCATTTTTGGGGGATTTATTTGTGACAAGTGGACAGTGGCATACAGGCTACTGAATGTGAAAGATCCTTGGCAATTAGGTTCTTCGCTTCTCCATGATGTCTTTACTTTTTTTGGTTTGCTTAGTTTATTTGTTTCTTTATGTTATTGCAGATTGCATCCGTGACAAACATTAGATTGGTATGATTATGTAATTCTTTGCAGATCTTTTCTATTCTTTCATCTTCACCTGGGAATGCCTACTTACAGCTTCTTCCTATGTTATCTGTTGACTTACAATGACCTAATCATTAATGCCTGTCTCATTAAAAGAAAAAAATGGGTGAGAAATAAACATAGAGAAGTGTCCTTACGGTAGATTGGGTAGATTTTTTTCTTATTGTAAAAATGGAGCCAGATACCATGACAGTTATCTACTTTTTGTCTTATCATTAATGATTAAAATAATAAATCAGCACAAGGTTTCCTGACACTTGTTTTCTCACTCTGACTCCGATAAATATTGGTACATCTGTCTAATATGTATGTATTGAGTATTGATGACATTGTGATAATTGATGAAAATGACTATAGTGAATCACCCATCTTTTTCTTTTATAAATTGTAAACCGTCACTAGATTCCAGAGGTCCCAAATAACTACGGAATGTTAATTGTGAAAATGCAATTACTGTATGAATGACAAGATAGATACATGGCACTTTCTACTTCACTAGCTTCCTTTGATAGTCTTCCAACACTTAATAACTTCATAATAATTATTGAAACTGTATAGGTCCATGCTACATATGCTTGAGTAGCATGTAACTAGTTTTCGGACAACTGCTGCAACTTCAGTATACCTTGATTACAACAGAATAACAATAAGTGTTCAGTGACGGAGAAAGTATCAGAATGACACATACTTAAAGTAGGAAAAATTGGATGTGTCTCTTCTCAGCTGACTCCCTCTTTCATGTTCTTTGACCATGTCTCTAAACTTGGGAGCTAATCAAAAGCCAAGTAAAGACTGTGTTTTCCTGAGATCATTCATCTGACCTGTTAATTTGTGTTAAGTGGCAATTTATCAGAGCCATGCTTTTAAGTCCATTAAAAGTCTTATAGCTTGTCTCAAGGCAGGGAACTCTATAAAAGACAACATCAATCCCAAGGCTCTGCTCTGCACTCAGAATAAACTGTTGCTTTCATTGTCAGTCTGCGCATAAGCTCCAGGACATCACAAAGGCCCTGTTAAATGGCAGCATGCTGTGTAAGGTCAAAGCTTCTGAGATATTTACTAGTCTGTCTTTGAGTCTTATAAAGCTACTAGGTAAAAAATAAAATTAACTTTTATGTCATTATCCTCAAGTATTCTTATTTCATCTATTATATATATATATATATATATATATATATATATATATATATATATATATATATATATATAATTTGCTAGAATATTGCTATGGATTAAACCTGCACATGGGGATATGGGTAAAAGATAAGAGATCTCACGGATTATTTAAAATTTGGGACTGATGATACCCTTTAGATGTTGAGGGCTTGTCTAGCATGCACAAAGCCTTAGGTTTAATCCCCATGTAGAAATTGGGTATGATGTTGTAAGCCTGTAATCCTAGCACTAGGGAGGTAGAGGAAGAAGGCTCAGAAGTTTATGGTCATCTTTAGCTACATAAAGAGTTGGAAGTCAACCTGATATTTTAGAAATTCTCTTCAAATAACATATGGAAGTTTGGAGTGTCAACAGATAAAAGTAGATGACTAGTAACATTCATTTGAGCATGCCTTCCAGTATCTAGCTTGATAATGGGTGGTACAACAGAAAGAAAATTTGGAATGCTGACTATAATACCAGATAAATTATGAATTATCAATGAAATTTTTCAGTAAAGAAATTAAATGCAGTCAATGAAATGTTTGTGAATTGCTGTGGTTGGGTGTTATGAACATAGAGATAAATAAAATTTATACCTTTAAAGATGTCATAGTCCATAGGTTTACATAATTCTACTTCATTGTGCACCTGCCTTGCTCTGTATCTCCCACTAGGTCTGAAATGCCCACTTTATCTAGCAACAGCAGAAAGAAGATATTCTAAGTTGATCTTTATCAAAGCAGCAGTCAGTCCTTAAAAAGATCAGAAAGTGCTCTGAAATATGTTAATAACATTTATGCAAATTAGAGTTCACTGTATTAACTACAAGATCAAAGGATAACTGCAAGTAATTCAGTAATGGGCTGTAATTACCCTTCCATCTAAAGCATGTGGGATGAGGGTGGCTTGTGGATCAAACACTGTTGCTAAACATGTTCATATTTCATCAGGGCTTCCTCTTTAACATCTAAGTAATTGTACCTGAAAACCTGTCATAAATGAGTGGTGTATGCGTGTGTGTATGTATCTATCATCTACCTATGTAGCTCTTTAAATTTCCCTTCATACCTCCCCTCTGCTTTTATTTTCCCTGCACTGACCGCCTCTCCTTCTCTTATTTTCCTCTCTTCCTTTTCTTATCATGCTAATACAAAGAATACAAGATATCTTAAAATATTAACAAGTAGAAACATAACTCTAGGCATGCCAAACTTTAATATGTCTTACTGTTAAGTAATTGATTTCTTTTCCAACTTAAATTTTTCTGTTTATACATTTCAGTATTTGTAATGACCACCTCGAAATATCAGAAATGACTTTCTTTTAATTAAAAGTCAGTAATAACGTATAACCAACTCCCAATGAAAGTAAACATCTATCACTCAAGAAAGCAACCAAAAACTTACCTAAATCCCCTTAAGGGAAATGAGATATCATTCTCTTAAGGTTTCTTCTGCATGATTTAGAATGAATAATACCTTTTGTAGGGGCCTAAATAAAAATTGGGAAAAATGGTTAAAGAAGTTAGCCACCCCCACTTAATTAGAGTCCTGTGTAGGACAGTCTAAAGTGCTGGACCAAATGGAATTGGAGACTTTCTTGGAACTATTCTGGGAGCTGTCCTGTTGTGGTGAGGCATAGCAACTGAAGCACATGGTGCTGGAACATGAAGGATGCAGGATGTCAGTGTCCAGCATACTGAGAGGAATGAATCCTTTCAGGTCTGATCCAGCATCAGAGTCTGATTTTTATTCATCTTATTTAGAGAAAACACAAGGTTGGACTCACAGATGCCATTCCTTTCCTTTATCTTTCATTCTTAGGTTTGCAGATAGGGGTTGAAAAGAAAGAAGGGGAATATAGGAATATATAGGGATGATAGAACAAAAAGATTAGTGAATCTACTCCACAACTTAATTCCTTAATTTCCACTCAGAAAGTTATTGTTAGTTTACTAGTATAGAATTTTGTATATAGATGCAAAATAAGTTTAATTTTAGATACGTTGGTGTAGAATGGAAATTTAGGATTATTCTTCATACATCATATATATATATATATATTTACTCTAATATGTGGTATTGTACCCATACAACTAAATTATAATACAAGGTTTACTTGCAATATTTTGAAAGTACTATTGCAGACTATTTAGGATAAGTAGGTTGTACACATTAATTGTTAGTTGATCAAATCATGTTCATATCACTGCTTAGTCTATTTTCATCACAAGAATCCTAGATGTAACAGACAAATTAAAGTAAAATAGTTATGTAAGGTCTTCAAAAACCTCAGAGATATACAGAATATGTAATTTAAACATGTTTTTATTATTTCAAAGATACATTTACAATGAGACAGGTTAACTCCTGGCAACACCCAGCCTGCCTCAAAGAAAACGATGAGCATCAATGTACCTCCTTTTGGAGATGCTTCAAATGTGACAAACAAGCAACTGGGAAAAATATCCTCATTTCTACCACAGATAGAATTCTGCCTTATAATGGGCAAGCTTGGATTCAGACAGAGTCAATGGTCAAACTCTGCCAAGACAGAGTAAGCAAGTCCTCAGTAGTTCCTGCCTCACAAATATGTCAGTCAGATATATTGGGCCAGAAAGCTGAAGAAGATGCTCAAACATAATAGAGAGTTTTGGGTGACTTTTCAGGCAGCAAACTGTCTCTGTCATCTCATTTGAGAAGCTACTAATCTGCACTCTCTGTATGCTCAGGTAATTAATTTTAATACTTCTCAAGTCTCTGATGGAGTTGAAGAACACACAGTTTAGTTTTACAATGAAGCTTAGTCATTTAGGGGTTAAGATGTATTTAGGTCTAGATGGATATTTTAAGTTCATAATGATGAAATATGATTGATATTGATTTACATTCAGAATTTTATACTCACCAAGACAGAAAAGATGTTTTCTTCAAGGCTGCCAAATACAGCTACCAAAAACACTATGAATGTAACATATATATAACTCCTGATTGTTTTACGGTTCTTCTTGCTGTAGGTAATTTCTTGTATATATGTATAATAATATGAATGTATATATAAAAATTATGTAATAAAAATTTGTAATAAAAAGTCATATTTTTCTAAAATTAAATAAATAATAATTTTTGAGACATTATCAAATTATACAAAGATTGCAAAGATAAAATATACAAACTTTGGTTCCCACTAAAGAAATTTAAAATATGGTTTAGATTCATTGTTTAATTATTACTGAAAACTTCAGCACACTTTCTATCAAACAAGAGTATTAAACTTAGTGAGATATGATGAAAAAATTAGAAAATTCTGACTCCGTGTCACTCAATCCTGTCATAGACCACAATCAATTTCTTACAGATGTAAAACTTATTCCTAGAAATCTTGTTCAGTCTGATTATCCACTACAAACTTTCTCTATCTTTCCTTTGTCTGCTTCAGTTTGGAAAAGTTTATCAGTGTTTTCTAGACTTTCATGACCTTGACAATTTAGAAGACAAAAGTAAATTGTTGTAGAGCAGTGGTTCTCAACCTTCCTAATGTTGTGACCCTGTAATGCAGTTCCTTATGTTGTGGTGACCCCAACCATAAATCACTTTTTATAATTATGAAGTTGTTCCTTCATAAATGTAATTTTGCTACTTCTATATTTGTCCCTTCCAGTGGTTTTAGGAGACTCCTGTGAAAGCGTCTTTTGATCACCTGAAGGGGTCTTGACCCACAAGCTGCTAACTACTGCTTTAGTGGGTATCTTTCCATTGATATTTATCTGATTTTAACTAATAATTAGATCCCAGATATGCTTTCTTAGGGAAAACACATGATAAAATTATTTGTTTTTTTCATTGATTCACTTTCAAACATACCAGTTTTAATGACACTATCATCAGTGACATAGTGATATCTTGACTAGGATGATGTCAGCTAGATTTTTCATTTCTTCTTCTTTCCTTTGATACTAATAAGGAACTTATGTTGAGGGAAGGGCAAGTTTATTCACTAACAATTTTTACTTATTTAACTTTGTATGAATTGGGTTTTACTATAACAATTAAAACAAATATATATGCATATACTTTGTTCATGAGCCTTGGAACTCAATGGTTATCAATCCTTCCTGCCTAAATTGACACTGATGTGGTGAAAAAAGACGCAAGTTGGGTGGGAAGGTAAAGAGGTTTAGAGTGGATTGGGACAAATTGTGAGAAGGAGGATAAATAACATCAGAACTCCTGGTTAAAAAATTCTCAAACAACTAATATTAATAAAAGAAAATATAAACAGATGAGAACCCCTATCTGATCTTGAAGATTTATAGTTCAGTTAATAGTTTTTGGCTAGTGCTAAGATGCCTCTACCCATGTAGGTAAGCCTTTAGAATACATGTTCTTGTAAGAAACCTTAATGAAACTCAATGAATCACAAACAATGTCAAATGAAAACAGAGAGGAGAGCTGATGAGAGGAGGAAGGGAATCAATAAGAGTTTGGAAAGAGACAGAGGACGTGGATAAAGGGGACATCATATGATGAAAACACACTATACATGTCCGAAAATGTTACAATGAAATGATTATCATGTAACAATCAATATATGCTAGTAACGAACACTTTTCCAAAAATAAATAACTACTACTTTTGCTAAGGACTATGTTTAGTTCCCATAACCTATATGGCGCCTCTTAACCACCTGTAGATACAGGGCTAGGGAATATGATTAAGCTGTACCAGCATCCATGTACAAAAGTGCATAACTGTAAAAAAATAAAATAAATTAGGACTAATATATTAAAAGTGAGTAAAAGACATTGGTAAGCAGATCACTTTGAGTTTGAGTGCAGCCTAGCATCTATAGTAGACTCTAGGCTACCTAGGGCTACCAATTGAGAACCTATCTCATAATTAAAAGTAGATAGAGAGATGATAGATAGATAGATGATATTCAAAATGTATTGGAAGAAAGAAACATTGTTTGGAAATTATTCTGTGTTATTTTACTGTACTGAGATTCTTCTCAATTGTTTATTCAAGGTTACTATAGATTGTAGATTACTATTTTATCCACTGTCATAATATAATTTTTGTTACTTATTTAAATTATCTTATTTTCCAGTAGATTATTTTGAGACTGGATTTCCTTTATTTATACTTTGTTTTTTCACTTTAAATTTTATTATGCCTTCATCATTCCTCAACTCCTGATCTATGTGTATGTGTGTGTGTGTGTGTATATATATATATATATATATATATATATATATATATATATATATATATATTAATCTATATATACTAAACTACCTATAGCAGGAAGAAACATGACACAATCAGGAATTACATAAATGTTACATTCTTAGTGTTTTAACTATTTGTATTTGACATCCTTAAAGAAAACATCTTTCTTATCTTGGTGCATCTAAAATTCTGAATGTAAATCAATCTCTATCATATCCTGTCATTATCAACTTAAAACATCTATCTAGACTTTAAAAAACTTCTTAACTTCTAAACAACTAAGCTTCATTGTAAAACTGAGCTACCTGATCTTCAATTCCTTTACCTGCACTATTATTAAGAAAATAATTTAACAGTTAACTCACAGGAAATGTTTATGGTAGATTGGTTTGGGGAGCTGTTTATTTGGTTTAGGTTTTAAATGAAAAGCAGAGGGATGCTGAAAGAGAAAGATGTGGACAGGGACAATGAGTGAAAGTCACAGCGTTTGATTTAAGCTGGCATGTTCAACAATGAGGTCAGACACTGGCAATTAAATGTTGGTGTGACTTTACAGACTAATCAAGGAAAACAAAACACCACATAAAATCATACATAGTCACTGGCTAGCTTAAAAAAGAAGGGACTGAGAGAAGAGGGGGAAAGCTACACTGTTTGTGGCCTGACTCAAAAAGGTGAGCAAGTTTAACAGAGTCTCATGATTGTTCTACAACAGCTGCACTAGCGGCAGGTTAACATTTTGTGAATGGAAAGAGTATTATCTCATTAATCAGAAAAGCATTCCTCCTGTCTCTTTAACATCGGTTAAGGTAAACCCACTTTCCTGTGAAGTGATCCCTTGGTCAGGTGATTGATGAGCCCAGTTAGATTCCTTCTTAAAATAGGAGAGAATGGCATGTCTCTGCATAGGGGTAGATTCCATATGATGAGAAACAAATAGCTATAACAGGTTTCACAAGATCATTGTAACATTTAGTTAGATGTTGAGGGGAAAACTCAGAAAAAGTAATGTCCTCTGCAGAGACTATAAAGGAATATAACTCTGCTAACACCTTAATGTATGTTCAATAGAGTACAAGATAGACTTCTGACTTTCACATGCAGATGATAATACATTTATATGGTTGTAAGTTCCTAAGAATATAATCTAAACTGTCTCCTTAAAAATCCATATATAGGCTTCATAATAGACTATAACATAGCATTCAAATAATGATAACATAAATCCTTTGTTACGAGTTGTTAAAATTTCATACTCTTTATCTTACTTTTATCTGAGAAGTCAAGGGTCACAGAAAAGTAGCCAATAATCCTTACATTTAAGACAGATAGTAGGCTATTGGCAAAGAAGGATAAATATAAGAAACATTGTTCAGTTAGCTGGTGAAACAAATTTCAAGTTCTACAAGAACCAATATCAAAGAGACCATAGATGATGGTACAGAAATAAGATGTAAGTTGTTCTTTGTGTCTGTACCTTCCTATTCCATACACTTTATTTTCCTTTTTGTATTTTTAAATTAAAAATAGATTCTTCTCTCATATAATATATCCTGAGCACAGTTTCCTGTCACTCCACTCCTTCAAACTTTCCATACTTCCCCATTCCCAAGATCAAATCCCCCTCCATTTCCCTTCAAAAAATAACAGGCTTCCAAGGACAACAACCAAAAATGATAAAACAATATATAAGACAAGGCAAAAGCTCTCATATCCAGACTAGACAAAGCACCTCAATAGGAGGAAAGGAAACTCAATAGCAGGCAAAAGAGACAGAGACAAGCTTGCTTCCACTGTTAGGCTAACAACTATAACATATAAACTGAGGGCCTGTTGTGGTTCAGTCTCTGTGAGTCCATATAAACCCTGCTTGGTTGATTCAGTGAACCATGTTTTTGGTGTCCTCTGGCCCTTCTGACTCATGCAGGCTTCCTAAAGCTCCAAGGGGAGGGAATCATAAAGGATAGCATAAGAGAATGCTATCCACCACAAATTCTATAGAAGTAGGAAAGATGTGTGTAGGGGAACGGGGTTTGAATGTACTAGAAAGGAAGTGTTTTTAAATTTATTCTTTTTGCAATAAAACAAAACATTGAAACAGTAGTAGATTTTAGTAACTTGTTGGTATCACTGCCTTACTTGCTTCAAAAGCTCTAAGAAAGTTCTGCATTTTGCTTATTTATTTATTTTAAATTTATTTTAACTTGCATTTACAGGACTGCACAAGTCAGTTTAAACTCCATCTAAAGCTGTGACATTCTGCAATACTAAAAGCTGTTACCCTTAGTATTATTAAACACTCTAGAGGAGTCTTGGAGGAGAAGATTTGAGAAAAGAACTACATCCAGATCTTGCAGGACTAATTATATTTACATTGGTCTTTAGATATTCTTCTGAACTCACTTTCTTTTCCCCACCTGAAAAGCATTTAAATACTTTTAAAAGTTTCTGTAATTGATTTTTTCCTATTCAAATTTTCTTTTTTTTTTTTGCATTCTATTTTTTTAAATTTTTTTCTCTTTATTAATTTATTCTTGTTACATCTCAATGGTTATCCCATCTCTTGTATCCTCCCATTCTTCCCTCCCTCCCATTTTCCCCTTATTCTCCTCCCCTATGACTGTTTATATACTCACTTATATCTGCATATTAGCCCAAAGGGCATGTCCCACCAAAGCCTTCACTTACCAGGAAACTGAGACAGAGGGGAGGACATTCTAGTGGGACTCTAGATGAGAGAAGCATGGGAGAATGGCAAAATAAAAGGATACAGAGGGTCCTAGAAGCCTACAAGTAGAACATTATGACAGGCAGATTTGGGCTCAGGGGTCCCGTTCAAACTAAGGCACCAGCCAAGGACAATACAGGCTGTAAACCTTAAATCCCTACCCAGATCTAGCCAATGGTCAAATTTTCTTTTTTTTTTAGGCCATTCCAATATTTTTTTCCTTCCATCAATCTTTTCAAGCATTCAGGATCTGAGGTACCTTGTATCAGATGGAAATACAAAGATCATTTTGTGGAAATAAACAAACAATAAAATCTTCAGAAGTCAATTGAAATCTTAAATCCTTTCAGAAGGTCATTTTGGTAGGATCTAGAATTAACATAGTAAAAAATAACCACCTTACCAAAAGCAATTTACAGATTCAATGCAATCCCTATCAAAATACCTACAATATATTTTGAAGACATTGAAAGATCAATTTTCAACTTCATATGGAGAAACAAAAAGCCCAGAAAAGCAAAAAAACAATCTTATACAATAAAGATCCTCAGGAGGAATCTCCATACCCAATCTCAAGCTGTACTATAGAGCAACAGTAATTAAAACTGCATGGTACTGGCACAGGATGGGCTGATGGATCAACAGAATCAACTCAAAGATCCAGAGATGAATCTACACACATTTGGTCACTTGATTTTTGACAAAGAAGTCAAATATATTCAATGGAAAAATGACAGCATCTTCAAAACCTGTTGCTGGTCTAACTGGATGCCAACATGTAGAAAAATGAAATTCAACCCATATTTGTCTACATGCGCAAAAATCAAGTCCAAGTGGATTAAAGACCTCAACATAAAACCAGAGACACTAAGTCACTTAGAAGAAAAAGTGAGGAAGAGCCTGGAACACATTGGCACTGGAGACAACTTCCTAAATGGAAAGAACACCAACAGCCCAGGCCTTAAGGTCGTCAATTAATAAATAGGACCTCATGAGGCTGAGAAGCTTCTGTAAGCCAGAAGACACTGTCAAGAGAACAAAGCGACAGCCTACAGACTGGGAAAAGATCTTCACCAACCCTTCATCTGACAAAGGTCTGATATCCAAAATATTTAAAGAACTCAAGAAATTAAACACCACCAAACCAAATAACCCAATTGAGAAATGGGACTCAGAACTAAACAGAGAATTCTCAACAGAGGAATATAGAATGCCTGAGAAACACTTAATGAAATGCTCAAAGTTGTTAGTCATCCGAGAAATGCAAATCAAAATGACTCTGAGATTCCACCTTACACCCATTAGAATGGCTAAGATCAAAAATTCAAGTGACACCATATGCTGGCGAGGATGTGGAGAAAAAGAAACACTCCTTCATTGCTTGTGGGATTGCAAACTGGTACAACACTTTGGAAATCTATCTGGTATGTTCTCAGAAAAATGGGAATAGGGCTTCCTTAGGACCCAGGTATTCCACTCCTTGGAATATACCCATAAAATGTTCCACCACACGACAGGGACATATGCTCAACCATGTTCATAGCTGCCTTATTCATAATAGCCAGGACATTAAAACAGCTTAAGTGTCCCTCAATAGAAGAATGGATAAAGAAACTGTGGTACATTTACACTATGGAATACTACTCAGCTATTAAAAACAAGGAATTCCCTAAATGAAATTTGTGGACAAATGGATGGAACTAGAAATGATCATAATGAGTGAGTTCACCCAGGAGCAGAAAGAGTCAAATGGTATATATTCACTTATATCTGGACACTAGCCCAAGGGGCATGACCCATGAAAGTCTTCACTTACCATGAAAGTGGGTCAAAGGGAAGGACATCCTATTGGGACTTTAGATGAGAGAAGCATGGGAGAATGGGGCAATAGAAGGATACAGAGGGTCCTAGAAACCACAAAAAGAATAATATGATGGGTGTATCCAAGCCCCGGACCCTACTCAAACTATGACATCAGCCAAGGACAGTACAGGCAGTATACTTGGAACCCCTATCCATATCTAGCCAATGGACAGGACATTCTCCACAGTTGAGTGGAGAGTGGGGACTGACTTTCACACAAACTCTGGTGCCCCATATTTGACCACATCCCCTTAATGGGGAGGCCTGGTAGCACTCAGAGGAAGGGTAGCAGGTTACCAAGAAGAGAGCTGATACCCTATGAGCATATAAAGGGGGAGGATGTCCCTGTCAGTAACAAACATAGCAGAGGGGAGTAGGGGGAAAATGGGAGGGAGGAAGGAATGGGAGAATACAAGGGATGGGATAACAACTGAAATGTAATATGAATAAATCAATAAAATATGAAAAAGAAACTGGCTCATTTATACAATGGAATACTACTCAGCTATTAAAAATAGGAAATTTTAACACTTGCAGGCAAATGGGTGGAAATAGAAAAGATCATCTTGAATGAGGTAGCCCATACCTAGAAAGACAAAGATGGTTTATACTAACTTAGAAGCAGATATTATCCAAAAGACAAAAGATAACCACACTACAATACATAAACCTAAAAAACCTAAATAACAAGGAAGACCCTAAGGACAATGCTTAATTCTCACTCAGAAGGACAAATAGAATAGACACTGGAAGCAGCTGAAGATCAGGAAGGGATTCTACCATTGGGGTACTCTGAAAGATCCACATACCAAGCAGGGGATCCAAGCAGATGCTGAAACTCACAGCCAAACTCTGGGGTGGATCACAAGGAACCTTATGGAAGAGTTGGGGAACAGAGTGGCTTGAAGGGGTCAGGAGATCCACAAGGAGACCAATGGAGCCAACAAAGCCTGGTAGACAAAGGGATGTTGCAGGGGCTGATGCACCAAACAAGAAGCATGCATGGTATGGACCTAGACCCCCTGCTCACATGTAGTAGATAGACAGCACAGTCTCCTTGTGGGCCCTATAATATGGGGAGAAGGGAATACTTCAGAAATGGACTCTAATCCACCCACACATTGATCACTTCCCCCTGCTGGGGCAGCCTTTTCAACCCACAGAGGAAGAGGATACAAGCAGTCCAGATGAACTTTCTGAGGACTAGGGGAGGGAGGGAGAGGCGATGAAGGAGAGGGGATGTGAATGGGAGCAATGAGGGTGCTGACTACAAAAATGATGTAAAGTGAACAAAGTAAAAGTTAAAAAACATACCTCACAAGTGTGTCCTTTGAGTAGCTCTTCCATGCTTCAGCTACCATTCAGCTCCAGGAACAATGCTCTACTGTCTGCTTAAGTGAGTTCCGTTATTTCAGCATCTAACAATCAGTGATATCATACAATGTTCTACCTATGATTAGCTAATTTCCCTTACCATAGTGTCCTATGGCTTCTCAACATTATCATAGATCACAAGATTTCTTCTCTATATAACTGAATGTTATACCTTTAAAATTTACTGCTACCTGTAAATGGAAATTTAAGTAATGCTTATGTTTTGGAAACTGTGACTAATATGTTAATGAACTGGGATATAACAAAAAAAAACATGGCTGAGTCTTATAAAGGATTTTCTTGGGGTTTTTTTTCTTTATTTTTATTTTGTTGACTGGTTCAATTTGTTTGCTAAAGAAGCAGAGGATGGAGAATTTCAGTAAATCGTTAAATATCATGAAGACAGAGTCTCAAGAATAGAAGTTTCATCTCACACTATTGTATTTAGAAATTTCTCCTTTACTTACCTGCCACAAGGCAAACAGACTGAGAGCACACAGAGCTTTACCACAGATGATTTTCATGTTAGAGCCCTATGGGAAACCATGGCTGCTTTCACACTTGAACTCTTTTCAAGCTTAAGTGTGTCACTGAAAGTCAAACAGCTTTTCATTGAAAATCATCACATCATCTAATGCATAAAATGATTAAACTTGACTTTCAAAAAACATATCATATTTTCCTTGCCATAGGACCCCTTTCCTTCACATATATAGTCAATTAAATGTAAGCATCACAGTGGAAATATTAACCGTTTACCAAAAAAAATGTGTGATGTTTCTAAGTCCCTACATATTTTTACTAATTAATTTTTTATTGAAAAATAAAATCATTCATATTACATCTCAATTGCTATCCCATCCCATGCATCCTCCCATTCCTCCCTCCCTCCTGCTTTCACCCCATTCCCCTTCCTTCTGACTGTGACTGATGGGGGGCTCCTCCCCTTGAATATAATGCTAGGATATCAAGTTTCTTCTTAGTCATCTGCTATCCTTCCTCCGAGTGCCTCCCCATCAAGGGGACATGGTCAGATATGGGGCACTAGAGTTCATGTGAAAGTCAGTCCCCAGTCTCCACTTAACTGTGGAGAATATCCTGTCCCTTAGCTAGATCTGGCTAGGGGTTTGATGATGGCTGCACATATTGTCCTTGTTTGGTGCCATAGATCAAACAGACCCCTTGGGTCCAGATCTACCCATCATAGTGTTCTTCTTGTAGAGTTCTAGGACCCTCTGGATCTATCTATTCCTTGTCTCCTATATTTCTCTCACCTTAGGATGCCCACACCTCTATCCCACTTTCCTGGTAAGTGAAGACTTTCATGAGACATGATCCTTGGCTTAGCATCCAGTTATGAGCATATACTATTTGAATCACTCTGCTTCTGGGTTAGCTCACTCATTGAGATCATTTCTCTACATTTTTTAACTCATTAGATTCTATGTGGACATTAGCAGAACTGTAGAAATATACTTCCTGTGGAAGCTTCTCAGTTCATGTGCTTTGGTGCCTGGGGAGGAGCCTTGGCCTTTCACAGGATAGTCAAGTACTCACTCTACCCTTCAGCTACATCTCCAGACACAATTCTTTGTCTCTCTCTCTGTCTATCTGTCTCCCTTCTTCTTCTCCTCCTCCTCCTCTTCCTCTCGTCCTCCTCCTCTTCCTTCTCCTCCTCCTTCTTCTTGTTCTTATCTATCTATCTATCTATCTATCTATCTATCTATCTATCTATCCCTTGCCCTCTCCCTCCCTCTCCCTCTCCCTCTCCCACACTGTCTCTCTCTGGGCCAGTGGCAAATCTCATTGTCTGTCCCTACTTCTCTGCACTTTATCTTTTGTGGCAATTTCTCAATGAACTCAGAGCTCACCAGCTGGCTATATTGACTGATCAGTGAACTCAGGGAATCTGCATGTCTTTCTCCATAGAGTTCTAGGCTTATAGTCACAGATGATCATGTCAGACTTATGGATCTATATTGAGAATCAGACATAACTACTCATTCTTACATAACAGGCGTTGTACTGACTGAGCTGTATCTCTAGACCTTTAGAAGGTAAATTGAAAAGAAAATATTGCTCCTAACATCCACTTATTTTTGTAATGAGAAGACCTCCTTGCTGTGATAAATGTTGCATAACAAAGTACTAAAGAATTTAGTTCATATTGGTGAAGGCATAAACATAGGCACAATTTATGAGAGAAATTTTGATAGCATACCTCAAATTTAAATGACAGAAACCCTTTACTATAATTATCCTACTACAAAAAAATTAGTATAAGGAATAGAGATACTGAAATATTGGCAAATTAAAATCATAATAAAATATTCAATTTAAAGCTAGTTGAATAAGCCTGGTTAAATCAAGTCAATACATTTAAATAGATATTTGAAATTTCTACTAAGGGAAATAAAGGCATTTAAGGATTTTGTAGGGAAATTGTATATATACATACATATATTGAGCTGTAACTAAATGTCACACATTGATCTCATGCAATCAAATGATTTTAACATTTATTTTATTGTTTGATAAGTACCACAGAAGGTAATTTTAAATAATGATAAAAGAGATAGTATTTGTGGTTGATTTTCTTTACAATTTTCTTCCTAAAATAATTTTTACATTTCACTTATAATTACTATGTGATTTTTTTTTATTAGAAAAGGTACATTCATCTAAAATAGAAAATGTGAATAGACAGATCCATTGCTTCTGGCTCATCTACATGATGGTTCAGTGAACTTGGGAGGAAAGTCAAGGCAAGCCTAATAATGTTGTTTAACACACACACACACACACACACACACACACACACAAAAGATGGCTTTGAGTGAGAATCAAGACAGGTCTACTTTTGTGTGTATTCAAAAGATCTAGAAAAGTGTGTATTCACCTAATGAATATTATGGGTCTCTGAGGATTTAAAGTCCACCAAGCTAGAATAACAATTTCATCAATTATACTAATGACATTAAAAAAACAAAACCAGAGGATTGTTAAGGTCTGATCCCAGAACACAGAACCACATCTGATGATGGACATACACCAAAACTGAGCTCTGCACAAGGTAAAGCAATCAAGTGTGAAGAAAATTCCTATTCTTGAGTGTCATGCATGCATCTATATAGATGGTAATAAGTCTCATCTATGATCTTGTAATCACTGGCCAAAATCTTTAGAAAATAGAAGCATGTTAGTGAAATATAACCATGATACAAGTAACCTGGTTTAGGACTAGAAATTATAAATTTTGCATTATTAATAACTGCAGTCAAGTAGAATATCTATTTTTGTATTTCCATCATAACTTCATAAGTCTAATATCCTCTATTGTAATTATGAACCAGATATTCCACCTATGTTTAAGGTCATAAACTTGACCCCTGAAATTTTTGAGCAATACGGTAAAGCATGAGCTTCCTTATTGGTAGTATAAATGCAAATGAACCACTTTTTTTTTTCAGAATTATCCTTTCTTAGGGATTATTCACCTTGTTGGCTGTCCAGTGAAGAGTGATAAGCCTTGAATTTATATACACACAAACAACAAAAATCATCTCAAAGGTTACACATATGTAGAGCAAAATTTAAAAAAATGAATAATCCCATCAGTAAATGTGATAATGTAATATATAAACAGATTCAAAAGATGCAGTACACATAAACAATGAATTAATATATTTTAAAACATCCATCATATTTAACCATTTTGGGAAGGAAAAGTACAACTACATCGAAGTTTCATCACACTCTAAGAATGTCTCTCACAATAATCAGGTAAGAACAAATATGACTGAGAACTCAAGGAATAAGGAATTCTTTCTTAAACTAATTTCAAAATTATTACTGTGTCTATGTCTATGTGTATGTGTTTATGATATCAGGAAGAAAGACAGTCACATGTCACAGCCACCTGTAAAGCTCAGAGGACAACTATAGACTCGATTCACTGAATGCTTACGTGAGATACAGATTGAATCCAGGTCATCAGGCCTTCACAGAAAGATGCTTTACCTTCTGATCCATCTCTTGGCTCTAGGGAACACTATACATTTCTAGTGGAAATGTAAATTAGGCCAACCACTATGGCAACCAATACATAAATTTCTAAACACATAAATGATAAAGCTTGGCGATGTCCATTGTCTTAACTAAGCTGTAGCATTACCTACCATACACCAACATAGCCTGAGATACTTGCACATCTATGTTAATTGCAGCATTACACACAATAGGCAATAGAGAGTTCTTCCAACAGAAGAATTGATAAAGTATGGCAGTATACACAATGATGTTTCATCTAGCCATATAGAGAGCAATGGAATGGAAATTCCATTCTTGGAATGGAAATGGATGCAACTCACAATCACCATGGTAAACAAAATAAGACAAACTTGGAAAGACATATATCAAATGCTTTTTCTTATCTTTAGACTATTGTCTTATATAGATATATGAAAATTACATGTTATATATATAAAATAAAAGGAGAGATGAGATTGCATTGTGAAACAAAGAAGAGGATGTGTAAAGAGAAAGCAGGGAGAAAATGTGGATATTATAAAAATACATGATTTACTTAAAAAGAAATATCTTTATGAAACTCATTGTAATTCATAAAGACAAAGACACATACCATTTAAGCTTAACAGGTTTATTATTGAATTTTATGAAATGAAACGGAGACTCAGCGTACAGTTCTTACAAGTTGGTTCAACATCAGCAATAACTCTGCAGCAGGTCAAAGAAAGATTAGCAGCGGTCTGAGAAGCAGCAGTGAGCAGGATTCATTCATCATAAGTGAATCATGCCAGAGTGATTCCTCTATATCTCTCCTGACTTGTATCTTCACTGGTTGGCCTAAGAGTAAAGAGTGGACAACTTAAGACAACACTCCATGTAACATAAGCAAATAGTTCAGAGAATCTTTATATCACTCTGTTTTTGTGGAGTGGGTAACTCTACAACTTCTAAGGGTCTATAATTCTATTGATATATTTAAGCATCTTATTAAGCGTAATAAAACAGTGGTTTATCACCCTAGTCTTATGTTCTCATTTACATGGAAATACAAAAACATCTTTGAAGACAATCTGAAAACAATGAGACCTTCCCATGGAACTGTCAAACACTTAACTGTTGAATCCTCTGTCAGGAAGCATAAATAATCATCCAAGTCAAAGAAAGAGTGTGGGATGATTGTTCTTAGAACAAACCATTGTTTTGTATGCAGAAAACTCACCTGTGTAGGAGAAGAGACTGGAAAAGTCATGTTACACATGTCAGATGGTATAAATAAAAAGCTAAAAGTTGTTGATCATGCTTTTGTCCTGGTCACCTGTAAGAAAGGTCTCCAGGATCAAAATTTTCACTTCTCTTTGTGTGAGTCCACAGATACTAAAGTTAGAGAAATAAAACTGCTAAAATATTTCACCGTTTTTTGTGCTGTTGCCAACCCAAGAAACACAAAGGCTGTGTGGATACATTGTATTGTGAATAGGACAATGCTGAGAAGCTACACACAGTTCTACAGGAGTGTGCAGACTTGAGATAATGTGTAATAGCAAATGCTCTATTAACAAGGGTTGTACATTCTCAAAGCAATGCCTTTTGCAAAGAATAATTACCATATTCAGTAATTTCTGTAAACTTTTGTAACCGCACAAAATCTTATGCTGCTATAAACTAAAATAATTGATTAAGGTCTAAAGGTAGCAGTGCAGCCGACTTTGGACACCACAGTGAACCTGAGCAAGGAAATAAGTGAGAGCAGTGAGAGATTAAGTTGGTTAGTGCAAGCATGTGAAGGGATATTCTTTGGTACAAAATTCTGTTTTACTTTGAAATTAAGAACAATGAGGGAAAGAGGAGTTGGCTCAGTGTGTAAGAGTGATTGCTTTGCAAGCATAAAATCTTGAGTTCAATTTTCTGGCACCCACATAAAAATTAAGATAAGACTGCAGGTCCCTATAATCCTGGAGTTATGGGTCAGTGGTTGGTAAATCCCTACTTCCCTAGTCTAGTTTAGTCAAAATGTCAAGCTTCAACTTCAGTGAGAAAGTCATGAAGCAACAGAGCAAGAAATAAAGACACATGTTATCTTGCTCTTACCTCCATATGAGCACCTACCCATGGATATGAGCTTATACACCCTCATGTCACATACACACACACACACACACACACACACACACACACACACACACACACACATTTTTTCTAAAGAATAAATCACCTGGCTATATGTTCTCTGGGTTTGGAAAAGGACAGCTATAACATAGAAAATCGAGATTCCCCATCTGAAACAGATAGTGTCCCTTTTTACTGCAGGTCTTATGATGGGTTGTCAGGCAAGTGCAACAGAGAATACTAGTGACAGGTTAGACCTTTAGACCTTTCATAAGGAAAGTATGCTGTCTGATAGACAGAGCAGGAATCACTAATTCACAAAATTTTAGTGGCTGATGGACACTTCACATCCACTGTTTACTATCTACTTGCAACGGTCCTTAAACCAGTGGCAGGAGAATCAGGAACCTGAAAAGAACAAGATTACCTTGGGCTGGGGTAAGAATCAGAGTGAAAAAGAGCATAAACAGCACAGAAAGTTATTGAGATGTACTATTTTAACCACAGAACTAGAATTAAACTCACCCAACCCACAACACTCCGAATATTAAAATCCTCTCAGACACTCCGACAACAATACTTCACTGGTTGCACACTCTACATTATCAGTGGTCAGAAAATACAGATTTACCTCTTGTTTTACAGATATTCAGACTCAATAAATGATCTTATAACAGATATATCCTAGGTGCCTTATTCAAAGTAGAGATGATGATATGTGAATGTTTGTTTAAATTAATTTAGAAATTAAGAATTTTCACAAAACAGTTTATTAAACTATATTTTCTATTTACCTTGTGATTTTTTCCTATAAAATACAGTTAAATATTTTACTGAGTTATTTGAATTGAGGAAATTGAATATACATGCTATTGTAATAATGCTGATATTGATAATGCACATTAAATATTTATGGAATAGGCAATGTATTAAAGGATTCAAGTGGAGTACAGAATTGGTATTTACACTCAACCTGTAGGTCTTCAATGATTGTACATTGTGTTCAGACCAACTCAAACCAAAAAATAACAGGGGATATAGAATAGATTTTCTAGGTGGACTGGGATGGATAAAACTAGGAATAAAATTGATGAGGTAGAGGGCAAGGATGGCGAATGATATTTCTGAAAAAGATAACTGTAATTAGAGGACTTTTAGGGGAAAGATGTGCCATTGAAATGCCTAGGAATCTATGACAATAACCCTAGTGAGGACTCTAGTAATTGAGGCTATGGAGCTTGAATCAGCCATCTTATGTAACCAAGCAAGACATCATTGGTTTGTAAAGGACACCAACCCAGTCACAAAATCTTTGACATACTATCTGTACTGCCTGCAATGTGCTGGGGCAATGGTGGCTCAGAACTAGTGGCCAAGCCATGATTGGTCTAATTGTGGCCCACATCACAAAACAGATCCCATCCTAGACACTGCCTGTGTGACCAGGAAGTAGAAGCTAAGTAGCAGAGACCTAGTATAGAAAAAAAAATCAATGAAATATTTACTAATGATATTCTGCTATATACATAGATTGGTATCTTGCCACATTATCACTCTGGATGCTAATAGAAGCAGATGCTGAGACCCACCCACAGCCAATCATCACACTGAGTGAGAGACCAAATTGGAGAATTCCATTGGGTCCAATCTCTCAGAACTTAGAAAAACAACCATGGAAGTGGTAGAAAAGGAGTTGCTGGAGCCAGAGAGGTCAATAACACCCCAAGAACATGACCCACAGAATTAGCTAAGTATGGCTCATTGTGGGCCAATAAAACTAAAGCAGCAACAATGAAACCTGCATGGGTCTAAACTGGGCCTTATACACATATGTTATGGTTGTAAGCATGATGTTTTGTGTGACTTCTAAAATGGCAAGAGTGATGGGTCTCTTAATCTTTTTTCTATTCTTGGGACCCTTTTCTTCCTTTTGAGTTGCCTCTCCCAGCCCTCATATGAGGGTTTAATGCTTAGTCTTACTGTATCTTGTTATGTTTGGTTGATGTCCCTGGTAGATCTACTTTTTTCTGAAGGAAAAGGGAGGAGTAGATCTGAGGGAAAAGGTAGGTGTGTGTTGGGAGGAATGAGAGAACCAGCACAAATCTTCAAATTTAAATAATCAAAACCTGCTATCAAATAATATTCTATACATGCCTGTGGGGATTCACCTTGAATAGGTTGATTGGTGTTTAAAGACCTACAATAAATATGGATGGTTCCCTTTTCTGAGCAGCAGATTCTGAACTGTAAAATGGAAGAGAATGAGTGTGCATTTATCTCATTTTGTTCCCTGGTTGTAGTTGTGACCAGCGGCTCCTGTTGCTTTGCTTTCCCTGCCATGGTGAGAGTATACCTTGAACTGTGATCTGCAATGACTCCTTTATTCCTAAACTTATTTTTGTCAGGGTATTTTACCACAGCCACAGGAAAAGTCAGGTATCATTTTGTATAAATTCATTAGAGGGCTTCCCATATATAGCTATGATTCCTTGGCCAAGTACACAGTTCTCCTTTTTTCAGTTTTCTTATCTGTAAAGTGAGGTTACTTATCCACACTATGTCAGAGAGTTATCATGAAAACAAATTTGTCTTGAAAAAAAGTCTTACCATGTGGCACAAGCTGGCCTTGAACTCATGATCTTCCTGCCGCAATCTTGCAAGTGCTGTAATTACAGGAACATGACATTCTGCATCACCTCTGAGAAAATTAAGAATGAAAAAGAATGTTAAATATCTCCTAGTATATATTTCAAGATTTATCCAGAATTTTACTTTAAAAAACTAGTAGTTTTTAAATACATGAAATCTAGGCTGACCCCTTATAACAACAACAACATAAATAAATAAATATTAAAACCTATTCTGCAACTTTCACTGTAATACTTGCTGAGAAATAATGAAAAAAATCTAATATTATCTCTGATAAAAAGAACTAAAGAAATAACACTCACAATAATTGCCACAAACATTTTAACTATTCAGTAGCTGTTTGATAGGTGGGGAAATTGAAACCTAAGGACTGTACTAGAATAATGAGGACCTGAATAAGAACTGAAGATGACTCCTTATTACTCTAACTCAAAGATCTATGCTACCACCAACTCACCACCATGCACTGTTGATTTGAGCACCTCTATTTTGAATAGAGGTAGTATTGGCCAACCTGCTCATAGGAACCTCCATGTGCATACTTTCCAATCAAGGCTGTTTTAGCCACACAACTGGTAAGACATGTAAAATGATTAAGAATTAAAATCTTGAGGTTCCTAAACCTTTTTGGAAATAATTAAATTACAGTTTAATTTAAGTCAAGTTAAAGAAGGGAATTTCACTTATAAATGGGTAAAATAAATATATTTTCTCTGTGCATACCATCTGCTTGTATGTCTTTCTGCAGGCTTAATGTGAAAAATAGTGTGGCCTCTGCATCTCATCTCACACCAAAGTGAACCAAAGGCATATTCAGTTTCAAAGTGGGAAAGACAGAAATACTAAATATTTAGTGGGGTTTATTGCTATATTCTAAAATAAATATTTCTAAAATCAAGAACCCTAATAAGCTATAAAAATAAACTTTGGTAGAGTTTTGTTTTCAGATCAATTTTCTGTCTTTTATTTTGTTTTGATATATTAGAAACCTCAATATGAATATTGTATTTATGTTATTTTTACCCATTCCTTTCCCCTCCAATTCTTCCATGTCCTCCTATTACTCCCCCTCAAATTCATAATACACACACACACACACACACACACACACACTCACACACACACTACTGACTCCATTGAGCCTTGCTTCAGTGCATATGTGTTTAAGACTGAGCCTTCACTGTAGAGACTGCACTGTATATGTACCAGTTGAAAGTAGTAAGCACACAGTCATGTATTCTCAGCACTTTGACAAGTTCTGGATATCTATAGTGACCTCAGAATGCTGAAATATGGACTTTCTTTGAGGAGGATGAGTGCTTTGTGTATCTGTGGATATGTGTTTGGAATAGAGTTAGGAACTATTAAGTTAGGAAAATTGAGGTAGTACATCCTCCCCTAGGACCTATAGCCCCTCTGGACACAGGTATTTGTCTAGATTTACAATAGCAAACATGAATTTTGTCCCACTGAGGGAGCCTTAGGCCCAATTAGATAGCTGTTAGTTACCTCCAAGATAAAAATGTCACTGTTGCACTATTTAAGATACCATACTTGTGCGCCTGTGTTAGAATTACTCAGTGGTCTATACATATAAGCCCAATTTTTGTATTTTAAATTGGGAGCAAACATATGGAATAAATTGCATTGCATGTAGAGTTGTATAATGTGACTTCTTAGCTTGCTGAGAATGGTGGTAATTGAGTTTTATAGGCATTACAGCCAGGGTGGACTATTGGTTTCTTTTCTCCATTAGCAACATACTTAGCTCCTCCAGACACTGCAAAAGCTATTACTCAGGGAGTAGTCTTCCAAATCAGTTCCAGCTCAACTCATCCAAGTCCTGTGGGTTGAATGTGTGCTGTCTTCAACATGTTTTCTCTTATGTGTGGATCCTAGCTCTGAATCTTTCAATTTGGACATAAAACCTGGACTAACCTTCGGGAAGTAAAAAGGAATGTGACAGGAATGGAAAAGGAGGTAGTGGATGAATATAAGTGCTGTGAAAGGGGAAAAGAAAAAGTAGAGAGAGGTTACTTAACTAGGAAGAAGAGAGGGGTAATACAGAAGGGAGGAAGCAGAGATAAAACACAAAGCATGTTTTTAAAAGTCATAGAAAAATATAATCTTAAAGTATCTACACAATATAAATGTATGCATACATATAAGTTCATGTTTTTGTGTGTGTTTGTGTGTGTGTGTGTGCATGTGTCTGTGTGCAGTTGTGACACATGAGGTGGTCATACTGCCCCTAAAATCCATAGACTAATAAAAAACCCCTGTACCAGGCGAGGGATATATGATTCTGGAGGAAGGAAATGTCAAAGAGATTCTTACAGAAATTTATACTGTTGTCATTGCGCTGGTTTACCTCCCAGAACTTGAGGCTATGATCCTATTGCATGTTCTTATCTGAAAATTTATTGTAAATGTTTAATGCACAAGACATCATAAATAAAATTCACAGACAGGTACCAGATTCAGAAGAGATAATTGTCTATTTAATTGCTAAGAGATAATTAATTTAAATGTCTTCAAAACAGTAAGAAAAAGAAATACAGCCCAAAATAAAAAATAATCAAATTATTTTATGCACCTGAGAAAAAGTTATAATTACTACTTACTTCTTAAAGAGACTCAGCTTCAGTACTGATTATACTAATGAAAACCACAACAGTAAACACAGTGAGTCTAAATCATAATGAAAATAGCAAACCACCAAAATCCCAAAGGGGGCTTATAGAAAATATAGTGGTAGTAAAGGTATGATGGAGATTATAGACATCCTAATAATCAGAATGAACATTATGCACATGTATAAAATTATCAAAGAGAAAATTAATAAATGTTAAAGAACAACACCACATGTGGGGTTCTATGTTTATATACTGACCTTTATAAACTGCTGTAGGGAAGCAAGCGAAGATGTCACATTGTACAGCCCCACATGAAATTTATCCCATATGTTTGCTCACACTTTAAAATACAACAATTGAGATCATATGTATAGGCCACTGAGTTACTCTTACACAGGTGCACAAAAGACTATATATTACAGTATACAGTTTTTTTATTTCATATAGAGTAGTAAAGAGCCACAGCCTATTAATAACAGAGCAAATTAATAAAAAAATGCATGTTTATGATTTATATTATGCCATTATCAGAAGGCTGAACTGCATCTACATGTGGTAATGTTTGTTCCCTAAAATATGATAAGGTAAAAAGTTACAAAAACAATATTTATAATATAATTCAATTTGTCATAATTTAAAAGTCACAGACTGATGCAACAAACCATATATTTTCAGGCTTTCATATGTATATAAAGTCTATTGGAAAGAAATACTTGAATAGAAAATTTATAGGTCTCCACCAGGAGAGGGAAATAAGATTACAAATGCAAAGTGCAAGAGAAATAATAAATTACACAAAGGCTGTGCACTGTGAATTTTAGTGTAGGTTGACTATCTGAGGTATAGAGAGAAGATAAAATAATTTGGTGTCATAATAGTTCACCACTTTTGAATACCTGCTGGATGTACCAGGGAATCTCCATTAATTATGTATTCATCTGTCAGAAAATATTATGAATGCACAGCTATTCAACAAATGAGGAAACTGGGGGTAAATTGTCAGAGAATATAAGGACCAATACAGGATTAATAACTAGGTTGCTGTCTCAGTTCACTGGCTATTTCTATCTTCATTGTCCTGTCGTGTTACTATTTCAAGACAGAGTTTTATTTGGAAGTACACCAAAGAGGATAATAAGGTAAAAACTAATTTCAGTTCAGTGCTTCTGTGAATCATTTTTAGTTGTGAATTTCCAAGCACTAATCACCTTGGGGAATCCAAAGCAGCACAACGGAGCTAATCCAAGATATGCTCTGCTCCATTTTACACAAAAAGACAATGGATTGGGATGTGACCTCAACCCCCTAGCATTATGTTTGGCACATGTTAGGTACCAAGTGATTGTTTCCCAAATGAAAAAATAGTTCAATCAAGACATGTGTTTACATCAAGGCTGCAGTGGAATATAAAGTATGTCAAGTTTTAAACAAAAGACATATCTAGAAGGAAATAATCAGCATCAGCAACTAAATGAGTTGTTTTATGACAGATAGAGAACTAAGGAAGTGTTTTATTTATTTGGACATATGAGTGAGGATTATAAGCAAGTGTCTAGAGAGAATCCGGAGCTATGCTAGATGTAGCTTGAAGAATGCATAGAATAGATTGAATAGAATCCAATACAACTCAATGAAGCAGGATTAATATTACCAGTATTGTGACAGATGAAGGGTGGCTTCCTGAAGTCATCACCTCATGTCTGCTCCATCGTGTCTTTTCTGACAAATGTATTGTGCCATTCTATTGTCTGTAATGAATTCCAGGCACTTTATTAAAGACTTGTTTATCTGTGTAATAGTATGTTCTTTTTACAAGGGTTTACATGAGATGATATGCTTATACTTTAAGGATAAAAATACTTCCTAGCATGGTGAAGTTTATATTGAAGGGATGATTACAAGAATACATACATTATCATTCACTCTCTGCCTTGAAAACACTGTTGTCAACCTCTCTTTACTCTGAAACTAGCCTGTCTTTACTCTTTATGATAGATATGGAGACATTGCTTCTGATGCTTATAAGGAAAATTTTACTCACCATAAGACACATATAGAAAAGCTTCTCTCTCTCTTCCTCTCTCTCTCTCTCTCTCTCTCTCTCTCTCTCTCTCTCTCTCACACACACACACACACACACACACACAAACACACTCACACACACACACACACACACACACACACACACACATGCACACATCAAATGTCACTACAGATGCACTAGAAGAAAATTAACCCAAGTTACCCAAAGCAATGATCAGAAATCTCACCTGACCATGAGCTCCATTTAGTTATTTCCCTTTGACCTTAAAGTAAGCCATATCTTCATATGTATTTTAGTTGACCCCAGGTTCCTCTCCTTTGATCAATCTTTCTCCTTCTTTATCCACAATCATTCACCATTTTTCCTTCACATGACCACAGAGAAGAAAGGAAAACTCTTCCAACTCCTTGCACCTCCCTGCTGATGACCTGTACAGAAAATTGTTGAATTTTCTATCTATAAGGGTTGAAATTTTGCTTTCCAACAGAAAGCTCAGTGGCTACTACAGACCAGAAAGAATTTCCTTCTTCTACCCAGCACCAGATTACTCCCAAAAAATTTTAAACTAGGTCAAACAAGAGTCATAAAGGAGTTGTCCCATACAATCAGTTTTTCCATATGTGGGTCCCTTGACATAGGTAGGTCATACAATTTGATATTAGGCTGAATGAAAGAAATATCTCCTGAAAGACACCCACTGGAACCATCACTCTGTTGCTCGTCTTTTACCACTGGGCAGGGCTGCTGCACTGACAACCAGAGAAGGTAGCATGAACCTGGGAAGTACACAGAACAATAAGCAGTAAGAAGTTGAGCTAAGTGGGTTCAGAATGTCACAAACCTTCATCCTGTGTCGGTATTCTCATACATGAGTTAGGAATAATAAGATATGTCTTTTATGGGGCTGGAGAGATAGCTCATTGCTTAAGAATACATACTTACTGAGAACTCACATCACAAGGCTCACGATCATATGTAAGTCCACGTCCCGGGGATCTGATTCCCCCTTTGTGGCCCCCATGGCCACCTATACTCATGTGTTTATTCTAACACAAAAATACTCACATACATATAATTAAAAAATGAAACATATTTTCAAAAATAAATTGTCCTTTATGTGTTATAGGATAATTGAGAGGAAGTATAAGACATAAGAAGGCTGTTTGGAAATTATTGCATAAGTATCTTTTTATCATTTTCAAATATATTTTAAACATTTAACTTTAAGTAGCTGTTCACTTTATGTTCCAAATGTAGTCCCAGTACTCCTCTTCTACTATCCCCATCCTTCCTCCTTAGTTCCCCTCCCCTACCCCTCAGGAAAGATTCCCCACACCCCTACCACTAACCCATCCCAGCACTTCCATTTGAATCAGGACTGAGAATATCCTTTTCCAGAATGACTTTGATCCAGTCCATGCATTTCCTTGGTTGGTGCTTCAGTCCCAACAGATCAAACTGGACCCAGGTTAATTGTAACTGTTGGTCTTCCTGTGAAGCTTCTGTCCCCTCTGGGTCCTCCTATCCTTCCCCCAACTCTTCCACAAGGCTCCCTGTGCTCTGCTCTGTGCCCAATCTTTTCCTGTGGGTTTAAAGCATTTTTTCCCATCCTTTGCAGGTTAGAGCCACTCAGAAGACAGTAACACTAGAGCCCCATCTTCAAGCATAGCACAGTGACCTTGTTAGGCATCAAGGATTCACTCTCTCCCATGAGATGTGTCTCAGATTGTGCTAGGGTGTAGTTGGACATTGTCCCCATATATGTTCTATCTATATCCATATATATAAGGTAGGCAAGGTGAATTTGTAGTTGAAATTTTTGTTGGTGTTCCACCTCCATCCTCTAGGAGTCCTGTGTAGTTAGAAAGTTTGCTCTACCGTCTCCATGATCCCCACTACTAGGGGTCTCATCTGGAGTCAACCCTATTGACTCTACCTCTAGAAGCCTACCATGTTGTAACTCTCAAGCTTTCTTTGTTTTTTTTTTTTTTTTTTTTTTTTTTTTTTTTGTATTTTTCTTTTTTTTTTTTTCTTTTTTTTTTGAGATTTTTTTTTATTACATTTTTATTAATTTATACATATTACATCTCAGTTGTTAGCCCATCCCATGTATCCTCCCATCCCTCCCTTCCTCCCACTTCCCCCCCCTACTCCCCTCCCCTATGTCTGTGTCTGAGGGGGATCTCCTCCCCCTGAATATGCTCATACGGTATCAAGTCTCTCCTTGGTGACCTATTATCTTTCCTCTGAGTGCCACCAGGCATCTCCATCCAAGGGACATGATCAAATATGGGGCACCAGAGTTTGTGTGAGAGTTAGATCTTTTTCTCCACTCAACAGTGGAGAATGTCCATCGGCTAGTCCAGGTAGGGGTTCAAGGTTTTTACTGCCTATTTTTTCCTTGGCTGTTGCCACAGTTTGCGGAGGACCCCAGGGCCCAGACTCGCCTGTAGTTTTCCAGGACCCACTGGATCCTTCCATTTCCTCTTTCTCCCAGGCTTCTCACACCTAAAGTTTCAATAGGATGTCCTCCCCTCTTACCCATTATTCTGGTAGGTACAGTTTTTCATGGGGACGTACACCTTGGGCTAGTGTCTCGATATAAGTGAGTATATACCATTTAGCTCTTTTTGCTTCTGCGTGAACTCACTCATTATGACAATTTCTAGTTCAATCCATTTGTCCACAAATTTTGGAAATTCCTTGTTTTTAATAGCTGAGTAGTATTCCATAGTGTAAATGTACCACAGTTTCTTTATCCATTCTTCTGTTGAGGGACACGTAGGTTGTTTCCAAGTTCTGGCTATTATGAATAAGGCAGCTATGAACATGGTTGAGCATATGTCCCTGTTGTGTGGTAGTACATCCTCTGGGTATATTCCAAGGAGTGGAATAGCTGGGTCTTGAGGAAGCCCTATTCCCATTTTTCTGAGAAAGCACCAGATAGCTTTCCAAAGTGGTTGTACTAGTTTGCATTCCCACCAGCAATGCAGGAGTGTTCCTCTTTCTCCACACCCTCGCCAGCATGAGGTGTCAGTTGAGTTATTGATCTTAGCCATTCTGATGGGTGTAAGATGGAATCTCAGTGTCGTTTTGATTTGCATTTCTCTGATGACTAAGGAGGTCGAGCATTTCTTTAAGTGTTGCTCAGCCATTTGATATTCCTCTGTTGAGAATTCTCTGTTTAGCTCTGCGCCCCATTTCTCTATTGGGTTATTTGGTTTGGTGGTGTTTAATTTCTTAAGTTCTTTATATATTTTGGATATTAGACCTTTGTCAGATGAAGAGTCGGTGATGATCTTTTCCCAGTCTGTAGGCTGTCGCTTTGTTCTCTTGACAGTGTCACCTGCCTTACAGAAGCTTCTCAGCCTCATGAGGTCCCATTTATTAATTGTTGATGTTAAGGCCTGGGCTGTTGGTGTTCTGTTCAGGAAGTTGTCTCCTGTGCCTATGAGTTCCAGACTCTTCCCCACTTTTTCCTCTAACTGGGTTAATGTCTGTGGTTTTAAGTTGAGGTCTTTAATCCACTTGGACTTGAGTTTTGTGCATGGTGACAAATAGGGGTCTAATTGCATTTTTCTACATGTAGACATCCAGTTAGACCAGCACCATTTGTTGAAGATGCTGTCGTTTTTCCATTGAATGGATTTGGCTTCTTTGTCAAAAATCAGGTGAGCAAATGTGTGTGGATTCATCTCTGGGTCTTCAGTTCGATTCCATTGATCCACTAGCCTATTGCTGTGCCAGTACCATGCTGTTTTAATTACTGTTGCTCTATAGTACAACTTGAGATCAGGTATGGAGATTCCTCCAGCGGATCTTTTATTGTAAAGGATTGTTTTTGCTATTCTGGGCTTTTTGTTTCTCCATATGAAGTTGAGAATTGTTCTTTCAATATCTTCAAAATATTTAGTAGGTATTCTGATAGGGATTGCATTGAATCTGTAAGTTGCTTTTGGTAAGATGGCCATTTTTACTATGTTGATTCTTCCAATCCACGAACATGGTAGATCCCGCCATCTTCTGATGTCATTTTCAATCTCTTTCTTCAGAGGTTTAAAGTTTTTTTCAAATAAATCCTTCACTTGCTTGGTTAGGGTTATTCCTAGATATTTTATATTGCTTGTGGCTATCGTGAAGGGAGTAATTTTTCTAATTTCTTCCTCTGCCTGTTTGTCATTTGTATATAGGAAAGCTACTGACTTTTTTGAGTTTATTTTGTATCCTGCCAATTTGCTGAAGGTGTTTATCAGCTGTAGGAGTTCTCTGGTGGAATTTTGGGGGTCACTTATATACACTATCATATCATCTGCAAATAGGGATAATTTTACTTCTTCCTTTCCCATTTGGATCCCCTTGATCTCCTTTTGATGTCTTATTGCTCTGGCTAGAACTTCAAGAACTATATTAAAGAGGTATGGGGAAAGTGGGCAGCCTTGTCTGGTCCCTGATTTTAGAGGGATTTCCTTGAGTATCTCTCCATTTAATTTAATGTTGGCTATTGGTTTGCTATATATAGCCTTTATTGTGTTTAGAAAAGTGCCTTGTATTCCCGATCTCTCCAGAACTTTAAACATAAATGGGTGTTGGATTTTGTCAAATGCTTTTTCTGCATCTAAAGAGATGATCATATGGTTTTTCTCTTTCAGTTTGTTTATATGGTGGATTACATTGATGGATTTCCGTATGTTAAACCATCCCTGCATTCCTGGAATGAAGCCTACCTGGTCATGGTGAATGATGTCTTTGATATGCTGTTGTATTCGCTTTGCGAGTATTTTGTTGAGTATTTTTGCATCAATGTTCATAAGAGAAATTGGTCTGAAATTCTCTTTTTTTGTTGGGTCTTTGTGGGGTTTAGGTATCAATGTGACTGTGGCCTCATAAAAGGAGTTTGGTAATATTCCATCCATTTCTATCTTTCGGAATAGCTTGAATAGTATCGGTATTAGCTCCTCTTTGAAGGACTGGTAGAATTCTGCGCTGAAACCATCTGGCCCTGGGCTTTTTTTGGTTGGAAGACTATCAATGGTTGCTTCTATTTCTATAGGCGAAATAGGGCTATTTAATTTGTTTATCTGGTCTTGGTTCAATTTTGGTAAATGGAATCGGTCGAGAAATTTGTCCATTTCCCTTAAATTTTCAAATTTTGTGGCATAAATGTCTTTGAAGTAGGTCCTTACGATTCTTTGTATTTCTTCGGTGTCTGTTGTTATGTCTCCCTTTTCATTTCTGATTTTGTTAATTTGGATAGCTTTTCTTTGTCTTTTAGTTAGATTGGCTAACGGTTTGTCTATCTTGTTAATTTTCTCAAAGAACCAGCTCTTGGTTTTGTTGATTCTTTGGATTGTTGTCTTTGTTTCTAATTTATTGATTTCAGCTCTGAGTTTGATTATTTCCAGGCGTCTACTCCTCTTGGGTGTTTCTGCTTCTTTTTTTTCTAGGGCTTCCAGATGTGTTGTTAGGTTGTTTATGTGGGATGACTCCATTTTCTTTTTAAAGGCACTTAGTGCTATGAATTTTCCTCTTAGCACTGCTTTCAATGTGTCCCACAAATTTGGGTATGTTGTTCCATCATTTTCATTGAATTTCAGGAAGTCTTTTATTTCTTCCCTTATTTCTTCCGTGACCCATGTGTCATTAAGTAGAAAGTTGTTTAGTTTCCACGTGTTGGTATGCTTTTTGTTATTTCTATTGTTGTTGAAGTCCAGCCTTAGACCATGGTGATCTGATAAGATACAAGGTATTATTTCAATCTTCTTGTATCTGTTGAGGTTTGCTTCGTGACCAACTATGTGATCAATTTTAGAGAACGTTCCATGGGGTGCTGAGAAAAAGGTATACTCCTTTGCGTTTGGGTGGAAAGTTCTGTAGATATCTGTTAGATCCATTTGATTCATGACATTGGTTAATGAAGTTATTTCCCGGCTTAGTTTTGAAATCAAAGTCCTATCCTTGAGTGAAAGTGGGGTGTTGAAGTCTCCCACTATTAATGTGTGGGTATCGATGAATGGGGCAAGCTTTGTTAATAACTCTTTTACAAATGTCGGAGCCCTTGTATTCGGAGCATAGATGTTCAAAATCGTGATGTTTTCCTGGTTGACTTTACCTTTGACAAGTATGAAGTGACCATCCTTGTCCCTTTTGACTAATTTTGGTTGAAAGTCTATTTTATTAGATATTAGAATAGCTACCCCAGCTTGTTTCTTGTGACCATTTGCTTGGAATATTTTTCCCCAACCTTTCACTCTGAGGCAATGTCTGTCCTTGTGGTTGAGATGTGTTTCTTGAATGCAGAAGAATGTTGGGTCGTGTTTATGCATCCACTCTGTTAGTCTGTGTCTTTTTATTGGAGAGTTGAGACCATTAATGTTGAGAGATATTAATGACCAGTGATTGGTAAGTCCCTTCATTTTTGGTATTTATAACAATCAAGTTTTTGTGAAGTTGTGATTTTGCAATGGTGTAGTTATTTATTTCTTATGTATTTTTGGTTGTAGTTTGACCGGTTGGGGTGGAGTTTTCCTTCTAGTAACTTCTGTAAAGCCGGATTTGTTGCTAGGTATTGTGTGAATTTGTTTTTGTCATGGAATATCTTGTCTTCACCTCCAATGGTTATTGATAATTTTGCTGGATATAGTAGTCTTGCCTGGTATCTGTGTTCTCTTAGCGTTTGCAGAACCTCTGTCCAGGCCCTTCTGGCTTTCATGGTCTCTGCTGAGAAGTCAGGAGTGATTCTGATAGGTTTGCCTTCATATGTTACTCGTCCTTTTTCTCTTGCCGCTTTTAATATTTTTTCCTTGTTCTGTATATTTTGTGTTGTTATTATTATGTGGCGGGAAGATTTTCTTTTTGGGTCTATTCTATTTGGTGTTCTGTAGGCCTCTTGTATGTTCGTATGCATCTCCTTCTTCAAATTGGGGAAATTTTCTTCTATTATTCGGTTAAAGATATTTTCTGGGCTGTGGAGTCGGTTACCTTCTCTTTCCTCTATCCCTATTATTCTCAAGTTTCGTCTTTTCATGTTGTCTTTTATTTCATGAACGCTTTGTGTCAGGAACTTTTCAGATTTAGCATTATCCTGGATGATTGTTTCCAATTGTGCGATTGTATCTTCAAGTCCTGATATTCGTTCTTCCATTTCTTGCAATCTGTTAGATAAGGCCACCTCTGAGATGTTTGCTTTCTTTTCTGATGCTTCTCGATCGCGTTTTTCTTCCGTGCGTTCTTTTATGATTTCTTCCATTTTTATCTTCAGGTCTTGAACTGTTTTAATAATTTCCTTCATCTGGTTATTTGTGTTTTTCTGAAATTCATCAAATGCCTCTTTATATGACTCTTTTAAGTCATCAGCCCTCTTGTTTGCTTCCTCCTGCATTTGTTTACAAAATTTATTTGATTCTTCCAATATCATCTTACTTACTAAGGATTTGAGGTGGTTTTCATGTATATCCATTGTTGTTGGGTTCTCCAGGTTGTTTTCATTAGGATTGCTGGGATCTGGAGATGCCATCCTGTTTTGGTTTTTGTTAGCATTCTTTCGTTGTCCCCTTGTCATTTTGGTGAATCTAATGTTGGGAGGTGGTTTGTAGTGACCTTCCCTGTTTGGGAGTGGGTAGTTGATGTCTGCTTATAGGTAGGGTGCCCTTACCTGTGGGGAACAGGGAGTACTTCCCTGGACCAGGCTGGTGATTCAGATTCTACTCCTGTAGATTTTTCTCAACACCTTAGGCTCGAGGCTGAGTCCCGCGAAGTAGGTTTCTGTTTGGGCCTTTTCCCCTTACTGCTGTATCTCAAGTCAGCAGTATTGGGATCTAGAGTGAGGTCAGCACACAAGCTCTCTGGTTGTGTAGGTTGATCCCAGCTGTCTGTCTTTCCTGTTGCTTTGTAGCCAAGACCCCAGGTGGATCAGATCTTCTGGGTTGTAGCTGTCTTAGGAGCGTTCAGCCTTTCCCATGAATTTGGGAGTTCTTGCTGGGTCTGCAGGAGCTGACACAGCTAGGATCTGCCTGTTGGAGATTACAGGATCTGTGCCTGTAACCATACGGTTTCAGGCCACTGGCAGTATCTGAGGAGGTAGCAGTTTCCACGCCCCTGTATGCCAGGCCACTCCCAGCTTGCTATAAATTAGCGGTTATACCCTGCACATATGAGCCTCAGCTCCCTATATTGTGGGATACAGCTAGGGAGAGCCCAGTCAGAGCCAGCAGTTCGTCCCCGTGGCTGGGGACAAAAGCAGGTTAGACCGCTCCCAGACGCTTTAAGGCAGCAGTTATTCCCTGCCAGCAAGGCCCACAGCTCCGGATAAAGTGGGCGGTCCTAACGAGGGCGCGCAAGAATGACCCCTGCTAGGTCTATTGTTCAGGTAGAGCCCAGTCAGAGCCAGCAGCTCGTCCCCGTGGCTGGGGACAAAAGCAGGTTAGATCGCTCCCAGACGCTTTAAGGCAGCAGTTATTCCCTGCCAGCAAGGCCCACAGCTCCGGATAAAGTGGGCGGTCCTAACGAGGGCGCGCAAGAATGACCCCTGCTAGGTCTATTGTTCAGGTAGAGCCCAGTCAGAGCCAGCAGCTCGTCCCCTCGGCTGGCGACAAATCTCCTGTATTTTCCCTTTCTGCTAGAGAAAGGCAGCGTGCGTCGCCTTAGGGCAGCAGTTATTCCCTGCCAGTAAGACCCACAGCTCCCGATAACCTGGGTGGATCTGTCGCGGGCCCACAAAGATGGGCCCAGTTAGATCAGTTGTTTGGGGATTGCCGGCAGTCGGGCCACGCAGCTGGCACCAAAGGCAGTTCAGACCGCTGGCGTGAATCTCCTGCGGGAGTACTGCCAGTTCCCTTTAGGGCAGTAGTTAGTCCCTGCAAGCGTGACCCTCGGCTCCCTATAACGTGGGCGGACCCACTGGGCTGTGGGAGCAGACCACGCCGGTTGCTAACTGCCCCAGTTTGCAGGGTCAAACCTTTGTGTCTGGCTTCAGCTTGAGCGCAGGACGCTGACGCGGTCCCCAGATCTAGTTGGTTTTGGTGAGACTCGCCACCTGTGTTTCCACCCGGGTTAGGCAGGTGCCGTCCGCAGTTCGGCGCGGTGTGGATGTACAGGATCAATGGTAGTTTCACCCTATTCGCTGAGACTCCTCAGGCTTGGGGCTCCGGAAAATCTCCTCCCCAAATGGCGAATTTGGGTTTTTTGTGCTGGCTACAGCTTGCTTGTGGATTCCTTTTCAGAGTTTGGGGAGTGCGTTTAGCCCTCGGGGCTGTCGCTTGTCCCGGGGTTGGACCCCCTGGTGGTCTGCGGAGTTTGGGGCCCCACTCACCTACAGTTCTCAAAATCCAGCAGTCTGTGGTTCCATTCAAGTCCCTGGTCTCCTCAGAGAAGATCAGCTATGATGCCTACTGGTCGGCGCCATCTTGGAATCTCGTTTTGTGTATTTTTCAGTTGTCCTGCGGTCAAAGGTCCTCAGCAAGGTTCTTCTAGTCTGCAGCTCACTCTCTGCCCTGGGAGCCTGTCCAGGTTTGCACAGCACTGGACTGGAGATTGTCTCAGGCTAGCTCCCAGTGCCAGCCCCCTGGAACCAGATGGTGGCTCGCTTTCTTTGTTTTTAATACCTGAGTACTATTCCATTGTGTAAATGTACCACAGTTTCTTTATCCATTCTTAAATTGAGGGACACCTGGGTTGTTTCCAGTTTCTGGTTGTTACTAATAAAGCTGCTATGAACACAGGTGAACAAATGTCCTTGTTGTATGGTGAAACATATTTTGAATACATGCCCAGGACTGGTATGTCTGGGTCTTGAAATAGAGCTATTCTCAATTTTCTGAGAAAGTGCCAAATTTTCTTTCCAAATTTTTGTACAAATTTGCACACCCACCATGAATAAAAGAGTGAGTTTTCTCCTTTGTCCACACCCCTGACAACATGTGCTGTCACTTGAGTTTTTAATCATAGCCATTTGTATTGAATCAAAGACTCTTAAATAATCCTATACACCCAGGAACACTTGATGTATGACCAAACATTTCTTTAAGTGCTTGTCAGCCATTTGAGATTCCTCTGTAGAAAATTCTTTGTTTAACTCTATACCCCATTTTTAAGTCGATTGTTTGGTTTATTGCTGTTTAATTTCTTGAGTTCTATATATTTTTGGATATTAACCCTTTTTTAGATATACGATTGCTAAAGATCTTTTACCATCTGTAGGCTGCTGCTTCATTCTACCATTAGTGTCCTCTGCCTTACAAAAGCTTTCAGCTCCATAAAGTCCCATTTATTAATTGCTAGTCTTAGAGCCTTAGTTGTTGGTGTTCTGCTCAGGAACTATCTCCAGTGCCAAAGGTTTCAAGGTGGATCCCCACTTTTTCTTCTAAGAGATTTAGTGTATGTTATGTTATACTGCAGTCTTTGATTCCCTTCGGTTTGAGTTTTGTGTAGGGTAACAAACATGGATCTATTTTCATTTTTCTGTGTGTAGATATCCAGTTCAATGAGCACTATTTTTTGAAGATGGTCTTTCTCCATTGTATGGTTTTAGCACCTTGGAAAGAAAAACTATTACTCTGTAGTGCAGCTTGATTTCAGGGATGTAGATACTTCCAGAAGTTCTTTTAATGTGTAGAGTTGTTTGAGCATTTCTGGCCTTTTTGTTTTTCAAGGTCTGTAAAGAATTGTGTTGGTATTTTGATGGGAACTGCATTGAATCTATAGATTGCTTTTGGTAAAATGGATAATTTTACTGTGTTCTTCCTGTCATGGAAGATTTTTTTCACCTTCTGATACGTTAATCAATTTCTTTCTTCAGAGGCCTGGATTTCTTGTCTTACAGGTGTTTTGCTTGATTAGTTAAAGTTACACCAAAATACTTTGTGTTATTGTGGTTATTGTGAAGAGGGTTGTTTCCCTAGTTTCATTCTCATACCATTTGTCCTTTGCATAAAGGAGGGCTACAGTCTTTTTGAGTTAATTTTGTACCCAGCCACTTTGCTGAAGGTGTCTATCAGGGGTAGTAGCTCTCTGGTAGAAATTTGGGGTTTGTTTGTGTATACTATTATTTAATCTGAGAATAATTCTACTGCGGCTTCTTCCTCTCCAATTTTTATCCACTTGATCTCCTTTAGTTAACTTAATGCTCTAGCTAGAAATTCAAGTACTATATTTCGGAGATATAGTGAAAGTAGGCAACCTTGTCTTGTCCCTAAAAATAGTGGAATTTATTTGAGTTTCTCTCCATTTAATTTGATGTTGGCTATCTGATTGCTGTATATTGTTTTTATTATGTTTAGGTATGGGTCTTTGATCCCTAATCTTTCCAAGGCTTTTATCATGAAAGGGTGTTAAATTTCGTCAAAGGCATTTTTCTGGATGTAATGAAATGAACATGTGATTTTTTTTCTTTCATTTTGTTTGTTTGATGGATTACATTGATGGATTTTCATTTGTTGAACCATCCCTGCATCCTTGGGATAAGGTGTACTTGATCAGGGTAGATGATGTAATTGACCTCCTCTGGGTTTCAGTTTGCAAGTATTTTATTGATTATTTTTGCTTCAATGTTCATGAGTAAAATTGGTCTGAAATGCTCTTTCTTTGAGGAGTCTTTATGTGCCCTTAGGTATCAGGGTGATTTGCCCTTATAGAATGAGTTTGGCAATATTTCTTCTATTTCTGTTTTGTGGAATAATTTGAGAAGTGTTGGTGTTAGTTATTGTTTGAAAGTCTGGTAGAATTCTGTGGTAAAAACATCTGGTCCTCAGCTTTTTGGGGGGTTGAGAGAATTTTGACAACTGCTTTTATTTTCTTGGGGGTTATCAGACTACTTAAACTGTTCACCTGATCTTGAATTAGCTTTAATAGGTGAATTTTTGGGGGAAAATCAACAATTTCCTTTATGATTTTCCAATTTTATGGAATACAGGTTTTTGAAGTAAGATCTAATGGCTCTTTGTATTTCCTTAGTGTCTGATGTTATGTGCCCCTTTTCATTCTTGATTTTGTTAATTTGGATTCTCTCTCTCTCCCCCTTCTCTCTCTCTCTCTCTCTCTCTCTCTCTCTCTCTCTCTCTCTCTCTCTCTCTCTCTCTCTCTCTCTCTCTCTCTGCCTTTTAGTTAGTTTGACTAGGAGTTTGTCTATTTTGTTGATTTTCTCAAAGAACCAGCTCTTAGTGTCATTGATTCTTTCTATTGTTCTCTTTGCCTGTAAGTTATTGATTTCAGTCCTGCCATCTAATGCTATTGGTAAAGGTTTCTTTCTGTTCTAGAGCTTTCGGATGTGCTTTTAAATTTCAAGTTTGAGAACTCTCTGATTTCCTAATAAATTCACCTAGTACTATGAACTTTCCCTTTAGATCTGCTTTCATTGTGTCCCATAAGTTTGGGTAGTTGTTCCGGCCTTGATGGTCTCCCAGTAGGGATCCTGACCCCTCCAGTTTCTTCCATGCCCCAATACTTAAAAAAACTCTCAGCACTCCTCCCACAGTCCAACTGCTAGTCCCAACCTCCTTTTGGGTAGAGTCTCTCAAAAGACAATTCTATTGGTTAATATCCCATTATAAGTTGAGTATATAGCATGCTTGTTTTTCTGGGTCTCGGTTATGTCACTCAGGGTGATCATATCTAGTTTCATTCATTAGCCTGCAAATTTCAAGATTTCCTCATTTTTAACAGCTGAGTATATTCAATTTTGTAGATGTGCCACAATTTCTTCATATTTTTTTCAGTCCAGAGACTTCCAGGTGGTTTCCAGATTCTGGCTATTATTAATAGAGCTGCTATAAACATAGTTGACAAAATGTCCTGTGCCAATGTGTTCCAGGCTTTCCCCCAAATTTTCTTCTAAAGTGTAATAGGCAAAGAGGGCTCTAAGCTGTTGCTTGGGCCCTGCACAGGTCTCCTCAGCATGGCTGAAGATGAGCAGCAAAGCCTGAGTACAGCTCACTGCTGCTGGCCTTGTTCCAAGTGGTCCAGGAAGAATAGGAGTCAGCAGTGGAGAAGGCTTTAAGCTGAATGTTACTTGGTCCAGACACAGGCGTCCTTAGGATGAAAGACTATGGGAGTTGCATGCCATGTAAAACTCACCTCTGTTGGCTCTGCTGTGTCCCACGTGTATAAGACAGATCTGGAGTAGGTGGAGAGAACTCTAACTTGAATGTTGCTGAGGCCCCTCACAGATCTTTTTGGGATGGAGTATAATGATGTTTGAGTCCTGCTTACAGTTCAGTTCTCACATAACTAAGTATAGTGTTGATAGATTATTGGTGGCAATTTCTAAGCAGATAGGGTGCATTTTAAATAAAAATGACCAAAAAAAGTCAAAATAAAATTCGATTTTCCCTTATGTGAGGATACAATACTTAAGGAAATAAAGATGTGGATTTTAGATATTTACAAAAGGTTTATTCAAAAGAGAATAAAAGACAATCATAACGATAGAAAAATAACTAACAGAAGATGTTCCTAGGGTTACAATACTTTGGGTTGTAACACAGGGGATGCCTAAGAAATAATTATTTGGCTTGTTGTGTGAAATGAGATTGTGTGATGAAAATGATGAAATGGAGCATGAGTAACACTAGAGTTTATTGATGTAAAAAGTGGGATTCTGAGGTCTCTCTCTTATTCTTAAGAAGTGTTCTATGTATTGTTAATAAAGTTCTTCAGATTTGGTTGAAAAAAGGAAGGTTTCCCTTCCATATGGCCACCTTGGTGGATCTCATGAGCTGTCTCTGTCAGAGTATGGGAAATAATAGAATTGAAAGGGGCCCAGTAATAGATAATCCACCCTCTCATTTTGTGTTTGTGGCAATTGTATACATGTATTATTTTAGTTCCTAGGAAGTCTCACTGTAGCATCAGCCATTCTATTCCAGCATCCCAGCTTTAAATTCATGACTTTCTGAATGGAGAAGACATTTACAACATGGTTGTCTCTAACAGATAGCTTTAATAATGTAGATCAAAATTAGTCTCTGAATCACAAATATTCCTTGAGTTCTTTTTATGCCACAATCACTGCACCAAGTGACTATAATTTCAAAATGGAAACATCCTTAAATAATTCATTTATCTAGAATATACAGAGCAAAGAATGCTTTGCTTTGCGGAAGGTCTTTGTAGACTCTCAAGTTCTTGAATTGAATGTATGTATCTTTCATTTATTATTTATTCTTGTAATATCTACAATTTAAGCAAGAATTGCTTATTTTAAATTATTTTCAGAATTTTATCACCTCAATTTCTTTTGGGATATGATGCAGTTTTCCAAAATCCTTAAATTATTTTTTCACATACACTAGAGTAAGTTGTTAATATCTATATAGCTCTTCATTCTCCTGAAATAAATTATTGGGAATTTTTTTCATTTTATTTATTAATTTATTCAGATTACAACTCAATTATTATCCCATCACTTGTATATTTCCATTCTTCCCTCCCTCCCACTTTCACCCTACTCCATTCTCCTAGGTCTATGATCAAGGGGGACCTCTTCCCCATCTATATGGTCATAGGCTTTCAAGTCTCATTTTGGTAGCCTACTTATTCTTTTTTTGAGTGCCATCAGGCCTCCCCACCAAGAAGTGGCCAAATATGGGGCACCAGAGTTCATGTCAGAGTCAGTCTCTGCTTTCCACATAACTGTGGAGAATCAGAGTAGGGGTTCAATGTTTTCGACTTGTATTGTCCTTGTTAAGTTCAATAGTTTGAGCAGGTGCCTCTGGGCCCCAATCCACCCATCACAATGTTCTCCTTGTAGGTTTCTAGGACCCACTGGGTCCTTATATTTCACATCTCCTATATTTGTCTTACCTAGAGTCCCAGTGGGATGTCCTCACATCTGTCCCAATCTCCTAATAAGTGAAGACTTTCATGGGACATGCCTTTTGGGCTAGTTCCCAAGTATAAATGAGTATACCATGTGAGTCTTCCTGCTTCTGGGATAACTCACTCATTATGTTCAATTCTAGTTCCATCCATTTGTCCACAAATTTTGGGATTTCCTTCTTTTTAATAGCTAAGTAGTATTCCATAGTTTAAATGTACCACAGTTTCTTTATCCATTCTTCAACTGAGGGACATTTAGGCTGTTTCCACATTCTGGATATTATGAATAAGGCTTCTATGAACATGGTTGGTCATATGTCCTTGATGTGTGGTGAAGCATCTTCTGGGTATATTCCAAGGAATGGAATAGCTTGGTCTTGAGGTAGCCCTAAACCCAATTTTCTCAGAAAACACTAGGTATATTTCCAAAGTGCTTGTCCAAGTTTGCATTCCCACCAGCAATGAAGGAGTGTTCCTCTTTCTCCACATCTTCTCCAGCATGTGGTCTTACGTGAATTTTTGATCTTAGTCATTCTAATGGATGTAAGATGGAATCTCAGAGTCGTTTTGATTTGCATTTTTCTGATGACTAAAGACATTGAGCATTTCTTTAAGTGTTTCTAAGCCTTCCAATGTTCCTCTGTTGAAAATTCTGTTTAGTTCTGAGCCCCATTTACTATTGGGAAACTTAAAAGGACACTCTATGATCATAGTGAACATCTGGAATAGGAACTCACTGCCTCAACCTTATGGAATCATAAGTAAAATCTTAATCATGAGGTGCTGTTGGAGACTTTAGTGACTGGCAGTAAATGGAAGGTGTGATATTTGAATTTTCTCTTAGACTTTAATCTTCACCCTTAAAGATTAATTTGGGAGCATGTATGCATGTGTGTGTGTGTGTGTGTGTGTGTGTGTGTGTGTGTGTGTGTGTGTGTGTGCAGTGTCCCTTCAAGAGAATACTGCACCACTTGATCCTAATGTAACAAACAATTTTTATTTGTGTGGCTAGTTATGCATATGCTGACATCAGAACTCTGTTTCTCACAATAACACAATAAACCCTTCTACCTGCTGAGCCATCTCTCCTCCTAAAATGCTATGTCTGTCATTTATTATCTGTTATAATATGAGCAGCATGTGCATTTATCATTCACATTATATGTAAGAATATTACCTATCCACATCATTGTATAGGCAAAAGTGAAAATGTAATGTGTGTATCTCTAAGAGCTTTATAAACAATAAAGGTAGTGCATGTTCAGTGTGGTGTTGCTATTCTTACAGTTAAATGGGTTGACACAGAACAAAGTATTCCCCTACACAAATACATACCCAGTCAAAGTGTGTTATATTTGAACAAATTAAAATCCCCATTCTAGTCATAGATAGCATTTATTAAAGGTTTGTTATATGCCAGGAAGCATGCCAGGTACTTTATCTCATTTTCTTCCTATCATAGAAGCAATCTGTGAGTTTGCCAAGCTTGTTTCATTTTTCTTTCAGGCATGTGGCAACATTACATTTCTCTTATTATCTTTGGTTAAATGAAGCCATGTGTTGAAGGGTGGATTCTTTTGGCCTGCCCACAGCATGTCAGGCATGATCTAATATTCTATGTTGCTGCCCAGTGCATGCTTTTATCTAATCTCACATGCCATGCATGGCTAAGGACTGAAGATTACAGTTCCTACCCCAGATGTGGTTCATAAATGATGCTATGGTTGAAAGCCTCCTCCTCACAGTTCCACTGCTAACTGAATGTGTGCTGGAGCATGAAATAAACACTTGTTGCATTGAATTGCTGAAGTTTTGGAGCTATTGATTACTAAAACTAACATTAACTGAACGGTTGAACTGAGCCCCTCACTTGGTGCTATAGTTTGGAAAACATTTCTATAAAAATCCCACCAATGTATCTATAAATTTACTAATAGTTTGGGTTCCAAACTACTTTTTCCTTCTTTTCCAATTATCCACATTTCATTACTTTACCCTAATTTCTTAGAACATAATTAAACAAGTTTTAAATAAACATGTATATAAGTTGATTTCAATATAATGGAGCAGTGGAGAGGAGGCTTTCAACCATAGCATCATTTATGAACCACATCTGGGGTAGGAACTGTAATCTTCAGTCCTTAGCCTTTTACAGCAATTCCAGATAATAAAAGAGTTCCTATTGATTTAAGAATATGAAATCATTTTACTCAATAATTAAGGTATCTTTTTATTAATGTGATTACATTATTATCTATTTATATGTGAATGAAGGCATGTAGGTCAAAAGACAATGTGCAGTAGTTTGTCCGCTACTTCCACCATGTGGATCCTGGGAATCAACTCAGGTTGTCAAGCTTGGCAGCAAGCACCCCGCTTGCTGAGCTATTTCACTGGCCCTCAATTGTTCATAGTCTTAAATACTATAGCAACTAGCCCAGTTGATCATTCCAAGCCTGAAGGTAATGATAACAACTATGTGGTTATCACCTGCAACTTTGCAATTCATGATGCTCTTTACTTAAGCACTAATTCTATACCTCATGACACTTATAATGATGAATCTCAAGGGCCAATAAGTTACTTCCAAATTATCCTGTGAAGCCACTGGATCAATGTGGGTTTAGCTTTAATACATCCTATTCCATTATCCTTAGCTATCCAGACAGATTTAGGACCTCATGGACCATAAAGTCCCAGGAGTCTGGTACAATATAATATTATGGCAGATTTAGTTACATTCTAATTGGCTTACACTTATGATTCATGAATAGGGGTGTACCTTCTTTGGACAAAGTAGAATTTAAGCAGGGGAAAAGTAGAGAACTAGTTCTGAAAAGTATGCACAAGGAAGCGCAACAGCACCAAAGAAGCTGATTGGTGACAAGGGGATTATTTTAGGTCACACAAAAGGAGCATCATATTACCATGATTCAAGGAAACTGAACTTTTATGCTTTAAATGGACAAAAATACTGTATGCTTCTTTAAAGATTCTATTTAATTCAATGCTACTGAGCATAAATATGTCCATTAAAAACACTGAATCTGATATGTTGGAGTGAGTGCTGGAGTGCAGAGAGGTAATGATAAACTCATAGCTTTTGTTTAATAAAGCGAAACAAAACAAAACAAAAAAGCCAAGGATTAGAGACCATAGGAAATTACATGTTTAAACAGAGAGAAGGTTACATAGATGGAACCTATGCAAGGCACAAAAGAGAAGAAAACCACTACTAAGTAAATACTTGGAATGACCTTTAACCCTAATAAGGATATAAAAGTATTGTGATATCTCTTGACTTAGGGAGATGAAAGCTCATGTGTCGTTCACAGAATTGTACGTGGTGTGGCAAGATTCTTATCCAACTCTTTGGACTTAGACTCTTTAGGCATTTGAATTAATAAATCCTTATTTTCTTATTATTGTATATTTGCTACTAGCCACTGGCAACAGAAACACTGTCATTCAGAGCAATGGTTAAGGTCAGAAGCTGTCAGAATTAATCTTGAAATCTGGCTGTAATTACAATTCTTTAAAATATTGAGAAGTCCCTTCAACCATTGCTGACTGCGATTGTCCTCAAAAACTGAATGGACTACAAGTGGAAGTTGTTGTGTTGTATTACTTGGCTTAATACATTATAGTTCTTTCATAATGACTTTTATGTAATAAATGAGGGAAAGTACAAATATTCCACCACAATTGTTATTATGTTATGATTACTCCAGTCAATATCCAACTAAAAACTTTATTATCACATTGTTTTCCCACCACATTAATTTCACTTGAAACTAATATTTCTGTCCTATATATTTAGACAATTTATTTAACATAAGTTAGTTAAGTCCTTACTCAATTCTTAGAACAATGCTGGATACTAGAGTTACAATTTCAAGTATGCTTTCATACTCAGATCTCACTAAAATGCATGCCTTCAGTGGCACAAGAAAGCAAAATGGGAAAGTCATATCCCACTCTCCACTCAAGTGTGGAGACTGTTCTGTCCACTGGCTAGATCTGGGTAGGGGTTTAAAGTTTACAGCCTGTATTGTCCTTGGCTGGTGCCTTAGTTTGAGCGGGACCCTTGGGCCCAAATCTGCCTAACATAATGTTCTACCTGTAGATTTCTAGGACCATCTGGATCCTTCTACTTTGCCATTCTCCCATACTTCTCTCATGTAGAGTCCCAAAAGGATGTCCTCCCCTCTGTCCCAGTTTCCTGGTAAGTGAAGGCTTTCGTGGGACATGCCCCTTGGGCTAATATGCAGATATAAGTGAGTATATACCATTTGAGTCTTTCTGCTTCTGGGTTAACTCACTCATTATGATCATTTCTAGCTCAATCCATTTATCCACAAATTTCGGGAATTCCTTGTTTTTAATAGCTGAATAGTATTCCATAGTGTATATGTACCACAGTTTCTTTATCCATTCTTCTATTGATGGACACTTCTCACGTACTCTGGTGCCTCACATTTGACCATGTCCCCTCGAGGGGGAGACCTTGTGGCACTCAGAGAAAGGACAGCAGGTTACCAAGAAGAGACTTGATACCCTATGAGCATATAAAGGGGGAAGTAATCCCACTCAGGAACAGTCATAGGGGAGGGGAATAAGGGGAAAATGGGAGGGAGGGAAGAATGGGAGGATACAGGGATGGGATAATCATTAAGATGTAACAAGAATAAATTAATAAAAAAAACAAACAAACAAAGCAAAATGGAAATAAAAGCATAACAGGAAAAAATGCATATCCAAACAATGTATTCCTTAGGTATTTGAAAGTAGCATGCAATTTGAAAACATGACAGTGGCAACTTCAGATTTTATATTCAATCTGTAAAGACTTGGCCATCAACACCCTTGCTCATCCTACAGAATACATGAAACTGAAGGGTACTTCATGGAAAAAGTGAAGGTTCTATGGGACATCTCCACCATGCACCTTGAGGATGGGCTTACATATGGCATAGGATCACCTATGATTCATTTCATGTGTGGATTTCTGCAAGTGTTCCCACATATCACATGCCTTATCTCAAATGAATAGTATCCAGTACCCAAGGGGGAAGAATGGAAAAGGCTTTTAAATTGCTCTGGAAGTAGGAGAGAAAAATGAAAGAGATTTTCATTATAGTTAATGGAGACCATCAGAGAAAACAGAATTCAGAGATCTTTTGGATATATGCCCAGGAGTGGTATAGCTGGGTCTTGAGGTAGAGCAATTCCCAATTTTCTAAGAAATCACAAATTGATTACCAAAGTGGTTGTGCTAGTTTGTACTCCCACCAGCAATAGAGTCTCCACATCCACTCTAGCATGTGCTGTCACTTGAGATTTTGATCTTACCCATTCTGACAGGTATAAGATGGAATCTCAGAGTGTTTTTGATTTGCTTTTCCTTGATTACCAGAGATGCTGAGCATTTCTTTAAGTGTTTCTCAACCATTCAAGATTCCACTGTTGAGAATTCCTTATTTAGCTCTGTGCCCCATCTTTTAATTGCATCATTTTGTTTGTTGGTGGGTTTTTTTGTTGAGTTCTTTATATGTTTTTGATATTAGACCTTCATTGGATGTAGGATTGGTGAAGATCTACAGATTGTGGAGAGTCTGCATCTATGGCTCAGTGAACATTACAAAGAAAGGCAGACAGATAGTAAGAATGAGAATGTCAGTAAACCTGCTGTTAAACAGTCTTTCCTGCATAAACAATGGCCATGTTAACACGGGCAGGGAAGTCTTTAAGGGTTCCTGTGCCTAGACAAAGAACTAAGGACAACTACTTGGCCTGTGTCAGCGATGAGCCCTTTATTGGTTGTCCAATCCAGAGTGAGTAGTATAAAGCCCATATGTGCGAATCCAACAAAAACAGAATCAGAGGGTTGCATTGCCTTATATTTGTGCATCTACATACATGTATAAACAAGCAAACATGCATATGTAACAATAGCAACCAAAAAAATTAAGATTATCAGCTTGAGAGGCAGGAGAATGGGAGGAGTATGAGGGAGAGTATCCTGGAGTAGCTAAGGGCGGAAACGTCTAGGAAAGTGACACAATTACATTTGCAATAAAGACATATTTAAAAATAAAGTAAAATAAAAATACATAACTTTCTTTTTTTGTTTTTTTGTGATCAAAATACTTTATTATACACATATGAGGTTGCCAAAAAAATTGAAAGATCTATAATAAATTCCAAAGGCTATTTTCATGACAATACTCTTAGTGCACTGGCTTATACTCTGGCATTATTAAGCATGTATTTGAAAATAAATCAATTATAAACAGACTCAAGAGAAAACAAATTAAACATATAAGCCAATAAGAAAAACTATGTCAGAAAGACTGACATCTGGAGAACTTCTTTACCAATTTGTGTGTGTAGAAGGATCCAGAGGGTCCTAGAAACCTACAAGTAGAACATTATAATAGGCAGATTTGGGCCCAGGGGACCCGCTCAAACTAAGGCACCAGCCAAGGACAATACAGGCGGTAAAAATACATAACTTTCAAATGATCTATAGACTTTGTATTGATCTTACAAAACCCTTGTCTTTTTTAAATATAAATTGAAAAAAAAAATCCTAACCTCATAAGAAACTTTTCAGACTCAGTTATAGTTTGAATTGATCTCTTCCATAATTCATGTGTTGCCAACTTATTTAATGATTTGCTATTGACTTTACATGATTAATTCCAATAACGGCAAAAGAATGTGTGTGTGTGTGTGTGTGTGTGTGTGTGTGTGTGTGTGTGTGTGTGTGTGTGTTTCTATATTCCCTTGGGCACCTAACATATTTCTAGGATAAAAGTCTGACAGTATTAGTTGGTGAAACTTTAGTGAGGAGTCTAGGACATTAGAGTGTCTCTCTTGCCATGGAGTCATGACCCTTTAAAATCAGTCTTCACCCAGTAAGAGGAGAGTCACTGGTTCTGTATCCCTTTATCTTAGACTTACCAGCCTCTGGAACAGTGACAAATTGAATTTCTAGGCTTTAAAATTAAAACAAAAATCTTCAAGAGCTTAGAACATTTCAAATTTCAGAATTTTAAATTAAAGATATTCAAATCATATTTTAAAAAGTCTCCATTTTCAGTAAGGGAATGGAAAAATCTACATATTTCAAACAAGAACAATATCAATCCAGAAAGGGCAGTGACAGAAAATGTCAGAGATGGTGCCAATACTTCTCTGGAATTGAGCAAGTACAGGAATCTTACATAATTTCTGCCAAGCATTATCAATTGCTTGGTGAGCTGCATTAAGGAATTTACAGCAGAATGAATATGAACCACTGACAAAATGTCACATCTCTTCAACAAAAGCCCAGAATCCCCTGTTGCTAAAGTAATAATGCTTTCTGTTCCTTTCAACTCTCCGAATTTATCAGTACAACACCTCTTACTTATGAAAACTGGAAAACTGGACTGAAATAGATTGACAAAAAGTCTAGGTAAATTTGAACCACAAACCTCCTGGTGTTCATGCTACAGGAAGCAGTTTTTAAATATTTAATATGATGAGATATGAGCAGATAATTTGAGATATATATATATATATATATATATATATATATATATATATATAAAGAGATTTTCAGGTGTACTACAAGTAAGACTAAGCAAGTAATAAATGCTCTCCAAATACATCATAAATAATAATTGCATATGATCAACTTAGGTTGAAGTAGCTAGAATTTACTTTACTAAAGAAATGGAATCAGAAAGCGGTCTATCAATATACAGTGTAGAACCAAGTATCAGCTTCTGCTTATCTAATAAATCAAATGTTTGGGGAGTTAGCAAGGATTATTCATTGATCTCAAACTTCTGTGTTCATATTGTCCATGATCAGATGAAATGTTCTTCTGGTCTCCTTTGAGCTCATTTACTGAACTGTGGTCACTGACATATGCTTACAGGCTGTGTTTGTCTCGGGGTCTTTAGCTGTCATGGTTTCACTTAGATTAAAGAAATTTCTTGTCCTGCAGCCTGCCAAACATAATTGTTCTCCAACAAATGTACCGGATATCTAAGGAGGATAAAGGAGAAACATAAAAAACTAACAATCTTTTGTGGAGTAGGCTATGGGATTCATCTCACATTAAATAAAAACAAACCATTGATCAAACAGATCATATGTCTAAATCTACCTCAGTAAGTGAAGCTAGTCAAAAGCAGTCTGGAAATATAATACAAACCACTGTTGTCTGCTAATTACTTCACTTGGTTCAATATGATTGCAGTATTAGGAAGTACTAGATGTAAATAATTTATTAGTGGGGTATTAGATATGAAAGTAAAAAAAGAGAATTACCAGGTGTGGTGAGTACACACATTTAATCTCAGCACTCAGGAGGCAGATACAGGTGGATCCTTGTGAGTTTGAGGCCAGCCTGGTCTACAAAGCGAGTCCAGGACAGCCAAGATAGCATAGTGAAACCCTATCTTGAAAAAACAAACAACAAAAAAGAGAGAATATTTCTTTATGACTTTGTTTTATACAAGATAACCACTTCACTCAGGAAAGACAAATGAATTTCTCAAGATCTTATATGCACCAAATATGTTCAAATGGGATTTAAGATATCATAGGTTTGGTAGTGCAAACTATTATATATCATGAATATTGTTTTGATTAATCCAGAACAGTTTGATATATGTCTTATGTGTAGATTTCTGTTCTCTATACATATTTGTATGACTATATGCAGCATTGTACACACACACACACACACACACACACACACACACCTATTCATATAGACAGTAGCTGAAAGAAGTGTGTGTCATATTGAACATAGCTTCTTTGCTTCTTCATTTTAATTTGCTGCACCTCTTAATTTCTTTTATACTCTGAGCAGAAGTTATTCCCAGCGATAATTGAGACATGTACTGTTGAACACATGCCATCTGTTTCTGAAACCTGTGGTTGCACACAATGCATGCCTTGTAAGGTAAGTAGTATCTGCAGTGAGCTTAGAATGAATGCAGGCAGAATTTTTATACTCAGCAAGAGAGGAAAGATGCTTTCTTCAAGGTAGCCAAATACAAATAGCCAAAATACTACAAATATAATATTTATATAATTCCTGGTTGTTTCGTGGTTCTTCTTGCTGTAGGTAGATTATTGTGTATTTGTATAATGATGTAGATGTATATGTAAAGAAAAGAAAAAGAGTGAATGCATTACTGATTATATTATAGAAAAACTAAGAAATTAACCTATCCACGAAGCCCATCTGTTTTATTGAAATACATACAGGTTGTACCTCAGCAAAGCTTTATTGATGTGTTTTCCAGATTCTTTACTAATTTATAATTAAAGACATGTAGCACTTAACTGAAGTGATAGAAAGGATAACATTATTAAGCTACTACAAAACTCTTGCTTTGTATAATATCAAATGAAATGAAATCAAAAATATCAATTTGAAATCAAATATCAAATGAAGTAGCATTGCTAGGTCTTAAATTTTATCATCTTAAGAATTTGCAACAGAAATAAAGTTGCTTTCCATCAAAACTAATGACCTGAGTTTGATCCCAGATTCCCCACGGTGGAAGAAGAGAGAACTGCTTTCCAAAAGTTTTCCTTTTACTTCCACAGGTGTACCTTGTCAGCTTCACACTCACACTCGGCCAATACATTGTAATTTGAGAATGATAACAGTTGCTATGTAGCATATGAATACAATAACAACCTCAAGTAATGAATAAATATGAAATCTCTAGTATATCACTTAATCCAGAATAATAATTAGCTTTTTGGAATATAAAAGTCATAAAATGTCTATAGAATGTTATAATTAAATCAAGACTGTTACTACCAATTAAAACTTTGTATAGATAAATAAAAATGGATTCTAAAATTAGAAGTCAAGTGTAAGAGTGAATCCACATTGAACAAACAACTATTACTATGCTACATATTGTGCCAAATATTCTAACTTTGTTTTTATATTAAATCTCCATTAATTGTACTTTGTAGATAGCAAATGAAATTCATGACAGAGTGAATTTTTATCCCCTTACTATTATGAAGGGAGAGAACTGAGATTTGAACCCAGACATGTCTGACCTCAAAGCCATTGATTTTAAGGAGGCTTTTAGGTACATAATTTAGTTTAATTTATCCATATCAGTCTCCATGTTTTTCTGTCACATTTGACCTAGGTAGGTAGACTTTGTCCTGGGTCTGGCTTTCCACAGTCTACTCCAGTTAAATCTTTAGTCACAATAAGAAGTCCGATAAAAAAAATGTTTGTTGAGTTCCTTGCTTACGTTGGTAGTGAAAGCAAGAGATCAAAAACTTGTAATTTTTTTGTATATTGTCAGATTTTGTAATTTTTCCTGAGATGAAACCAGATAGGGAAACTGGGGTCCAGAAAGAATTAATGAATTAAGAAATAGTAGGTGCTAGAGACAGAGAATGCTATTTGGGTCAGTGTCTTGGATCTCAAATTTCTCTGTGCCCATCCACAAGTTATTGGAAAGATAGCAGCAGGAACAGCCCTGCTATAAGAACAAATTATACTATATGGAGGGTTAGAAATGCCACTTCCTACAATTTTACACCAAAAAATCTTCCCAGTTCTCATTTCTATGGGAGGTATTAAAAACACCTGCTCAGTTCAATACATTTTTCTCTTAGAGTCATTTTTATCTCATCTTCAAAATTAGATGAATTGATAAAATCAAGTTTTTGTTATGTTGTCTGTCCATAGCCTCATGTGCTACACCTATTTGTTTCTTCCCAGCTGACATACAATGTTATTGCATATTAAACATTCTGTAGTCTCTACTAAAATTTAGTGTTCATTTTCATAACTTCCTTTATTCATTCATTCATTCTCATAACCTCCTTTATTTCTCATAATTTCATTTATATCAGGGATGTTCTGTAAAAATATTGAGTGTATCTCACAATACCTGCTGCAAATGCTTTTCTTTAAAATCAGAGTGGATGGATCTATAATTTCATAACTCTTGTATTGTATATGCCTGCAAAACACGCATCATATATATGGCATGAAATTTTGCTATCATTTTTGAACAACAGCTTAAAACCCTTGGGTCATAGCTATATTAGTAATTAGGTGGCTGGGCAAAGTGACAGTAAACAATATGTTAACTGGCTCTGTACAGGAAGGTTGACAAGTATGCATTCTTTTTCTCAAGTAAAATTATTATCAATGAGTTTACTTTTCATACTCTGGATCTTGTCTGCAATCTGTGGGGTCTGGCCAACCCTGAGCTGTCCTTAATTAATCTTTCAGTGTTGCCCAGTGCTAGCTGCTTGACTTTTTTTTCAGTGGTTCAAATCTCTTCAGAAGTCGTTCTTTGCTTAGCTCAACTTACAGCTGAATTTATGAATGATTTTTGAATAAAACTAAATGTTTTCAAAATAATTATCTTTTATATTCTCCTTCTCTCCCTCACTCTCTTGTACCAAGTTCTCAGTACATTGATAACTGAAAGAAGTTAGCAACAACTATGTCATATCAAAATGCTGAATTAGAGCCAGGTGTGGTGGCACATGCCTTTAATCTCAGCACTCAGGAGGGAGAGGCAGGCAGGTCTTTATAAGTTCGAGGCCAGCCTGGTCTACAAAGTAAGTTCCAGGACAACCAAAGCTACAAAGAGTGACCCGGTCTAGGAATAAAAAAGAATGCTAACTTGCCTTTAAATTTCCTCAGCCAAATTAGTTTATCACCTTTTAAAAATTTTTTTATTAATTTATTCATATTACATCTCAATTGTTATCCCATCCCTTGTATCCTCCCATTCCTCCCTCCCTCCCATTTTCCCCTTACTCCGCTCCCCTATGACTGTGGCTGAGGGGGACTTCCTCCCCCATATATGCTCACAGGGTATAAAGTCTCTTCTTGGTAGCCTTTAAACTCAGATACCCATAGTCTCAGGATGCAGAGAAAATGATAAATTTATTATCGGAATGGAGCGTGAATGGCCTCTTATCCAGTTATCAGCAGAGTCTTTGTTACTGTGTGAAAAATTCATAAGCATACATTTTTTTCCTGGTCTTTCTCTGTCTTATTATTTTTTTTAAAAGTCTAATAATTTTCTTTGTTTTGTCTGTCAGTATATTTGTAATTTGGCTCTTATACTTGTTTCTGATCCATTCTGAGTTTGGTTTACATGACGTGCATATAAATACTCACTGTTCCCTAATACATGTTCTTAGCATCTTACTCAAAACAGAAATAGCTCTATTTATATTAAGAATATCACTTGGCCTATCCCTAGGATTGTTTGAGCTAAAAAAAAAATGAATGAATTAAGGGATTATTTGAATAATATTTGACACCAGACTGTAATGGTTAAATTCCTTTTTTAAAATAAAATGTGGGCTATACTTCAATATTCCCCAAACATAATTGTCATAATTATATGACCGAAAAACATACAGTTTTGTCTCTAATGACCAAGATGAAAGGCAGAAGACCACAAAGTTTCTATGAGTAACAGAAAAAAAGATAGTGAAAATTTCCTTTTCATTTCTCTTACCTGACTTCACTCTTCATTTCTAGTCTCTCGGGTTTGAGGCTTGTAAAGGTTTGGCTGCTTAGAAAGATATAAGGCAGTGAGTTAATTTATAAGATCATAGACAGTAAGAGAGTTGGTTTAATTGAAAGATATAATTACCAGGTGTTGAAGGCAAACGGGTTCATTAATTTAACAGACACTCTGTTAACTGAACTGTCCTCATTTTAATTTTTCATGACACTTCAAGGAGGGGAAAGTATGCAAACTGACCAACCCTGAGCCTGTAGGCAAAGAAGTCCACCCCAGGGGCAAATGATCTTTTAGAAGTAGAAGGATTCATTTTTTCTCCTGTTTAGAACTCCATGCTGTGAAATTTTGTAATAATCTTCCATTGTCCATGGAGGCTCCATGAACCTCTTGATAACTGACCTTTGTCTGTCTCTTGTCTCTATTGTCTTCATAGTCACTCATCTTCATACTTCTTGCCTGACATACTTTGAACCAATAACACTAGTGGTTATTTCCTATAATACTATTTTAATTATCAGTACTGCTCTTAATATTTACTGTACACATACTAGACCAGAATATGCGTAACCACTTCATCTGCTTTAGGTTCACGAGATCCTCCTGACCATATGGCCAATGATAGGTGGTAGATGCTGTTTCTATTTTAAATATTATAAAATGAGTTCGGAATCAGCTGTTGATCTCCAGTCCAACAAGTCAAAGGTGTAAAACATAAATAGAATGAGGAAATGGCTGATTCTAACACCTGGGTTTTTTGTTTTGTTTTGTTTTTGTTTTTTAGCATCAATTTTTTTGTTCAGTGTCAGGCTTGTTTGTGATTCTTTGGGATTGACAACTATATTTTGGCAGTTTTTCTCCAATAGCTAGCCAAACCTTGTGCATTAGAAGACTCTGGAACTCTGTTAAAAGAAGAATGGTACACATAAGCCCCCCTTTTTCTCGTCAGTTATGTGATTCAAAATAAAGGCTTATCTATGACTTTACCATGGCTTAGAAAGAAATAGGAGCCAAAGCACTTGTCACAATAAAAAAACTCAGTGGAACAGAGATTTGGCATTGAAAATGCAAACAAATGCTTGAAGTAGGATCTATGCAGTCCCACTGAAGGTCAGGGTGAGAAGCACATTGGCTATTTCCCATGTTCATACATTTTCCGAACATAAAACATACTACTATTCTATGTGAGGCATGAAAGCATTCCATCTGCATGAAATTATGAAATACCTTTATATATGTCACCAACTTATAGGATGTAGAGCTGAAGTGACACTGCTAATTAAAGGAGAATAGAACACCACCTACTAGAAAACAACAGTGTGTTGCTTGTTATTCAAGAAACAGGCCCAAGTTTTAACCGCACTGTGAAGGAAAAAAATCAATAATAACTCCGTTTGACAAAGAATAAAGTTAGAAATAATTTTCGTAAGGCTATCCAGTGTTTGCTAAAACAAAAATTTAAGTTTGGGTCTCTGGTTGCACAATATTTCTATGCATGTCTGAAGAAATATCAGGGCACTTCATCACCTTTTTATCTCGATTTTCAATATTTTTTAGGCATGGATACTAATTGAAGGAATAATTCATATAGAAAAGAAAGAATTATTATAGATAAAGTAAAGAATTTATTTTGGAAGAAAACTGACCTTGAATCTGAATGCCCCTGTCCCAAAATATCCAGGCACCCCTGACTATAGTAGAGGGTGACAGTTCAATTAACCAAATGTGTGGGAGAAATAGCATTGATTAAGTAGAAATCTAACAAAGTAGTTAATTACATTTCCTGGATAACTGAAGACAGTTTGTGTTTCAGCTCATCTTAATGAAAATCTAAACATATCAGGCCTCTGCAGAACACAGTATGTTTCGCCCTCTGCCATGGAAGCTTATGTAATCAGGCATCAGAGAACACACACCTTCTTCTTTGGTGACTGTCCTATTATTTTAGTACCTCGTATTAGCTCCTGGTTCCAGGAAAAAGTTGTTTCCTAGGATATGAAATGAGACTATGGTTTCTATTACAACCATTGCTAATTCCCATCACAGGCTGGTGAGATGACTCAGTTGTTAAGAAGAATCGCTGCTCTTCAAGAGGTCCTGAGTTCAATTCCCAACAACTGCATGGTGGCACACAAACATCAGTAAAAGGATCAGATGCCCTCTCCTGTAATGCAGGTGTAACTATTTTTAAAAAATACATACACAAATAAGTTGGGTTTTTTTTTTCGTTAAGAAAGAAAATGTCCATCACTTCAGAATATCATAAATTAATATTATGACTGAAAATCATACATCCTGCTAAAGTTCTTGCATGTACTCTTCTGAGAAAGGAAACATTGCAATATCTTGTTTAAAGCTACAATCCCCTGAAAATTGACTTAAGCATTCAGTCCATGACATTCACACAAGGTAGGTTCCCATTGGGTAATTGAGCTCTCAATGGTGATGGTAGTAGTAGCTATTATTGTGTCCCTTCCTTCAGCCATAAAGAAGAGAATGTTACTTCTCAGTTTTACCATCTGTCTCCAAAAATTAATGGAATAAAAATACTGGGACTTTATTTTGATGGTCTAATTCCAGCCCAAGTATGTATATTGTTCCATGTGCTCTCCTGCTCTCAGCCTTGCATTCTTGTTCAGGTTGGTGATTGTGTGTATGTGTATGTGTGTGTGTGTGTGTGTGTGTGTGTGTGTGTGTGTGTGTGTGTGTGTGTGTGTTTGGGGGATGGAAGGTGGTTTAAAGAGAAAGTTTGATTTTTCTCTCTCCTCTGCATTGTACCTATGTTTCTTCTCACTATGCTGGTCACACAGATCTTACTTATATGTATCTTGGTGATATCTAAGTCATAGGATTGTTGGACTACAGTTTAGTGGACAGTAAACTACTTAGGAAAAAGGACTTGACAAAGATTCAAACTTCCTCAAGTGGGATTCAAACCACAGGTACTTTATCCCAAAATCCTAAAGGGTTTACATAAACATCATCTCTACCACTTCTATCAGCTCCAATTCAATAAGTCACATGGTATAAACTTCATGGATCATATTAACTATTGTTACATTATTCCTGAAGTTGCTTCTAAGTGGAATAAAATGAATGAAAACACACTACACTATCTTGTCACTGTTCGACTTCCCCAGAGAAGATTGACAAATAAAATTTGAGAAGAACAGTCTTTCCCAAGCAACAGTACCTACGAAAGGAATACAAAGGCAGGATTGGGAAGAATATTACTTGTGATAAAGAACCAGCAAAGTTTCCAACCATATGGCATGGATCATAAGAATGGCATGGATCTCATAGAGTCTAACCTGAGCCTAATTAATCATCCACTCACATTTCTAACCAATAAATCACCCCATGTGACCATCCAAAGTGGAACAGCTTTCTGTAATAGAGGCAGGTCATGGGGAAAAGCAGAAATGGAGGCTTTTGCTGACATCGTTCCTAACAGAAGACAACTACCACTTTTCTGTAGGCAAATCTGAGCCTTGTCTATCCTGGTCTCTAAATAAAAAGAACTCATAGGATGTCTTCCATGAGAAAGAAGCACAAAACTCTGTTCAACACTTGTACAGACTGTAACCAATAGCAGGAGTAACTTTTACATTTAATTCTAGTATGCATAAGTGTGAGAAAATATCTGTGAAAAAGATAAAGAATGCCTTCTTGTTTACAGCAAATGAAAGTACTCAGTTGTTCTCAGTGGCCACATCAAAACTATATTTATCCTTCAAAATTAAGTGGACCCTTAAAGGAGGGTGCTCATTTTTAGGCTCCAGTCCTTCCAGATTGTAGTGTTAAAATATACAGTATAAAAAGATCAAGGATGGCTTGTTAAAATACAAAATTAAATGAAAATGTAGCAATCATGAGATTTCAAGTATTCAGAGGGATAGATATGTCAAGGCCACAGCAGCCTACACTTAAAGAGGAAAAGGACAGAGGTACTTTCCAAGATGGAAAAGCATTGGTTGTAACATATAATGCCAGAAGAACATATTTGCACAAAGAGATAATTTGGGATCACTGGCTCTTTATCTTGATATTGTAGTAACATTTTATTTTGAAACATTGGTCTAATACTATATCATTTGGGGATAAAAGCATAATATATGTAAGGGATTGTATTGATTCTATACAATGTTTGTTAATTCTCAAAATATGCCTGTTTTAGATTTATTTTTGGTATTTTAATGTAACGTATCTAGGATTTTTTCTTTTTTTATTAATTTATTCATATTACATCTCAGTTGTTAGCCCTTCCCTTGTATCCTCCTAATCCTCCCTCCCTCCGACTTCCCCCCTTCTCCCCTCATCTATGTCTGTGATTGAGGGAGATCCCCTCCCCCTATATGTGCTCTTAGAGTATCGAGTCTCTTCTTGGTAACTTGCTGTCCTTCCTCTGAGTGCCGCCAGGCCTCCCCATACAGAGGACATGGTCAGAAAAGGGGCACCAGAGTTCATGTGAGAGTCAGATCTCACGCTCCACTCAACGGTGAAGAATATCGTGTTCATCGGCTAGGTCTGGGTAGGGGTTCGAAGTTTACTGCCTATATTCTACATGGCTGGTGCCTTAGTTAAGAAGGATCCCAGGACCCAGATCTGACTGTCATAAAATTTTTCTTGTAGGTTTCCAGGACCCTGTGGATCCTTCTATTTCCCAATTCTTCCATGCTACTCTCACCTAAAGTCTTAATAGGATGTCCTCTCCTCTGACCCACTTTCCTGGTATCTAGGATTTTATATGTTCTGGCTTGAACCAAGTCAACTTGAGGCAAATGCCAGAGCTGCACTATCAGTCAGTTTCAACAGTACTTGGAAAATAGAGCAAACTCCAATAATTATGACTCACTAGCCACAGTTTTCTGTTAAACACAAAGAGCATAGTGGGTTTTTTGTCATTTTTTAATTAAATATCTTTTATTTTTACATGTACATTTATATTATTACACATATATACAATGAACTACCTAGAGCAAGAAGAAACATGACATACTCAGGAATTATATAAATGTGACATTCATAGCATTTTGGCTATTTCCATTTGGCATCCACAAAGAAAGCATTTTTCCTATCTTAGTGCAGCTGATACATACTGAATGTAAATCAGTATCTATCTCATCATTATCAACTTAAAACATCTATCTAGACTTAAAAACATCTTAACCCCTAAACAACTAAGCTTCATTGTCAAACTAAACTATCTGGTCTTCAATCCCATGAGAGAATTGAGAAGGAATAAAATTAATTACCTGAGTATACAAGGGTGTAGATTAGTAGCTTCCCAAATGGGAAGATGACAGAGAGAGTTTGCTACCTGACCAGTCATCTAAAACTCTCTATAAAATTAGCAGCAGCATCTTCAGCCTTCTGGCCCAATATATTTGACAGACATAATTGTGATGTAGGAATTATTGAGGACTTCCTTACCCTGTCTTGGCAGAGTTTGGCCATCAACTCTGCCTGCATCCAAACTTTCCCTTTTTTAGGCAGAATTCTGTCTGTGGTTGAAATGAGGACATGTCAGTACCAATTGGTCTAGCATTTCAGACTGTCCCACAGAGGACTCTAATTAACCCTAGAATCTCTCAACATTTAGAAACTGGACCACAAGTGCTATTTCTAGATTGTACTATTCATCCCAAATCAGCCAGAAGAAACCTTAAAAGAACAAGAGATCATTTCCTTTAAGGGAGGTTTGGTAGGTATTTGGTTGCTTTCTTGGGCTTTAGAGGGTTATTTTCAAAGGAGGTTGGTTATAAGTTATTATTGGTCTTATTTTGAAAGAAAGCAAGCTTGGACTCAGGAATGTCTCTCTTTTCCTTTATCTTCCATTCTTAGGTTTGAGATAGGGGTTGAAAAGAAAGAAGAGGGAATATAGAAATATATAGGGAAGATAGAACAAAAAGTAGATTAGTGAATCTACTCCTCAACTTAATGCCTTGTTACTCACAAGCTTCTGTATAATTCACTGGTATAGGATTTTGTATATTGATGCAAAATAAGTTTAATTTTAGGTACAGTGGTTATAGAATTAAAATGTAAGATTATTCTTCACACACACTCTAATATAAGGTATTGTACCCATATTACTCAATTATGATACAAAGTTTGCTTCAAGAATTTTGAAAGTGCTATTGTACACTATTTAGGATAAATAAGTTATACAAGTTAATTGTGAGTTGATCAAATCATAGTCATATATTTAGTCTTTTTATCACAAGAGTATACATCTTAGAAGCAACAGATATGATTCTATAGAAAGATAAAGTATAATAGTTAGATAATGTCTTCAAAAACCTCAGAGACATATGAAATATGCCATTTATAATGTTTTTATTTTAAAGATTCATTGACAATGAAACAGGTTAACTCCTGACAATACCCACTTTACCTCAAAGAAGATGATAAACATCAAAGAACATCCTTATGGAGATGGCTTCAAGAAGCATTGTTTTTACAAGTGCTGTCCAAACTCAGAACCGGCTTCCATGGTTGAAAGAGTTCCAAGGAAGAGAAAGGAGCCTTTGTCTTCTGTCATGAAGATTGCAAAGGCAAAAATTGATTGGTTGAGAGGTGGAATTTGATGGTTTGTATAGTGCCCTGTCCAATCCGAAGGCCCTGCTTATCCTGTAGTTTCCATCCCATTCCTGGTTTTGACCCTTTAACAGTTGGTTTGCTTCTCAAATAGTCTAGCTTGTCCCTGACTTAAAATAAATGTGTAAATCAGATAATGTATGCTTCAATGTAATTGTCTATGGAAAAAAGTCTCACCAATAGTTTATGCATCATAACCAAGATAAAACTGGAGCATTCTAAGACTTGGTTCACCACAACGTCCTATTCATAAAAGAAGACAATCTCATATGATAAGTATTTGAAAATTGAGAAAACTACTTAAATCTTTAATTTTTAAAAACAAATGTTAACAATATTAAAGAAAGTAAATTTTTTCTTTTTTTCTGAATAACTTTCTTGTATCTATTTCAATTGAATGTAGATATTCTCAAAGTCTTTCCTTTACAGAAATCTCATTCTTCAATCTATCCTACATTGGATTTTTCTCTTGTGCTGTGGATCTTCCCTCCTAAGAGAATCACTCTTCCAGTTCAGGTGAAAACAGATACTATTTCTTATTTGTCTGTTACCCTTATCACTGTCCTGAGGGACAGAAAAGAAAGGATTGTGGGAATATTAGTGTTTTATGATCAAACTTCAATGACAACCATTCAGAAGTCTTCAAAGATAGGATCATATCGATTTAGCCACCTGGGGATGCTTCCTATCCATAATTTTAATTCATTCATTCATTCATTTTACACACCAGTTGTAGCCCCTTCTTTCCTTCCAGTCCCACCCTCCCTCCCTTTTCCCCCAATGCCTCTTCCTCTCCTATTCCTCAGAAAAGGGAGCCCTTATATCCATCCACCTCACCTCATCAAGTCACATCAGTACTGAACAGGTTCTCTTCCCTTGTGGCCTAGAAGGAAGTGATCAAAAAGCAGGTGACAGTGTCCATGTCAGAGACAGCCCCCGCTCCCCTTAGTAGAGCACTCACATGAAGCCTGAGCCTACCCATCTGCTACATCTGGTTAGGGGGTCTAGGTCCAGTTCATGCAAGGTATTTTAAATTCTCCTTTTCAGTCTTCCCTGTTCTAGAGTGGCAAGCTCTGGGATATTCTCAGACCGGAGCTTTGATCTATCTATTAACTTTATATCTAAGAAGCCCAATAATAATAGACTTAGAAATTCCAGGGCAGCAGCAGTGTTCTTTGTTGTGTACCATACTTCCCAGTCCTATTTCACTCTTATCTGGAAGGAAAAGGATTGGCGAGTCTATTAAGTTTGCAGATCCACAGTGATAGAATGGGAGTTATGTAACTATGCCTAGCTGGATCACATCGGCGGTAAATGAAATCATGAAGATTTAGTGCAACTTTACTATCTTTGTATTCTCAAATCCTACCTAGAATTTCAGTCTGAAATTTATTTCTTAATTTGCTCCTAGAGAAGAGTTACCATTACCTCCTCACTTTGCCTTTCCCCTTCTCTACTTTTCTTTACTAATAGCAACAGCCCAGGCTGCTACTCATATAGGTGGGAAAGGGTGAAAACTTTTGTAACTCTTGACTATAAATTGAAACTATCCTGACATGAGCTATGAATTTCTGATCCTCCAAGCTTTCGCCCATCACCTGCTGCCCAATTACCAACTATCAAATTCCCACAGGTCTGGTGAAGTAAGCAACTTATATAATCTTTTTTGTCAGTGTGAGGCTATCAACTAAAGAGTCAGTTCTGGTTTTCTTAGTCTCATAGGAAGTTTAGTCATGCAACACACACCAAATTATATTTTGTAAATAAATCTAATGCCGTACCCCGCAGACTCATATAATTGCCTGCACATCTCTTCCACCTTCCAGCCCTGGTTGACTGTAAACCTTATACACAACTCAGTATTGTGTGTGTGTGTGTTTGTGTGTGTATGTGTTTGTGTGTCTGTGTGTTTCCTTTTCATGTTGCAACCACAGTCACCTCTGCACATTGTCGAGTTCCTTGGAGAAATAGTAGAGCCATGGATTTTTAAAATATATCTCATAATAAAAGATTAATCTTGACATGGGCTGTCGGGCTTTCCTGTTGAACAGCAAAAGCCATGCTTCTCTAAGGCTTTATCGTACATAGTATATAATTCACTGAGATACTTCAGATTTATTAAAGTCTTGATGAATTGTTTTTAATTTGAGTGAGTCACACAGTGTTAATTATTGTTCATAAATTAAGACTTACTGATATTTTATATGAAGCAATGCCTAATTCTCAGAGTTCAAGTCATAAAAATGCCTATAATATTGCCTCCAAAATAAGGTTGTTGGAGTACCCCAGAGGTAACATTTAATTATCAGGGATTTTTGTCTTAAAAATTAGTTTATATTGAAGATTTTATTTAGTCTATGTCAGCTATTGATCACTTTTCTTTTTTAGTAGAAAGATATACTTCTTTATGATAATGAGTATGAGTAAAAGAAAAACAAAAAGAAAAGGAAGACATCTAAATAATTGTATTGAAAAATGATACAATTGTATAAATTAGCGTACCTCCAAACAATCATAAAAATTCTTTCAGCAGATACATTCTCAAAATAGTTGTATATAAAATCAAATAAAAAAAGAATCAGTGGTCCTCCTATGCACCAATAATTAGCATGCTGAGAAAGAAATCAGAAAAGGAATCCTATTCACAATAACCTCAAAAAATGGAATAAACTTAACCAAGGAAGTGAAGTGTTTCTACAATGAAAGTTTCAAAATGTTGAGAGGAAAGGCTAGGAAGACTCTGAAAAAATGAAAAGACCCATGCTTATGAGAATAATATTATGATGATTATTTATATTATCAAAAGTAATCTATAGATTTGATGCACTTCCCACCAAACATCTAATGACATTTTTAATAGAACCAGAGTAAGAAAAACAAAAACAGAAATGTAAATTAATGAAATAGAGTAAGGGTTACAAATCTGAAAGCACACAACTACAGCCACCTGAATTTTCCATTACTAAAATTATTTATTTTCATTTTGTATGTATGTATGTATGTGTGCCTAAACTTATATTTGTGTACTAGATGAGTTCCTAGTGCTTAGGAAGGCAGACAAGGGTGTCAGATCCTCTGGAATTGAAGTTATACACAGTTGTGAACCCCTATGTGGATGAGGGAACTGAACCCAAGTCCTCTAGAATGAGGGGCCAATGCTGTGAATCACCGAGGTATCTCTCTAGCACCCATAGATACCTGATTGCTGACAAAGGTATTTTAACAAATATTGGAGAAAAGACAACTTCCCCAGCAATTGGCATTGAGTAAACAATATTCATATAAACAGAAAAATTAAACTAGATGTCATTTTCCCCCTATAAAAATCAGTGGTAATTCAACCAAATATATTAATATTAGAAGCTAAATTCAGATTAAAACATGAGTAAAATATTTCAAAATATAAGCATAGGAAACAACCATCTGGGAAAAAATCTGATCACTCAGGTAATAATGCTAAGAACTAATCAATGGATTTCTAAAACTAAAGAGATTGTGAGGAAATGAGTCAAGAGAACATATGTCATTGGGAGAAAAATATTTACTAAGTATACAGCTGACAGAGGAACATTATCTATAATGTATAAAACATTATATACTAAACACAAAAATTTCAGTCCACATCATTTAAATACACACTTCTCAACAGATGAAGTACAAATGGCCAATCCACAAAAGTAAAACTTGTAACACAATTAGGTAAGCAATGAAAAGGAAAAATAGTATTAAGGTTCCATCAGAATGGTTATCCTTAAGAAAACACATGACAATTAATGCTGGCAAAGTTGGGAGGGAGAAAAAAAAAACCCTTCTGTATGGCTGGTGAGAATGGTGGTGAATGATCATGTCTGTGCCTTTCAGTGGAGCTCAGTCTTCTCTGAAGCCATAGGTCCCACGGGATTCTTCCAGGCAGTAGATGGGACTAATAGGTACTAGTGCTAGTCCATGCAGGGGTCCCCCATCACAGTCCCGTCTCCTCAAAGCTCCTTGAGCTTTTCTTACTGACTCCTTCATATCCTCTAATGTCAGTTCACCAACTCAGTTTAAGAGCTCTCTCTTCCTTCTTTTTTTCTTTGCCAATTAACAGGCACCTTTCCTGAAAATTCTGAACTATTGCATCAGATGTGTTACATTCATTGTTCCATAATAATTTTCAGTAGGATTTATTTAATGAACATCCACATTTAATCTCTACTGCCCAGTTCACAAAACACTGAAATCAAAGGGTGATCTTTACCATGCTGCCACACCTAAAGACACATTAGTTGAGCAACGACACAGGACATAGCTAAGGATGGCTTCAAGGCATTTCACAAGGACACCTGCTTTTATTGGTTCACATTTTCCCCCCATAAAACTTTACTTCCCTTGGTTTGAGCCACAGTGTAGCTTAGCTGCAAGATCAAGATGTTTATCTGAATCAGAGTTGAACATTGTACCTTTACCTCAAGTTACAAACAAGATGTACCACCAGAATAAAACCACATAGTTAACCTACCCTATCTATGTACAACTTTACTTTATTAGAAACATTGAGTTTGACATACAAAAACTTTGAAAAATTTATACTTTAATTTATAGTTACTTCTAATATTAAAATAAAATAGCAACTATAAAGTTATATGTGTCAATTTTAAAAAGTACATTATTTATTCTTTGAACATATCATACACACATACAATTTATATTGACCATACCCAGCCTTCACTCCCTCCCCATGCTACTCCCTCTGGCATGCCTAATATATCTCCTATACAAACTACATTTTAAAAAATAATCCACTGAGTCCAATTTATACTGTCCATCTCTATATGGGAGGTGGACACTCTTCATTGGCATTTGAAATGTACTAGTGGCCACACACGAAAGAAAATTGACTGCTCAATTACAAATGGAGACTCAGTACCACCCCCATAAATCATGCTAAATTTTTTTTTGTTGGTTTGATGTTATACAGGCATTGTACAGGCAATTGTAGTTCCAGAGGAGCCATGTGTACAACATCCATGTATAACGCATAAAGCACATTTTGTTGCACTCCTCTCCATCTTCTGGTTCTAATGTTCTTTCTGTCCCTTCTTCCTAATGCTTTGGGATGGGGGAAAATTGATAGATGCTTCATCTACATTTTAGAAGTCAGTCATTTATACTCAACAGCTAGAATAGTAGTAGATCTTTGCATGAACAATTTCCCAAAGCAAACACAAGTATCTCTGACCAAGATTAAAACTTCAAAATCCATGGGAATAAAAAGCTTTAGAAAGCAGTTTGAAAATATTACTATTTCACAAAAGGTTTTCTCCTACAATTTATGGCCACTGTAACCACAGGCTATTGGTCAGGTTACTATATAGGACATTGATTCCTTCCTGTTTAGCAGGCATCAAAGCCAACCAGAAAGTATCTGGCTATACCCAAAATAGTAATACAACTATTATACATATGGTACATCTTATCTGGTGGTTAAATGTTGTGCTGTTCATGGTATGGTGGTTTGAAACAGAATAGCCTTCATTGGCTCATAGAAAGTGGCACTATTAGAAGTGGCCTCATTTTAGGAGGAGTAGCTTTGTTGGAGGTGGTGTGTTACTATAGGATGGGCTTTGAGGTCTCAGAAGCTAACATCAGTTCACTTCCTTCTGCTTGCTGACAGATGTAGAGCTCTCTCCTCCTTCTTCAACATCATTTCTCACAGTTATGGGTCAATTTCAAGCAGGTTGCATAGTACTTTTTAGTGCAAAATTTATTTTCTCTATGTACTTTAACTAACATGTGCTATGTCTTCAGCAATACTATCTTTTCAACTAGTTACGATGAGCCAACAACAGTAAAAACAATAGCTTTTGTTGTTTTGAGTGTTGCTGTGATATCCCACACAAATAACTTGGAAGGAATTAATGTGGGCCTGATAATGAGATATTCATGTAATAACCCATGTTTCTTATGACCAACATGTTGAGACATGCAGGACACCTCTGCTCTAACTCTATGTTGCTCTAAATTCTTTTGACAGCTGAAAAGTATTCCATAAGGTACATATGTTAATTATCCTTATTTCTCTACCCATGATAGATGCCTGGGTTGATTGCATGTCTTACTTGTTATGACTACTCTTACAATAAGTCCATGAAATGAAACTCTTCCTTAAACACACTAATTTTAATGTGTGGTGGTAGGATGGTTAGATCATGAAATATAATATATTTCTAGTTGTCGCCGCCATCTTGGATCTCCCTCGAGCCCCATGTTATTTTAGACAGTGAAGATACGGATGATCATTCTTCCTCAAATAATATATGAGAGTCGTTTGAGAGATACCATTTCTCCCCATTCTTTCTAGCATTATTTCCTCTCTACCTCACTTGTTAGAACCATTCCAACTAGAGACAGGGGATGGTGTGTCATAGCGGTTTTCATTTAACTACCTCTTTTTTTAGGAAGCAGAAAATTTGACCATATATGAACAATACATACTAGGCATGCATTTTCTTTTTGTTGTAATCCTTTTATAACTCACTGGGTATTCCTTCCCTAAGTGATTTCAGGCCATATCTTTGCACATTCCAGGCATCCATTAACCCTGTGAAAAATTCACACTGACTTTAAGTTCTTCCAAGTGTGGAAATCATGAAAGTAGCCCAAACATTAGCAATTCAGCATTTTTTTTCATGATGAAAAATTCCTTCATCCAAGAAAACTTCAGAGACAGCAGAATGTCTGTCCTTGTGGCTAATTCTGCAGCAATCTCTCATTCACCCTACTGAAAAGTTTGGCAGTTTTGTCAGGAGCCAGCTGAGTCTAGAAGAGAAAAAAGTTCATCAGGCTCTATACAGTTCTACTTCTCCCTGAGTGCGTCACACCCCACAATCTATCCTTGCCACCGCTGCCCATGTGATACCACCTACCCTGAATTATTATTCCTCCCACCTTGCCAGGGCCCACTTAGATTTATGATTTATTTAGAATTGGATTATTCCAAGGTTCAAGGCCAAGGCTCTATAATCTGTCACCGTCTCCACAATGGCCAAACATAAACATTTGTTTTAGCTGCATCAGCATCTTTAAACCTTTTGTGAAGGATACCTATTGTTAATTACCTCAGCAAATGCATCTTGTATACGTGTGTGTGTGTGTGTGTGTGTGTGTGTGTGTGTGTGTGTGTGTCTTCTGCAGAAAGTGCATCCACTTTACCTCCTTCCCCATTCCAAACAATAGCATTGACGCCATCAAGTGATAGATATTCATAATTTAACGAAATAGTGGCAAGTCTACGTTGCACTGTTGAAATACATCACACACAGAGTTGCTTTGCTATTTATTTTTGTGCTGAATAGCAGCAAGGATTTTAAGTTATGGGTCTCACACACATATAAAAAGGAAGAAAGAGGTGTATGTAATTGTCACGGATATTGATGACAGTTTCTTGCCCGCTAAGTAAAATCTAAAGCAGGGAAATTGATGCTTCTTCCCTAAGCAGCATTTACATTCTTGGCAACTTGTTCTTGATTGTTAATAAGACTGAAAATGGCTCATCAAGGTTGAAAAAAGTAAATATGACTTAAGCCAAACTCTAATATTTCATTAAATGAGAATATTTCTGTTCTATTTTATGGATGAGGAAACAGGTTCAGAAACTTGTTCAAAGTGGTTCAAAGGTAGTAAGTCTAGCATAAGTGGGAGAGTTTGGACGAGAAACACCCATGTGGTTTGATTATTTAATCACCAGTTGGTGGTGCTATTTGGAGAGGTTATTGAAACTTAGCAGGTGGGATTTTGCAGAAGGAAGTACACCATTGGGAGCAATCTTTGAGAGTTAGTCTCACCCTACTTTCAGTTTATTCTGTGTTTAAAGATGTGATCTCTGAGTTTCCTGATCTGGCTGCTTGAGGCCATGTCTCTCCCACCATTACAGACTCTAAACTTCTGAAATTCTAACCCAAAATAATCTCTTTCCTGCAAAAGTTTCTATTGTCATTGTGTTTTGTCATCGCAACAAAAAGTAAATAATAACACTAAATGTGGGAGAGATGCTGAAGGCTCCTTTTCAAATTCCAACTGAAAATTCCTCTGCTTCTATTTCACCTTTCTTATTTCTTCTAAGAAGAGGACATGTGGAGAAATTAACTAACTGACTTCTTGAAGAACATCACGGTATGTCTTTATGGGAGAAGGGTCATTTAACCTATACAAATGTATAAAAGCAATGGGTTAAATAATGGATATTTTTAAAGAACTGAGGTTAGGCATTAAAAAAATAAATCAAGCAACAAATGGTGTGAACAATGAAGTACATTTGAGGAGATAGAACATCTAGTCAAGCTGATCTATTAACTCTTAACACTAATTTGTCTCTAAGCCTATGATTCTTTGTGTGGAAGATGGACGTGTTGAACAGACGATTTCTATGTTAGAAAAAAAATTGTAGTCATTTCTAAATTTATCTCAAGTACAGTCTGCACACCTAAACTTTAGCTTCACATAGTGATGAGAGGAAACATGAAAGAATGATGCTCCTTTGTCCAGTATCAGATAATTAGTTAAGGCTCAAGAAGTCTCAGAAATGCATACTAAAAAACAAAGTGAAGGGAGAAAGGATTTATGAATTACTTTTCAGGGTTCAAACAGTATTGTTGGCCAAAAAGGGAGCTCAAAGACTACTAGAAAATATTCTATGAGATCTACCTGAGCTGAAGGAAAAACGCTGAGAAAAAAATTGATATCCCAGTAAAGTGGATGAAGTGAAACATTCCCATCAATCCTTAGGATTGAAATCTTGAAACACTGCTCTCTGATTTTGTATGAACCTTTAAAGCTGCAACAAATTTAGATATAAAAGAGATCAAAATGACCAATCTGAATGTATTAAAAATACAACTTTTAAAGTTATACAGGAAGAAAGAACCAAAAGAAGAGGCAAAAAAAAAAAAGAGTAAAAATAATGAAACATAAACCATAATAAAAACGTACAAAAATACTGTAATCATAAAATGCAAAAAGAAATAGAATCATTTCTAATCAAATCAACTGAATATATATGGAGAGGACCATCCTCACTCCCATGAACTGATGCTACAAATGGATAAGGATGGCTATACTGGTTTTACAGTCACAGTCTTTGTTCCCCATTCTGTTATTATTTTATAACTCTGTAGAATTTATAAAAGAAAACCCGAAATAGTATGAAGAGGGGTGAATAAATGAGAAGAGAATATTGAGGGGAAAAAAACAGGAAATTCAGTGGTTGAATTTCTTGCTGTAATCTGTGTTTCCATGGAGTTCATTCTAGGTACCCAGCCTCCCAAACTAGAGTCATGTTCTTGCTCCATCTTTATTTTGGCTAAACTCCTCAATCTTTTGAAAGCCGATAGAAGGAAACATCACCAAATGTTTACATCCAGCCATAACTATCTCCCTTTGTCTGCAATGTATCCTCAGTTTAGAGAGATTTCTGTGAGCAGGTACTTCTTTTTGGCTCTTCATCCGGGTTCATTCAACGGTTGCCTGGGCCAGTGATTATTGTACTTCTTCACATATAAGGAGCATGCCTCCAGGTTGTTTAGTAACATCTGATGTTGTCACCTGCCACTGACTCTGGGGGGGGTGGGGGGTTGGATAGGTTGGATAGGCAGAATAAATGGAAAATCCTGTTATAGAAGATGAATATCTCTCTGTCTCTGTCTCTCTCTGTCTCTCTCTCTGTCTCTCTCTCTGTCTCTCTCTGTCTCTCTCTCTCTCTCTCTGTCTCTCTCTCTGTCTCTGTCTCTCTCTCTCTCTCTCTCTCTCTCTCTCTCTCTCTCTCTGTCTCTGTCTCTCTCTCTGTCTCTCTCTCTCTCTCTCTCTCTCTCTCTCTCTCTCTCTCTCTCTCTCTCTCTCTTTCTCTCTCTCTCAATATCTGTGTCTCTGTCCCCTTGAGATGCTCCCCTTCCTTCTCTCTCTAGCTTCTACGATTTTATACGATACCCATTGTGTAGCACATATTTACCAGTACTAAGTTAGGTTACCTACAGTGACTAAGAAATGCTCTGTTGAGCAAGAAGTGGTGTCATACTCCTGTATCCCAGCTCTTGCTAGTTTGAGCATAGAAGTGAGCCTGGGGAACATGGAAAGTTCTCTGTCTCAAATAAACACACACACACACACACACACACACACACACAAACACACACACACATACACAGGCATAGGAAGAGAAAGAGAGAGGGGAGAAACAGAGGGAAGAAAAGACGAAGGGAAGGATGGAGGGAAGGAGAGAGGGAGGGAGGGAGAAAGGTGGGGAGGAATGGCTCAGAAGTTGTCTAGCCATTTCTTATTGTTGCTCTTGCAGTGGGATTGTGTCCAGATCTCAACATCTACATAATAGCTCACCATCTGTTCCATGGGATCTGATGCCTTCTTATGGCCTCCAAGGGCACTACATAGATGCAATACACATACATGGAAGCAAAAGTTAACTACAAATAAAAATGATTATTAAAACAAATGTAAAACTCTCTGGAGAGGACTTACTAGTTAAATTCTTTTTCTGATGTAGCTACAGTTGAAATTTTAGGGTTACAAAATAGGGAAATAGAGTAATTTTATCGAATTCCATCTGTATTTACCTCAAATAGATTCATCAGAGTATTACCATATCACATAATGAAATTAACAAATATGAAGGTCAGAGTTGTGATACCAGTGATAATTTACTCTCACAGTAGAAAATGACATATTTTTGTAATATTTAATTTCCAAATTCAAGGAATCCTTTCAGCATTAGATTCTTCCAGAGAAGGCAGGTATCCTGAGAGGGCATGATAATCAATAATCACCAGAGCCCCTAGAAGATATTTCCTGGAGAGATAAAAACACACATTAGAAAGGAGTCAAGACTTTAGACATAGTGTGTTTGTGTCTTAAATTCAAAAGTATGTGCTCTATTTACACTCAATCCTATTGCTTATCAATTTTAATCTAAAAATTAACATGGGATAATCAAGAAATAGACACACAATGGATGAATTCATTATTTGTCTAGGCTGCCATTGTTCTTAGTGGAGTTATAGCAAGTTTCTCTATGAAACAGTCCTTAGGCTTACGTTATATCTATATTTCTAATAGCATACCCAGTAAAAGGGAAAACATTAATTTTTAAGAGCTGAAGCAGCATTATTTTCATCAGTGGGGTTCTTTGCCTCTAGTTTAAATGAAGATTATCAGCTCACGGTCAAGTGCTGTCAGTATACTGAGCCTTCATACTAACAGTGTTCACTGCCCTCTACCTTAAGGAAATGTACATAGAAGCCTCTTATCCCTGGCCTCATTTCTGCAGAAGTGAGTGGAGCCACATGAAATCGAGGATATCATACAGGAAATACTCCCTTTCCTCTGCCTCAGAACCCATAATAAATTTCCCATTGAAAGTATCCTGAGTTTTATGTGCCGCTAATATTCATGGTGATTCTAATAATCAATTTTCAACATACCATTACATATACCAACTTTAAAACAATGGATAATTTAAAACAGATAGGCATAATGTAATTATTGTGGTAGGGATGTGAACAAAATGTTTCGAAAACAGCAATAACTGGACAGATTATTCTTATTAGAAAGTCCCAGTAAGGCTGAAAATACTTCATCTTTGTTCTACTTCTGAATAGATTCTATGGGTGAACTACATAGGAAGGCTGGAATCATAAGAACCATCTCATTGTAGGAGAGTTTGGAAACATGACTGGATTTGCTAGGATATGTAGCAGAACACAGACGATGCATTGTAATGTAATACAAAGATATTCCTCCTTTAAACCTTTCCACAGCTCCTTTTTGCCCTTAAGACAACAAGTCCAACTTTTCAGCCTAACCTGCAAGGTCTTACAGATTTTATTTCATGCTTCTTTGTCTACACTCATCTTAATTTAACTGTCCTAACTTCATGCATGTCTTGTTTCGCAAACATCTTCTTTACAATATTGGTAGTCTACTACAAAAGTCCCTCCTGACTCCACCCATTAATACTTTCTCATCCTTAGATTTAAACATAAATAATATCTTCTAGAAAAGTCTCCAGACCAGGCTAGGATTCATCCAACTCCTCTTTTTGAAGAATGCGTCTTCCATAAAAACAATCTTTTCTGAGAGTTGTACACACTAGCCTGAAATTAACATCTTTAACACCTTTATTCCTGATGTTTCTTTCTTCAATTTAATAAGTTTAAAACATAACTGACAGAAAGAAAAGCCAAGGAAAAATGGTTAAGAATCTTAATATTTTCTAACAGATCAACACAAACCACTGTGTGTGTGTGTGTGTGTATGTATGTGTGTGTGTGTTTGTGTGTGTGTGTGTGTGTGTGTGTGAGAGAGAGAGAGAGAGAGAGAGAGAGAGAGAGAGAGAGAGAGAGAGAGAGAACCTACTGGTTGCTTTAGATTAGCTTTAGGTATATAGTTTAGACATTAAATTTCTTATAAGAGGAAGAGACTGAGGCTTTAAACAAGTGTCACTATATCAGGTTTAAGAAGTCAGGTTTAACTACCTTCCCATGGACCAGAATACTTGGTTGTTGTTTTCTTTATTGTTTCTAACATAGAAAATGACTGCGTTGGTATCCTTGCTTTGTCACTATCCCAACTGATGAGACAAACATGCGCAGTCAACTGAATCAAGGATGATGGAAATGAAAGAAAACTCTTTCTTCAATCACTTCCAAAATCTACTCTGTGCTTTGATTTGCTTTCATAGAACACTTTAGCTCAACAAACACTTGCAAACTACCCAATTGCAAGGTAAAATGAAAAGCCCACAGGCATTAATTATATATAGAGATATTAAAAAAGAAGCTACTGCTTAATTATTGTTTGCAAATCTTGGTATTTAAATTGACTTATTTGCAAATGCCTGTTTAGAAATTGACTTTGTAATTATACAGTCAGTGCAGGGATGTCTCGGGCCCTGGAGGAGTGTCTAACGAGGAATGATAATGTAACAGCCAGAGTGAGACATCCTGAGTTGCATTTTAATAACTAGAGACTCTTGGCAGGGGCCTGAGATGCTGAATGGAAATTCTCCACTCTGGCAAGTGAAGAAATCAAGGTCTCTTGTCATGAGAAGGACTTTTCAGAGCTTCTATATGGGGAAAGGTAAGGGAACTCTAAGAATATGGTTGATAAGATTATGGATACTTGGAGGGAGGGATAAAGTGTGCTGCTATGCTGTTTCCTGTTTCTAAGAAGTAGTAGCACTGTAATTACACATGGATGGAAGCCTGAGGAGGTCACATTCTTCATGTCATGTATTCCTGATTATTGTTGTTTACATGTGAATTATCTCCCATAGGCTCAAATGTTTTAACAGCTGGGACTCACTGGTAGCACTATTTAAGGAGGTCTCCCTCAGTCACAGATATAGGGGAGAGGAGTAGGGGGAAAGAGGTAAGGAGGGAGCAATGGGAGCATACAAGGGATGAGCTAACAATTTAGATGTAATATAAATAAATTAATAAAATATTTTTAAAAAAAAAAGAAACCTGTAAATCATTAGAAGGTGAAATCTTCTTGGAGAAAGTGGGTCAGTGGAGACATGCCTAGAGCTTTAAAAACCTACCTCACTTGTATATTCTCTGTTTCCTGAAGGCAGTTGTAATATGACTGGACAGCCTTCTGCTCTTACCACCAAGATGGAATATATCTTCTTGAACTGCAAGCCACAATACATTTTCTCTTTCTTAAACTTTGACTCAGTTAAGTATTTTGTTATATAATGAATAAATGATGACATAATTGTTAGAAGATCAAATATACCATGGAATTTTTTTTTTAAGGATCGAATCAATTCACACTGTGGAGTCTTATCCTTCAACACTTCAGTTTGAGTCACTATTTGGAAATATGGTCATTTTTAATTTCATTGGTTAAGATGTGTTCAATCTGAATCTGACTTAACCCTTAACTCGCTGTAACTTGTTTTCTTATAAACAAGGGAACTGTGGACAAAGATAAGCACACCTAGAGAGAGTGTTATATAAAACTGAAGCCTGGTATGAGAGTAATTATCTCACAAACCAAGAAAAGCAAAAGAAAAAATTTTTAAAGGCACAGGAAGTTAACTGCAATGTTCAGAACACTAAGGAGAAATCAACATGCCAACTCAAGGATCTCAGACTTCCAGTGTCCAGGAGTGTGAGAAATTCATGTTTGAGCTAAGCCATCTGTAGTATTCCATACACTTAGGAAAACTACAATCCCTGATAGCGTTTTCTACATGTACAATGATATGTGTAAATTACCCATACTGGATTAGCTGGAGGTTACCTCAGCATACCAGATTAGACCTGACTCCATAATTATCTAGAATAATCAGCGATTCTTAAACAATGTTACATTTTTTTAATCACTTGGAGGGCTTCAACAAAGCCAGTGCCTAGTATTGTCCTCAGAGATTTTACTTCAATTAATTTGCGATTCCTCCTGTGACTTTGCTTTCCAAAAAAGCCCAGAGGAGTACAATTTGTAGCCATAGTTAGGAAGCTGTCTTCTAAATTTTAGATTAGTTACCCCCATTTAGCAATAGAGATAATTAAGGATCAGAGAAGTGAAGGAATAACTGCCTGGGGTCACATAGCTAATATCATAAGTAGAAAAAATGAGAGGCTGCTCAGATGCGCTCTCATTCACTATTCTACACAATCTATTTCAGTCTTCTTGGAGCACTGTAGAACACAAATACCAATGTATATTTCTTTGGATATCTCACTTTTCTAGACAAGTGGTGATTTTGTCCACTGACATTAATGGAAAATTTCTAACTTCAACTTGTTCAAGGAGAGTTTCAAAAATTATTCCACATAAAATCAGAAATTCATGAGATTAAGAGGGATAAGGATGTTCTGCCTTTTGTAGATGAGAGGGCAATTTGGGTGGTGATAGCACATGTCCTCAATTTCAGAACTCAACAGAGGCAGGAAGCTCTCTGCGAGTTCAAAGTTAGTCAGGTTAAGAAGTACATAGTGACTTCCAGGAAAGCCAAATTGACATAGAGAAACTCTATCTAAAAGATAATATTAGAAAGTACAAAGAAGACATCTGATCACAATGAATTAAAGCAGACCAAATTTAGTGGTTTTGGAGCTACTCAATTCTTCCAATCTCTTGTCCTGTGAGAGTGAAGTTAAACTCTCTTGGTCTAATTTTTTGATCAAAATCATTCTAAATGCCCTCATCACTTCCATGGATTTGGGGAAATGAGAACAAAAATGCATCTGGTAGTAACCATAAGCACATAGCCCATTAGCTACCAAAAGATCAAAGTCTTGAGTGACATTGACCATTATAATGCGAAAGGAGGTAATGCCCAAGGAAGAATGAGGTTTTCAGTTTGTATCTAAAGATCTAGAGATCATATACCATTCAAAACAGGGTTCTCTGACTTTCACAGACGCATCCCCATTATCAGAACATGCAAGTATCAGATTAAAGCTACTAATATAAACTAGTAAAGCTTATTCCTATTTGTAATCCTCAATATCATATGTGCATAGCTTTCACAACCAACATTTCTGCTTATGGAGATTTAGTTCCAAGACCTAACTAACTCCCCTCCCATCACTAAAACAGCAAAGAACTATATAGAAATCAAGGCATTTAAGCTTTAATTCCTTAAAGTGGGAAATAAAAGATTAATATTAATTTATCCATCCAATGAATAAGGTAGTCTCAATTTGGTTGGTTGGTTGGTAGGTTTTGATACAGGATCTCAGTATGTAGTCCACGCTGGCTTAGAAATGTCACTGTTGGTGCCTCAGCCACTCAAGGGCCAACACTAAAGGATTGTACCAGATTAAGTAAAAACCAAAGATACGCCATTTGCAAATGCTCATCTACTCTTCTTACATTGCATTCAGAGTACAGAGGCATAATGATTGAGCCCTGTGACCTACCTGTGTACCTACAATCTTTCTTAACTTGCTTCCTCCCTTGTTCAGGTAGAAAGCTGGGCTCATCTAGAAAACTCCTTCAAGCTCCAATGTTTTATTATGCAGATGTAAATGCATCTAGTCAAAGCAAGCAGCTACTTTCTTGCTGAAGGGAAGAAATTTGCACTCCACAATTAATACTCTATTTCATTAACAATTAGATATGTTAAATGCCATTCAATTGGTTTGCCCCCTCAAATCCTGGGAAGGTATCCAGGATTCTTTTCACTTCCTGATAATTCTCCTGGGTTAATTGTCCAGGCAGTCAGGCAGGCAACAAACTTTCAATCTCCACCTGTAATATTATCCATTCCTTGGGCCATTGGTTGACCTACATATCCTGATGCTTTTGGTTACTGAGGATTAACTTTTAGATACTTTTTCAGGCCCTTCCTTGACATAGAAAACCAAGCTTAGAAGAGCTCAGGTATAGGGTTAATTATCTACTATATACTCAACCCTATACCCAGTGTCAGGCAATGGAAAAAAGTCTTTTACCGAAGAATTCACTGGAAACAACAGCCTACAGTAAACAATCACAAAATATCTCACTTGGAATAAGATTATTAGTGCAATCATAATGCACCAGAAGCAGCCATAGGACCAATATTTATGTATTCCATGCCAAACACTCAGCTAGGTTCTACACATACATTTTAACCTAAGTTTTGACAAAAACCTAATGAAACTGGCACTATAGTTATACACAGTTTAGTTTTGATGATCCTTTTTATTTAGTTACTATTTGTACACTGGGTTTGCATTAGTGATTTGTTATTTATTGCTACATAGCAAAATATACAGAAAGTCACCATCTGATTACAAAAAAATATTACATTATGAAATTTCTCAAGATTTCTTAGGAATCTGGGAGATGTTTAGCAGCTAATTTATATGAGGTTTTGCACAGAAGGCATTGCTCAGGGCTGGTGGGATCCAGTGGTTAGACCTGAGCTAGAGGACTGCCTGAACTTCAAGTTATATGCTTGTTAAAAAGAAGGTAACCTTAGTTTCTGCATCTTTGCTGGAAAGTTACTGCTGCCTTCCCCTAGAGTGAATATATCAAGATAAGAAGAGACAGATATACAGATGTGTGTGTGTGTGTGTGTGTGTGTGTGTGTGTGTGTGTGTGTGTGTACACATTTATGGGTATTGGGCAGTGGGGACTGAAAACTCTTCTCTAAAGATGTGATTTTGATCATGTGGCTAACAGGTTTTTCAGAGGATCAGATCTTGCTTCACATTGATTTGCTCAATAAATCTTCCTTGTCTTACAATATAAGAGGGAGAGAGAGAGAGAGGGAGAGAGAGAGAGAGAGAGAGAGAGAGAGAGAGAGAGAGAGAGAGAGAGAGAGAGAGAGAGAGACTTGAGAATTGTTTTTTTTTCCCTTGGAATTAGGAGAAAGACTGAAACATTTCTGCAATAATCTATTGGTTAATCCTACCATTACTGATACGGTATTTAAGAAAAATGCCACAGAGACATATATATTAAGGCTACTTGTCAAACAAATATATAGTATGCAGCTAGTAAAGTAGTGCTAAAGTGCGTTTATAAAGCTAAATATTGCTTAATCTTATAATCCAGATTTTTAACCATTTGTCTTTTGGGAAGAGCATATAATGTAGTCTACTTTCAAAGTCTGTAACTACAAATCAAGGTTTGATTACAGAAGCAGTATCAATAGCAGTGTTTTTTCAACTAGTTGGCCATAAAAGTTTGGATTCTGCTTATACATACAGTGTAAACTAGGTTTGAGAATGGACAACCATGGCCTGATCTCTATGTGGCAGGCACTTTAAAAGGAAAAAAATTCATGTTGCTTTATTCTTTCTATTTATGTGATTAAAAAACATAACCAAGAAAACTTAGGTAAGAACAGGTTTATTTCAGCTTATGGTTCCACATAATAGTGTGTAACTGAAGGAATGTAGAGGAGAAAATCAAACACAGCAAGAACCTGGAGACACAGGAACTGATACAGAAGCTATAGAGGAGTGCTACTTATTGACTTGCCCTGTCATCAAGGCTTGGTCATCTTGCTTTCTTAAAGTACCCAAGACTACCTGCCTAGAATAGCACCACCGACGATGGAAAGGTTCTTCTTAAATAAATCAGTAATTTTAAAAAGTACTAGTCTTGCCTCCCAGCAGATCTCACAGAGGCATTTTTATCAACTAAAAATTTCTCTTCCAAAATGACCTGAGCTTGTGTCAAGTTATCATAAACAAGAGAAAACAGATGTGAAGTGGAGGAATATAAAGACAAAATGGAAACTGTTGAGACACGCAGAAACCCAGGTCAAGAAATGGACAGAACTTTCTCTACAGTTGAGTGGAGAGTGAGGTATGACTTTCACATGAACTCTGGTGCCTCATATTTGACCATGTCCCCTGGAGGGGGAGACCTGGTGGCACTCAGAGGAAGAATAGCAGGTTACCAAAAAGAGACTTGATACCCTATGAGCATTTACAGGGGGAGGTAATCCCCCTCAGGAACAGTCATAGGGGAGGGGAAAATGGGAGGGAGGGAAGAATGGGAGGATACAAGGGATGGAATAACCATTGAGATGTAATAAGAATAAATTAATAAAAAAATTAAAAATAAATAAATAAATAAAGTTGAGGAAAAAAAGAAATGGTAGTTGTTTTGGCTTCTCAGCATCTCTAAATGTCCAGATTTTAGGTGATTTGAAATGTCCTTTGTTACGTTTGTTTTGGAATGTTCAGGACAATCAATTAAAATGTTAAAGACCCTTTTCATCCTTGATACCAGGGTTCTCACTGATCTTCTTCATCACTACAGAGGCAGAATTACACATGAATACCAGTGTATATAGTTTCCTGTTACAGGAAAATAATGTTTTATCAGGCATTTGTTTTTATATACATTTCACATGCTTATCATAATTTCATTTAATAAACAGAGAAAAAATGAATGTGTTCTTCTTTCACATAATAGTCCTTCGTATCTGTGAACCTAGAATTGATATGCTACTTACTATTTTGCTTATGTTTGCTTATTTAAATGTCTCTGAGACATGGAATCATGCCTCACATATGTCTGTGTGATTCAGAGTCAAGGAGACTTTAGGCTTACAGAAGTTATAGTTGTCTTGGTTTGTGGAGACTGAACTCACTTAGCTCTATCACAAACACAACTTATTTACCCAATTGTTGTCCTTGGAATACTTCCTTGGTAACAATAGTGACACATACACACACACACACACACACACACACACACACACACACACACACATACACACACACAGACAGACAGACAGACACATGGACACAAGAAAAATAAGTACAATCTCCAAGAAAGCACTTTCCTAGTTTTTATTCGGTCAAAGATGCTGACTTCCCAATTGTCAGGTAAGATGACTATCTGCTATTTTTAGGGGTGCAAATGAAGAATTTTTTGAGACAGAGAGATTCTCAGAACCTGAGATCCTTGTTGATGGCATCAGGATAGCTGGTCACTTGAGGTATGATCTGAGGAACAGAGAACAGTGTCTACTGGTGTAATCAAACTACTGCCTTGAAAATCACATACAAATCTCTTTTAAGATAAATGAAAGAATCATGTATTCTTTTTTCTTAAAATAAAAAGATATTAGGCACATCCATAAGAAATAGATGGTATTCTACAAAGAACACAGTAGGGTTTTGTATATTTTTGAAATTCTCATACAACTATGTTTCCAATTGATAGCAAAGGTCTATTGGCCAGCTGTCCCTAGAGTATCCCCAAGAGAAGCCATGTATTTTCCAATTAAGCCCAGGTGAACTTAGCCCTGACCTGTAGCTGGAGTGTCAGCACAAAGCCAGACAACCAGACAGAAAATGTAAACAGTAAAGAGAAAAATTTGAGGTTTGTTTGTGTTCTGTCTCCAGTTTTCCTAGCAATTTTTGTTCTTTTATTTCTCTTAAATCTAGTCAAGCCATCATAGGATAAACAAAGCCTTTACCACCTGTTGCTACCTCCTCTTTTGTGGGTTCCTTTTGATTTCCTCATTGATACTTGTCTTTCAAGAGGATGTACTGCTTTAGCCAGCACAATATGATTTGACTCATTTATAGAGAACCAGTTATGGGTGAGATACTCTAAGATATCTAAGATACACTAAGAAATTCTGCACTTGGGTGGGTCTCAATTAGTGATCTTATACAAACTAACATCATATGTAGACTTAAACTAATAACATTTGTTCATAAAAGAAAAATGTACGAAAGACCACCATAGCCATTCATACGAGAGAAATGGGAAGGACAGAGCTGTTTTATGTCTGAAAAGACAAGGACAAGATTGGATATAGAATGCCCTTGTAATATTTGAAGAAAGGTTCAAAGTTTACTCATGCTAAGCAGAGTAGCTAAGAAGTCACATTTTAGAGTATCATAGTCTACTCAACTTGTTAAATGTGAGCTTGTGGTAGTTTGAATGAGAATATCTCTCACAGCCACTTAAGTTTGAATACTTGGCATCCAGCTAGTGGAAATGTTTGGGAAAGTTTAGGAGGTGCAGTCCTTTTGGAAGGAAGTGAGTCACTTAGGCAGACTTTGAGGTTTCAATCTTATGCTTCTGGTTTATAAATCAAAGTGTGAGCTCTCATCTGATCCTGACACCATGCTAGTGATCTTCTATCATGGACTCTAAGCCTGAAACCATAAATAGAGGAAGGACAGCAGGATACCAAGAAAAGACTTGATACCCTATGAGCATATACAGGGGGAGGTAATCCGCCCTCAGGAACAGTCATAGGGGAGGGGAGTAAGGGGAAAATGGGAGGGAGGGGAGAATGGGAGGATACAAGGGATGGGATAACCATTGAGATGTAACAAGAATAAATTAATTTAAAAAAAAAACACTTTCTTTATAAGATTTCTTGGTCGTGGTGTTTTTGTCATACTGATAGAAAAGTTGCCAAGATAGGGTGATCTCATTTTCATAAATTTCAGTTCTTTTATATATAAAATAATCTTTTATAATTAAACAGAAGGAATTTTTGTGGGAGAGTTTGTAACAGTGCACCCACATAAAGCGTTTTGTTCTGGGACTCTCTGAAAGAAAGTTCTGAGAGTATAGCTGCAACCACCATTATAGACCCTTGTGAGAGAAACTTGCCAAGAATGGTGTCAACACAACATTCTAAGAAGAAAGAATGAAAGTTTAGGAGCATGGAAAAGCATGACACATTCTATATATTAAGAGATGCATGAAGTCATTGAATATTAAGTTTAAAACTGGTTAGGGAAATATCTAAATTTATTTCAAAGATGAGTTGAATCAGGTAGAGAGACTCCCAAGGATATAGCGCTCTGAATTCCACTTCAAAGAATCTTTACTCAGTGGTATTGGGGACTTAATGATATAGAGTGGTCAACTTGAGACCATAACAAGGTCCCCTGAATGAAAAATGCATAAACCAAATGATTGTATATGTGTTGCTATTTCTTGTAGGGACCTTTATCATTATTAGTGTTTCCCAAGTACTTAGTATTTGCAAATGAATATTAAAAGAAAACAGTCTAAATAAAGAAATTTTCAGCACTTTAGTACAAAAATATTAAAGTGTTGGTCTACATTAAAAGTAACAGTCATATGTTTGGGAAACATAAGCAGGCATAACAGAATTCAGTCACCAGCTGATTATTGATGGCATCCACAGTCATCCACTTTGCAGCACTTTGCAGATCTCCACGCAAAATCTCAAAAACCAGTATTTACAGGCATCACATTTTCCTGACTTTTCCAGTGAGAAGTTTTTGATTTATTTGTCTACAATGTTCCTGTGAGAACCACATAAGATCACAGGTTTGCAAGACCTTTATAAATTTTGAAACATAAGAGTGGTGAAAGAAATTCATTCACAGATATTTCCTTACCTTCTTACATCCTGCTATGAAACAGCATTAAGCAATGTCTCATTACTCTCAGAGGTTGCATCCCTGTATAATAAGAGGCTCTCCGATTCTCAGTCAAGGACTGCATAGGTTGCTGGGTGGTGGTGGCATTCGCCTTTAACTCCAGAACTCAGGAGGCAGAGGCAGTTGGATTTCTGAGATTGAGGGCATCCTGGTCTACACAGTGAGTTCCAGGACAGTCACAGCTACACAGAGAAATACTGTCCAAAAAAAAAAAAACTGAACTAAACTAAACAAAACAATAAAATTGTATAAGCTAGTGGATTGACCTCATTTTGTGAGGTGTTTTAAGTCAGGATGTCATTAATTATAAAGGAATCTTTGAGATATGCATATCCCTCCCAAATTTTCTCAAAGTTAAAATTTCAAATACTAAAGTTGTATACTTTGGGCTAAAGATGTGACTCATTGTGTAAAATGTATGATTTTAAATGGAATGTGGTGAAAGCATGCTAGATACTTTGGAGGACCAACAGAAAAATCCAGTGTGATTTGGTAAAACATTATAAATAATACTAATGTATTGACATTTGGAATGTTTTATTTTTCTAATATAAACTGTTAATTTAAGGTTTCCACAGTCTCCACAAAGTAGAGCTGGGAGAGTATTATTGAAAGACTAAAAAGATTAAAACAGTGACATCAGAGACTGATGTGGAGATTCCATGAAGCCATCCCCCCCCACACACACACACACACTTAAGAACCTCATCCGCTCCTGCTTTCATCCAGACATTATTAAAAACACCTCAACAAACCCCTGAAGTTAAACACTCTTGTTAAAGTGATCACAGATTTCCAGTTAAATAATAGCCGTGGGAGAGGGCAATTAGCAGATGCGGTCAGGAGAGAAAAAGATATGTTTTCAGATGAGATTGGAAATGAGAGGGAGAGTCAATGAGGCAGAAATATACAAGACGGTTTTTCCCCCTGAAGTTTCTTGAATTCTGTTACTAATGATACCTCAAGTTTCTGAGGGCTCTAATTGAAAATGGCACTGTGATCAAGGAGGTTCAAGGAGACTGAAAAATTGTCCAGAGCTATGTTTGCTGAGCTCTTCATATATAATGGTGCTCTAGCTCTATCCTTGTATCATCTTCCTAACTATCATCCTTATGTGTGGTACTTAGTGCCAAAGGGAGGAGAAAGCTACATATTGATTGTCCAAGAAGTAACTTGGCACCTGGGAACAAATAATGACACAATTTGATGTAAATTCTGTTTGAGAATTTCTGCAAACAATTCCAAGTTGCATTATTGTGAACACTGATGAAATTCTTTAGTCATAATGCGAACTTCTAAATGCCGATTGTGGCCTTTCAAGGATCTACTGCATCTAGTTAAAAAGAACAAAGTACAATAAAGATCTCTTTTCTGGTGAGGGAGATAATAAGACTGTTTTGCATACACATGAGCTTGAGTTTAAACTCTGTCTTAAATTTACTTACTGTTATGGTCGGAATATGATTTGACTAGCCACTGCTAGGTCATGTTACTCTTTGAGTGTTTCTAGAGGCAGGGAGACACTAAGAAGTAGAATAGGATAGAATTTGGTGAGATCATTGGGATTTATTATTTGGAAGGATCTGTAGTAGTTATTGTGGAATCTGGAGTCAGGACTAGGAAAGAGGAAACTGGAAAGCAAAACCTATCTCCTGGATTTTTGTTTCTTTGTGTGATTATTCATTCTAGTACAGACTCTTGCACAATATATTCTCTGGGATGTGATTTACTGAGGAGACCTAATCAGAGCAGACAGTAAATTACTTGAATTGACAATCGGCCAAACTGTGATCTAAATATGCTTTACTTCTTGATAAAATACCCAACCATAGATATGTATCATAATGGTAACAAAACATCTGAAATGTACATATATGTCTTTCCCATCAATGTTTTAAATAACCTAAGAAATTACTACAGTTCAATATTTATTTATTTGGTAATGCCTATCTAACTTTGGACAGCAGTTTCTATCTCTTATTTTCTCTCTTGAGAATATTCCACTTAATAAGAGCCAATTGGTGATAGAGCTTGAATCTAGTAGTGGAAGAACATGGAACATTCTGTACTGTGTCATAATCTACAGAAGATATGAAAAACACATTCTCCTTCCTTTCAAACTAATAAAGTTCAATACCTAAGTAAACTATGTTCTAGCTATGCATTCAACCATATTAATCTCTTTGAAACTTAGATTTTTTTTCACCGATACAAAAATGAAAGATGAAGGTCTCATCCATTTATCTTACACAGTTGTTCTGAAGATTATAAGAGCACGGGAATTGGATGCATTTAACCAATAGCAAATTGTTGTTTAAATGTTTATGGTCATTATCCCTGGCATGATTTTATAGGTTAGGTAAAATTCTCATTAGACACATATTCTTCTTTGGTTTGAAGAACATGAACTGTGTCCACAGCAATCTTAGAGTCGTTATGTTGAGAGTCCCACTATGTTTTCATTAACTTAGTCTACCTCTAAGAGGCCAGATGCTTTCCAGTGCATCTAATTATGTAAAGCAAAAGATGTGGAAGTAATTTATGTGGCCTCAAGGAGCGTTATTGATGGGAACCCATTCTAGGGATGCAATTTTGGAAGTAATTTTCCATGAAATTGCTGAATGTGTGTATCTATATAAATTTAAGTCCATTTGGTACAGTTTTATTTAGCCCAGTGATCACAATGATGGCATAATTCAGATATTCTGTTTAGAAGAAATGGAAACACTTGTTACAGATCTCGAGGAAATGAGTTTCAAAGTTATTTTGCCGTATGTTTTCATGAGAGCTGCCATATTACCTTTCCTAGTCCCCAATACATGTTTTTTTTCATCAAGTTAAAAAAAGGTATAGGTCTTTAAGACATATTAGTTAGGGATGAAGCATCTTTTAATACAGTGTGTTCTGTGACCTGCCAGACAAATACAGTAAGTCACTTAACAAGGGAATATGGGGAACAAAAGAACTAGTTTTGAGTTCTGTATCTGCTAGACACTGAAGATTCCAGTAAGCTTTAGTTTTTCATCCTTAAAACAGAAGGTTAAATATGTATTAATCTTTTGGTAATCATTAGATAGATAGATAGAGAGAGAGATAAGTAGATTGATTGATGAATAGATAGCTTGAATATTATATAGAAATTATATGTTTGATATATATATATATTCTGAATATTGAAGTCAAATAAAATAAAACATATTTATGTATATGCATATTCTTTCATATGTGAAAACTCTTGTAGGTAATATCCAAAGTCCACTGTTATGTAATGAATGAAAATAAGTCTCCAAATTTACACAAGTAAGAAGTAATATATGGAGCAGAATAAAATTCAAGTAATCTCAGAGAAAATTTTTTCGAGAAGACAAATTCAGAGGGAATAATTGAGTTTTTATAGCAAATACCAACTCAATTTTATTAAAACAATTTCATTGGAAAAAACTATCCTCAAGTCCCAGAAATATCCTTTAAAACTTTTTTCACATTTTTTATTAATTTTTTATTAATTTATTCATATTATATCTCGATTGTTAGCCCTTCCCCTGTTTCTTTCCATTCCTCCCTCCCTCCTACTTCCCCACTTCTTCCCTCCCCTATGTCTGTGATTGAGGGAGACCTCCTCCCCCTATATATGCTCTTAGAATATTGAGTCTCTTCTTGGTAACTTGCTATCCTTCCTCTGAGTGGGAAAAAAAAACTTTTTTCACCTGCAACAGCAGTGAGATTGTTGGAGCGTTTTCCGTGCTTTCTACTTTTAGACAGTGAAAACACCATTCCTTTTGGAGCATTTGTGTGTTTGTGTGTGTGTGTGTGTGTGTGTGTGTGTGTGTGTGTGTGTGTGTGTGTGTGTGTTCTGTTCTCTTAGTTCTTTTGGTTATACTGTACCTTAATATCTCTTTGTATCTCTTTGGAGAAATCCAGGCTTCTCCTCCTCTTTTGTGGTGTATCAGTGAAGATCATGGTGATGGCAATGATCTGTAATGCATTACATATTCATTGATAAATTCCTACTTTGGTCCCGTCACCAATGTGATTCTCTAGACCTCAACCAGGAGTCATCTGTGCTACACTATTGTTGATTCCTGCTTGTGGTTCTTCCTTCTTCATTTCATTTTCTTAGCAAAGAAACAAAAGATGTACTGATACTTCCCACTTTCTGTTGCTTCCAAACCAGAACATTCTACCTATGATGCTTTCTCTCCCATTCTGCATGAGCAAGCAAGCCCTGCTTGTTCAATAGAAAGCTCACCTTCCTACTTTCTCCTACTAACTCGACCCATTTGGCTGAGATATCATTCTTCTTTTGCATCTGAATCTCTTCAAGATAGTTTTGAATCTCCAAAAAGTCAAATCAATTACTTTGGGTCAAGTTTAATTGTTTTTTACATTAGAATATCTAGTTCTGTTAATCAACATTACACCACTGATCTCCAAACCTGGAAACAGCCTAAATGTCCCTCAGCTGAAGAATGGATAAAGAAATTGTGGTACATTTACACTATGGAATACTACTCAGCCATAAAAAACAAGGAGATACCAAAATTTGTGGACAAATGGATGGAACCAGAAATGATCATACTGAGTGAGTTAAGCCAGACACAGAAAGACTCACATGGCATATACTAACTTATAATTAGGCACTAGCCCAAGAGGCATGTCCTATGAAAATTTGACACTTTTACAGGGAAAATATCATGTAAGGCAACGAAAAGATGACAACCTATTGAAAAGCAAAAACAGTTGTTGATGCATTGGGAACTAGGAAAATGTTTCTCATTCCTCATCCTCAAGATTTCATGTGTTCCCAGGACTCTTGAGTTTCAGTGTATAATCAGAGGGCTTCTTGTAAGAATAGAGACACAGCATTGATATCAGATGCCAAATATTCCATGCTTTAGTTTTATTTGCTCATATAATTACAATTTATAAAATTACATTTTCACTTTATGAGTAACTTAAACGAATTTTATCTTCGGTTGGATTTTGATTATGAACATTTCTAACAGATAAATTCTGCTAATAAAGATGCAAAATATTGAACTTAGATTACTATTTGGCATTGACATCCAGACAGACTTGTTTACATAGCATTGGCCAAGTCATTTCAGGTCCATACCACTCTGCTGCCGCAAAAATATAAAACATTATCAAATAGCTTATTTTCAATTTTTTTTCCAACAGAATTATTTTTCAAGCTCTGATGACCATTAAAGAAGTCTCAATTCTCTTTTTATTTACTTGATGAGAGAATATAGTCACTCTGAAATAAAATTATTGCTGTTTGCTAGAAGTCTACTTGGTTAATCTCTATATGTAAATAATATTAGAATATGACAAAAACATAAATATTTCTTGGTATATTATCAGAATTGTTTCTCTGAAATATTCCTTCCCCTTTTAATCTAACTTTTATCCTTTAATTTCATTTTATCTGATATAAAACTGTTACTTGGTTTATATCTTCTGGTACATGTTTTTCCACTCTATTTTGAAAGAAATATCTCTTGAAATCAGTATAATATAGGCTCTCTTTGTTATTATTACTTTTTATCCACTTGTCTATTCCTTTTAGTGTCCTGCCCTTCCATATAAAAATTAGTAAACTTTTGTTTCTTTGCCGTTATTTTTATGTTTGTAAGTTAGTCAATCTTCTGTATATGTAGGCTTTACATCCATGGACTGAGAATATACATAGAAAGTATTTGCAAATAATTACATATGTACTTAACATGTCCATGCTTTCATCTTGCCTACTGTGTCATAAAAAGTACAGGACAGCAATTATTTTCAGAACACTAGTGTTGCAGGAAATTTATCCGAATGGAATCCCTAAGTTTCTTAACTGTAAAAACCTGTCTTTTGTTTGGTGTGGTTGAGCCCAAATACACACTTTTAATCCAAGAGCTCTCTGTACACAGGATTTATTAATGTTAACCCTAGGTCAAGAGGTAAAGTAAGAAACCATCTGCCAGGGATTACAGAGTAGGAGGGACTTTGAGTTCAGAGGTAATTAAGAAAATGTATATAAGTAGAAGGGCTCTTTAGCTCTTTAGCTCTTTAGTTCTCTTTAGTGCTTTAACTCTTTAGCTTTTAACTGTTTGGCTATTAGCACTCCAGCTCCTGAGCTACTCAGCTCCTTGGCCTTTAGCTTTTTGGGCTTTGAGCTAGCAAGACTTTGACCTTAGGGTTTTTTTGCCTTTTCCTCCTAGGTTGTTAACTGAGCTAGTGAGTCTTTTGGGCCTTTTCCATCAGATGTGAACTGAGAAGGAGGTCAGCTGGGTGCTTTCTCTGCCTCTTAGAGCTAGCAGGTTTTTCATCCCAATATTTGGCTTCTAAGTCTTTACTGAAAAATTGGATGATCTGGGATTTTCATTTAAAACAACCCACTAGGCCATGTTAACAATTATAAGTAATTCATATGTGCTTTCAGATAAATAGAAGGGACATTAATTGTATATGAATTACAAGTAGTTTTATATAGGAAATTTGAGCATTGGGGAATGTAGTGTCTAGTGATGAGAGTGGTTCCTAGGAATATTTCTGCCACAAATGTCATGGAGAGAGTGAATTTAGTTTGTATCAATTTAGTGTTTCCTTAAATTGTTGCCATTTTAAATTATATTTTAGATACTACTTGGGTAATCTATAGCTGGACATACCAACAGTCTTTACCTACTGAAAAATTCAGTTATGTCTTATCTCTGACTCCCACCAGCAGATGTGAAGAATTGACATTTTAATTCTATATTGCTATAGAAGAACTGCATATGTGTATATATTTAATAACCAATATGGATATCAATACTGTATTTTATTAATAAATGTTTATTGCCTATTATGAATTTCCTCTGTGTTCATTAGTCCTCAAACATATTTTATAGCTACTCTTTAGAAATCACTTTATTGAACCAGATGTGCATATATATGCACATAATAAAAGAATTTGGAGGCTTAAAAGTGAATGAAGATTGCACATTTAAGTTCATCTTTGACTGTATTTATATCGAGTTTGAGGCTAGCCTGAACTAACATGTGGCACACTATTTCAAAACTAAATAATAATCTTGCTGACAATTTTCTAAGCTTTGTCTGTCTGTACACATTGTTACTTCTCATGATCAAATCATAATTTAGCTAGCTCTAGAATTTTTATTTACACTCATTTTGTAACATAATCTCAGGTTCTGGGTACAGAGAGTAAGTTTTGGCTTTCCATATGGTCATAACTTCTTTCCATATTTCTGAATCTTGCTTTTTCAGTTTCCATGTCCTTGTAGCTTTTTGACTATGTAACAGTACTGACCATCACACAGCCAAGTTCTGTGGTGGAGTTATGATTCTGTGCTTAATTGCAGACTAATAATTTGAAATCACAAGGAAGTAAAAGAAGTGGGTAGTTGAGTTGTCAAATTTCTATTTTTACCTATCTGTCCTCTCTTGCTTGATATTAAACACTGGAATGAAGATTCCTCATATGATAAACCCACACACTGCCAATATAGTGCTCAGTCATTAGCTAGGAGCTGAGCTGTTGTCTTCCATTACTTTTACTGAAATTCTCAAGTGCATGCTTATAAAACACACCGCTGAGCCTTCACCATGCAAACCCTGAGCCCCTGGACTATGGGTTATTACATGTCATGTCATGGATAGACATTCTGGGAATTTTTACAGCTCTATTTCTACTATTCATGTTGCTCTGCTGTGGTTCCTATTATTCCCATTATATAACCATAACTGTGTTATTACCAGTTTCTAGTTCGTATTTTGGTTAGCCTCTTGGTTTTCCTTATTGAGACACTTTCTTTTATATTTTATGGAGTACTGGAAATTACACTCACCATAGCTATGGTCTACTTTTCCCATCAGCTCTCTGTTTTGTCCCACTCATTGTGCTACTTCTCACATACCTGGTAATCCTAATGTTTGTTTACTTGCGTTTAACTTTCAGATCATCAACTAAACTCTCTCTCTCTCTCTCTCTCTCTCTCTCTCTCTCTCTCTCTCTCTCTCTCTCTCTTTTTCTCTCTCTCTCCCTCCCTCCCTCCCTCCCTCCCCCTTCTGTGTGTGTGTGTGTGTGTGTGTGTGTGTGTGTGTGTGTGTGTGTGTGAGAGAGAGAGAGAGAGAGAGAGAGAGAGAGAGAGAGAGAGAGGAGTACTTTTACTGATTCTTTCAATTTTTCATTCTAGTAGTATTGCCAAATGGATAGGGTATGAAAAGAGAAGGGATTTTCTATTTGAATCACCTAGGATTTCTGCCAACCAGGTGTTACCGTGTCTCTGAACTTGAGGACACTCTAGTCATAGCTGCTTACCTTAATAGCTCAGGATAGAAATTATTCACAAGGCCTGGCCATCCTTTATTTCCAGTACAATCTCCCTATCCTCTGTGTTTGGAATTAGCAACCAAGAGTGGGAAGAAACATAGTGATGCTACTGTGCCAGTTCTGCTCTATGTACTCACAAGGGTCAAGAAAATCTCCTGTTTCCTGAGTCAAACCTCATCTCCTTTCACCCTCCATGTATTTAAAAAAGGCTGAGAACTTGAAAGAGAATAAAGGTGTGCATGTGGAGCCGTGTACCTGGAAAAGTTTGGGCAAAAGGAGGGAAGACATGTTGCAATTATATAATAATCTCAAAGAATATTTTTAAAACATTAAAAGTTGTTTGGGGACCAGTGACAAATATCACGGCACACTAACAATGGACTGTTGACTTAAGTTCTAGTTTAGTAAAGATTCATTTGTCCCATTTTATTTTTCCAATTGCTTTTGATAAAATGATAAAATGGGGAAAAAATAATCTGGAGCCCTGATTTCCAGAGGTTCCTTCTCACCTCTCATCAGTGCACATGGAACAATGCCGTAGTCACAATCCATAGGCTGGATACTCTCCCTAGTCATTTTCCTCCTGTAGTTTATGAGCAAAGGTTCTCAAAGGCACAATACTAACTGGCTGAACTCTCAAATTTCAAAGGGGAAGAGGATTGGTATCATTCCCTCATCCATCATCAGAGTGAGAAAAAGCAGAAATCTTTTGTCATAGGACAAATTATTATTCAAAACCAGGGCTTCCTAGCCTAACTTTACTTTACACTTCAGATATTTTCCACCACACCTATCTGCAACTTTTTTTTCTTCCACAGGCAATCTTTCTGCTGGTTCTTTGCATTATTGATCATGCTTGTTGTCACAGGGGCCAATAGACTGAGGAAAATGCAGAGAGAAGCAAGTTGCAACCATCAATTGAAGGCATAGTCCAAATCTACGAAGCTAAACTACTTTAAGCAACAGCTGATCACTCTACAAAGCTTGGATTCATTTAAATTTTTCCAACTTGACAAAACAATGCTAAATAAAATGTTGTAGCTTTCTCTTTTGGTGACTTATTAAATACATTTTTGTTTTGAAAGTTGAGTTTAACAAGATTACTTAAAATCCCAGTTCACTAGCTCTGCTAAAAGTCTCTGGTTGTAAATAACAAAAGTCCTTGGGATTTTAATGAATGAAAGTGAGAAATAGTGGCACAAAATTCATAGGAAAAAGAACTGTGAACATCATTAATGTTATGATATGACCTAGAGTTATGGGAATACAGATTTCCTCCAGATGTTCAGTGAAACTCAGAGCATATGCAGTTAAGAAAAGGATGCTAACTAAAATAACACTCTGCAAGAGGGCTGATCAGGTGGTACATGCACCTCAAGAACCTACATTTGGCAACAATAATTATGTAGATTTTGCTCCAGGGAGATATCAGCCTATAAAAGCATTTTCCAGTATGAAATCTGCAAAACTGTTGTTTTACAAGATATGGCTTGAAAAAGTGCAATATATCCTCATAGATTTGGAGAAAACAAACCAGCTAGTAAAATGAAGCTTAAGGAATTTACCACACTTTATCTTTCTTTAAAGATTGTATATGTATATTACCAGATAGAGTATTTTTATCATATTAGCCTCTTATTTTGCAAAGCCACATCACACATTTAGGCCTATCTAGGTGACATAACATGATGCTTTAGTGCATGGATCACAGAGAAATAAGAAAGAGATTTGAAGTCTTGTTCTTCTACCTACCAGGCTAGCACCTATTGATTTTTGTGGAATTACTTTATGGAGTAACTTTGTTCATATATAATAATATATAAAAATGTGAACCTAGTCTCTTACCAGGCATGTGCAAGAGGCTCAGTTAATAGTAAAAACATGAAGATACAATGATTATGACAAGTAATAGTAATAAAAACTGAACAAAAATGAATACCCAGAATCCTGGAAAGGACTTTAGGAAAGACAGTGAGGAACCTACCTACCTCCATTTTGAAGGCAGAAGCCATTATGCTTTATTGTTAAAAATAAGTTTTCATTTACTATAAGAAATGAGTTGCTGTTTTGAAGTCTGTTCCCTAAAGCCTGACCTAAACCCAAGACATGACCTTGACTTATTTTTGAGAACACCCTAACCCTCCCTAATCTGAACACATGGTGACCACATGGTGTTTTGGGGATATTTCTGTACTTCTTTATTGTTTCATCGTCTCTCTTCTGTAAACGTGAATTACAACCACTCATTATTTTATTCCTTAAAAGAGGCCTGAGAAATGAACTCTGGCTGCTCTCTTTAACCCAACTTAGGAGGCAGTAGCTGGCCAGCTCTTGAGTGTACTCCAATAAAAATTAAGCATGCTTCAAATTTGGCTCAAATTTCTGGTAGTGATCTTATTCTTACACATTGGTATTAACAACAGTTCTAGGAAGATGACAGAATATGAGTAGTTAAAAAAAGAAAATTGTTCAGGACCAAAAGAAAGAGGAGTCAAGTACTTCTTAAAATCAATTTTTATCAATACCATTTCAGAGGAACCCTTTCCCAATGTCTTTCAATATTTTATGTATCATTGCTACTATTTAATCTCATACCTATCTTGATAAGAGAGTTGTTTTCTATAAACAAGTTGTTTTCTGGTTTCATTGTCTTTTTCTCAGTGGTAAGCTATGTTTTCTCAAAATTTACCACTGCTTTGTACAGCTGAGAATGTCCCTGAGGAGAATAGAGATATGTATTTTTTTATAAGTTGAAGTTTGTGTCAAGTTTGAATAGAACGTGTAGAGTAGGTCAGTTTTGATAGAATAGATGACCTTAGCAGAAATTGATAGGTTTGAATTGCCTTTATTCTAAAATTAGATTAAACAGTAAAAACAAAAAGTTTAAAAGTGCCACTAAATTTTATTTTGAAGCTGGTTTCACAACTAAAAGCATAGATTCCTTGAGGTTTACATTTTATGCCAGTTAATAATGATGAGCAGTGCAGGTGCAGGCATTTGGCACAATGCAATGACACAATGAATATGTGTGATGCCTAAAATGGGAGATATCTTCCTTTTGGATGAATCATTTCATCTCTAGAGGCCTTACTTTCCTTATCTGTGATAAAACAAAACAAAACAAAAAACCTCTAAGATTATTAAGATAACTGAAATATATAGAAAAGTCAGTGCTTGCTATTCTAGTAGTTACAGTGTTTTTGCATTTCCAAAATGTACTGAATTGGCTATATTTTACTCTCTTTTATATCACTTAGATTGCTATTCGAGAATGAAAAACATTTCCATTGGGTCTGTCTACCCATCCACTGTTAAGAGAAGTTCTATTCTTCCAATGTAGATATTGTGTTCCAGAGAAAGAAATACTAGAGCAAATAAAGAAATTAATCTCACCTGATCTTGATAAAATATAATTCTAGGGATATTAGCTGATCATTATTTGCTTCTACAGAAGGGTTTTGACACTAAAGACCTTGCCATGATGAATGAATATTTGAAGGGAGCTTTCTAGGAAGATGTACATGCTTGTTGCAATCTAGCCTGCATAAGGCCATTCTATTTTTTTTTTTAATGTATACAGGGAAAACAGTTGCAGCATATCTGGGCTAGACTTACAGGTTTCTGTAATGACATCAATATTGTGTATCAATTTCCTCAATTTTCATTTCCTTCTTTGAAGAAGAAGCAAAGTTTATGAGACTCAAGAAATGTGTGATTTTGAACTTATTTGCAAACTCAGAGTCACCAATAATG